>NC_143074.1:23215625-23581250 GCF_052426305.1 Pelodiscus sinensis | reverse complement strand
TTGTAGTAGTGGAGAATCCCATTTAGATTTTTGGCCAAATACATTATGCTGTCAGAAAAAAAGCCCGTAGCAGATTAGGGAGAAGAGTGGCTTCTTTGCTTTATGCAGATGAGCATATTTTTTCCAGGAGAGGTATAGCAGGGATTTTACATGTCAGGGATACAGAAATTGTATCAATATTCAAGTTAAAATGTGTTGCCTCACAACCTGGATTAATTCCTTGTTCTGTCTCATTTCCCACATGGGTTTTAGGACTAGCATTTATCTCTAATTTGATATGTCGTGCTATCTACTTTTTTATGACAAAGTAGTAACATGTGCATTCTTAAGATATAAATTATAGTAAAGTGACTGCCCTGCTACTGATACTTTGTTCCTGTAGCAAGAAATGAACGAGTTAGTGTTCTTTCAGATTGTGCATTGTAGAATGTATACTAGACCTTTCAAAGTATAGGTTAGACTCCTTTTGCAAAGCACATTGGCATTGGTTCTTGATAGATTAGTACAGAGTGATACTAAAGTGTGATACATAAGGACACCAGTTGTAGATGTATAATTTGAAAAGTTTACTGCTTTGATAACACACTTGAAATTTTAATTTATGCTGATGAGCTGAATGCTTGTCTTGAGTGTTAGTGCTCTGGACTGATTGAGGTACTAAATCATACACAAAGAAAGGCCTTGGGAAGGAATGTTTTTAAAAAAATCTTGTCAAAACTAAAAACAAATTGATAGTAGTGTATGGGGTTTTTTTTTGTTAAAGCACAAGTTGTCAAATATCTTCTGTTGTACATAACACTATTTGAGAGGTATGAGCTAGCAGCTCCTTTTATCATATTTGTCTTTTTTTTTTACCTTTATTAACCTGTGTCTGAAGGAAAATGTGAACTTTTAGACCTTAACCAAATGAACCATCCACAGTACTTGGAATACATTACTTACGTTATAGTTTAATCCTTTTTTGTTAGGAAATCCCTCTAATGCAAGGGTCTCTCCTGCAAGCAGAAAACAATAAGTGTTCTCTTTAAATGACCAGTTCTTTCGGGTATAAATGCACAGCTAACTCCTTGGTACTAGTTGTCACAATGTACCTCTTTGCTGGCAAGGGCGTGCTATGACAATTTACCTCTTTAAGTGTCAAGGGTAAAATAAAGCAAAATTATCAAAATTCCCCACACTTGAGCAGAAACCTTTTATTCAAGGAGGACTATCACCAAAGCTCTTTCTTGGCATTTCATCTTTAACAAAGTTTGAAATAGAAGAGCCTGGCTGCATTTATTATTGTCAAAATCCAACATCATATGCACATATCCCATCGATTTATCCAGAGTAGGCCTCAGTTAATCCAAGGCATGAAAATGCATGCATTTTCTTCGCTGGGCAAACAAGTACATTATACTGTAGTTGTGATACAACACATGTGGCGTTTATTTGTACTGCACATACCCTCTGTATAGCCACTTAAAGTATTGTGGTTCGCTTGCAGCATTTGCTGTCTGCATTTATACAGTTTACTGCATATTCTTTTCCCTGGAAGTTTAAAGAATTTTTTTTCTTGTTGCATTGATTTACGTTTTATAAACTTGCTTAGCTGGAAAGTTGGGAAAAGAGGCCTGTTTGTCAATTGTACAACCGATTGTGAAGCTCTAGTGTGAATATTTTTACGTCTGTATTAGACATTTTCTTTGCAAATCTATTGTTCGATTGAAATGTAAATGAAATAAAAGATGGTGTACACCCATCATGTATAAAGCAGGCACCATCGCTACGATGGATTTAATGCTCATTTTTATGGTGCATTCTCAGCTTCTATTTAAAACTATAATTTAAAATCTGTAAAATGAAATGGGGGCTATATAGGGAATAAACTCTATTCCATTTATTTCGGTTTTGGATTTCCCGATGCAATGTCTCCCTTGGTGTTTCTAGGAGTAGGATTCGAGGGGCCAGCTGGGCCCTGCGGGGTGGGCTGGGCTTTGTGCTAATAGCGACTAGCGGAGTGAGTTGTGTGTGTTTTGCTGTAGCACTGACGTGCAGAGACGCGCGCGGGGGCTGGCCGCGGCGGGGCCAGCGCTGGCCGTTTGCAGTACTTGACCTGTATTTGCATGCACTCAATAAAATGATTTGTCCACCGCACGCGCCTGGTTTCTTCTGAGCGCGCGGGGCGGGGCACGGCGCATGCGCGGGCGGGGGGGGAGGAGGGCTCGGGACGCCTGGGTTCCGCCCCCCGGCGGGAGGGGCAGTGGGTCCTCGTGACGTGGAGTGTCTTTCCCCGCCCCTCCTCCTCCTCCTCGGCCCGGCCCGATTAACGAGCAGGAGGCCCCTCCCCCCCCGCCGCTGGGAGGTGGTTGCGCTCCCTGCGAGCTGGGCCGGGTTGTACCATTGCCAGCGAGGGGTCGCCCGTGCGCTGAACTGGCCGCCCTGCTTTCCCGGCCTGCTCTGCGCGGCTCGGCCTCGGCAAGCGCCGGAGCGGTGGGTGCGGGGGGGGGGAGGGGCGCTCTCTGAGGGGCCAGCGGCCCTGGGGGCGGGGGGGGCGCTCTGAGGGGCCAGCGGCCCTGGGGGCGGGGGGGGAGGGGCGCTCTGAGGGGCTAGCTGCTCTGGGTGCGGGGGGGGAGGGGCGCTCTGAGGGGCCAGCTGCTCTGGGTGCGGGGGGGGAGGGGCGCTCTGAGGGGCCAGCGGCCCTGGGGGCGGGGGGGGGAGGGGCGCTCTGAGGGGCCAGGGGCCCTGGGTGCGGGGGGGGGAGGGGCGCTCTGAGGGGCCAGGGGCCCTGGGTGCGGGGGGGGAGGGGCGCTCTGAGGGGCCAGCGGCCCTGGGTGCGGGGGGGGGAGGGGCGCTCTGAGGGGCCAGCGGCTCTGGGTGCGGGGGGGGGGGGGCGCTCTGAGGGGCCAGGGGCCCTGGGTGCGGGGGGGGGAGGGGCGCTCTGAGGGGCCAGCGGCTCTGGGTGCGGGGGGGGAGGGGCGCTCTGAGGGGCCAGCGGCTCTGGGTGCGGGGGGGGAGGGGCGCTCTGAGGGGCCAGCGGCTCTGGGTGCGGGGGGGGGGAGGGGCGCTCTGAGGGGCTAGCGGCTCTGGGTGCGGGGGGGGTCTAGGTTGGAGTGTTCGGGGGGACTCTGGGAGGGCGGGTGCTGGGGCAGGGGGTTGGCTCATGGTGCCAGTATCCTTTTGGGAGGAGCTGCTCCTCCAGCTCCACCTGACACTTTCCAGAGCCAATGGGATTGGCGAGTGAAGGTAAAACCTCCCCAGCTCTCCTTGCTCCCTTTGTGACATATTTGTACATCTGCTTTTATAGTCAGAGGGACCAGCATCGGTGGCACAGAGGTCAGCACTACAAACCAACCGTGAGTCTCCCAGTTTATCTTTAGTTTATGGTTCCAACTTTCTCATTGAAAGTTAGTACAAAACAAAGAAAGAAAAATACTTTTTTTTATCATTTCTTCTGCTATAACCAGCTGAATGTGTATTTATTCCGTTCATGTCCTCTTGTTAATACAAGCTTTTTATACGTGCCTCCTGTTCCCTTTTCTCTGTTAATATTAATAAATGCGGTAATGTAGGACATTCTTTCCTTTACATATTTGTCTTCAGAGCCATCTCTGTTCCTCCTTTTTACACGTGACCGGTCTCATTCTAAGGCCCAGATGTAGGCCTTATGTGGGGCAAACAGACTGAATCAAAGTCAGAAGCAGGACTGGCAGAAGTTTGGTTTGATTAGAAATTCATTTTTATTAATGTTAACCTAAGTTTAGCAATTCTACATTCCCCAAATGAATAATTTGAAATAAATGCATTGTATATGAACAACACAGACCAGGAGATTCTGGCTTCATCTACATTCGTACCTGTAAAATATCAAAACCATTATATGGTTTCCAGCTGATGGCAAAAACTAAAATATTCTGTATTGAAATTAATTTTTGAACAAAAGGGAAGTAAGAAGGAACATCAGGCTAGTTTGGGATAGAGATATCAATTATAGAAATTTGATCCCTGTGAACAAATATAGGGAAGTTTGCCAGAATTTGATTTTTTTTTGTTATCATTTTGACAGTTGTCCATGTTTTTAAGCAATTTCTAATTTTTAAATTTTTAGTTGTACAAAATTATAGGTGTCGATCCCCCTCCCCCCAATTTTCAGAGTTCTAGGCAGTTATGTGGAGGGTCAGACAGTAATAATATTAGACACCAATTCAAAATGTTAAAACATTATAAACATTAAAACACAAATTGTCAAATTATATGACTATTTTCTAGCAGCATTTTTCTTGGTTTGCCTGTCCATACGTTTTTATTAATGATGGAAATATATTTTTCAGTTTGTGTGTGTACATATAAATCAGCATTTTCCAGCATTCGTTGATAAATATGTAATCCTTCCGAGACTAATTTTAACTAATTAGTAGTTGTAATGAATAGAATAAAATACAAAAATAGAATGCTATAAATTGTCTCCAATATTACGATCAAAAACTGGGTTAACTATTAAATGGTCGCCCAGAAGTGATCTTCTAAAGCTTTCTCCTATCCACATTGCAAAAGCACCATATTAGAGAGATGTATTGGGACTTTTTGGTGGGGCTCTCTGTTATCAACTCAGAGAAATGAGCCACCTACAGAATCACCAAAACCACTTTTTGTAGAACTTGGGTTGTACCAAAAACTGACCCAATCCAACCCTATTTAGCTTATGAAAATAGAGATTATCAGTTTGAAGAAACATTGTTGCAGTCTTGTTTTATAATGCATGTAATTACATTTGAGTTAATGTCTGTTTTATAAATGATTAAGTTTGAATCTGCCAGTTCGATGGTGCACTCTTAGGAAATACCTGAAAATTAATTATGTTAATTTGAATTCCGTTTGATACACAGGATAGTATTGGAATTTTGTTTCAGGGTACTGGCCACAAACATACATGATACCCACTGACTTTTTTCCCTAGTTATTTTTGCTCTGTCTTTTCCCTGTATTGGCAAACACTTTGCTTGGTGTGCAAGCAGAAGAAAAGATGAAAAAGAAATCCATATTCTCTCCCAACCAAGCCCTTAGGCAAAACTAATTAACCTTTCGTAAGCAGGGACCTCCAGTCCCAGCCACCTGAATGTAATCACTTTATTTTCTTGAGCAGACATAAGGCTTAGTATCTCTAGACACTTTACAGTAGTATAGGGAAATAAAATAAAATAAATTCAGCATGACAGAGCATCTCTGGATCAGTTTAAAGCTAGCAGGGGGTTTTAAGGGCATGAACTTCTTTAATTCCTTAGTTTCCATTCTCCATAGGCCCTGTTATGGATGAACACTTAGAAAAATACAGCTGTCTTTTGACGGTGTGACGTGTTGTGCTATTAGTCAAAGATGATAATCTACAGTACCCCAAATGTTAGCAGGTTACATCTGTCTCTCCCTAGGGTAGGTAGTGGCTGTATCTTTTATGTAATTTTTCTGTACTCTGAAAAACCTCAGTAATCCATGAACCATCTGGCTATCTATTCATTAATCTGTATAATCCTGCTTTCAGCAGTTTGCAGATATTGCTAGTGGTTAGCAGAAAACCTCAAAACACTACTTTCTCCTTTCAGTATAGACTGTGTCCTTGTCATAGAAATAGAGACTATTAGGTCTACCTCATCAGTGTGCACATACTCATACTCCCCCCCCAAAAAATGGAAATGGCGTTCTCAATTTTATATCAGCCTGCTCAAGATCGTGGTTCATGCCATTAAAAGGTTTGCTTTTATTCCATCAGCTCTGGAGAATTGCTGTGGAAGCTGTTGGTGAACATAAGATAGCCCCCTAACCTCAAACAAATTATTTCCAGCAACCTCGCAACACACCTCCATCACAATCATCCAGGAACCCACCCCTGCAATCAGCCCCAGTACCAGCTCTGACCACACATCTACACTAGCAATTTCATCACTGGACCCAACCACATCAGCCACCAAATCAGAGGCTCATTTAACTGCACATCCACTAATGTGATCTATGCCATCAAATGCCAGCAATGCCCCACTGCCATGTATATTGTTCAAACTGGACAGTCTTTACGGGAAAGAATTCATGGACACAAATCAGATATCCAAAATGGAAATACACAGAAACGTGTTGGAGAACACTTACATTTGCCTGGACACTCGTTAATGGATCTCCAAGTCACTGTGTTGTTTCAGGCCAATTCCATGAGCCAAATACACAGAAGGATTGGAACTTAACTTAATTACAAGTTTAATTCTTATGCAAATAGAATGAACAGGGACATTGGCTGGCTCACACACTACCTTCCACATCCTAATGACTTAACCAAACAATGGAGGTGCTAATTGTTCTTTTCAGCCTCTTGTAACTACTTGAACCATCTTCTCTCTCTCTCTCTCTCTCTCTTTTCCCCCTCCTTTTCTCTTTTTTTCTCTTCTCTCTTCTCTTCCCTCCCCCTCCCCCATTCCCTTATTTATTCTTGGATCTGGACTTCTATTACTGCAGTCATCTGAAGAAGTGGGTTGTGCCCATGAAAGCTCATGATACCATCTACATGTTTTGTTAGTCTTTAAGGTGCTACTAGACTATTCATTGTTTTTTAAGTGAACATAAAAACAGCTGTACTGAGTCAGACCAAAGGTCCATCTAGCCCAATATCCTGTCTGCCTACAGTGGCCAATACCAGATGCCCCAGAGGTAGGGAACACAACAGGTAATCATCACATGATCCCTCTCCTGTCATCCATTTACAGACAGACAGGTTAGGGACACCATTCCTACCCATTCTGGCTAATAACCATTGATGGACCCAACCTCTGTGACTCTATCTAGCTCCTTTTTGAACCCTGTTAAAGTCCTAGTCTTCACAACATCCTGTGGCAAGGAGTTCCACAGGTTGACTGTGCACTGAGTGAAGAAAAAACTTCCTTTTGTTTTTTTAATTCTGAACGCTCGTACTAGCCTCAGGCAGTTATTCTGCTTGTGGTCACTTATGTTTGATACTGTCTGCTCTTATACCCATTAGGTACAAGACGCTTTTGATGTATGTAAATGCTAATACCCAAGATAGCTTTTAAAGGGAATATCTCCTACTGCTGCCAATGGCTAATCTCTAGCCAACAGAAAGGGATTTAGATGGATAAATGGTATAACTCAGGGCAGTTGATGGATTTAAGGACAGTTGTGATTACTACATATTGGTTTGGTAAATTTGATTTTTAAACTGTTAATTTTGACTGACAATGATTTTAAGCATTTTTTCTATTTTGTATCTATTTAAATGTTCATAGTTGTGGGAAACTACCCGAGGTCTGACAATAATAGTTTAATAATAGCAGACATCAAGATTCAAAAAATTAAAGCTTTATAACCATTAAAACACAAATTATCAAACCAATGTCAAAACGTTCAACGTAAATATCCTTAAATCAAACTGTTAAATTCTCAAACAGCAATTTTCTTATTTTGCCTGCCCGTGCATTTCAGGTATTCTCAGCAGAAATATTTGTTTCTGGTTTGTGTCTGTGTGGTGAAATTAAGATTTACCAATAAAAATCTTATCGTTCCAAGCATTGTTGTAGTATCACTTCTACTAGTGTCTGAGTTACCAGCATTATCTCTATGCCTAATATGCTACAATTGAGCTTTATTCAAGTGAAAATGAGCTCTGTGAAATGTTGACTGCTTGCAAGTCCTTTGTAGGCAGATAAACAATCATATTTGGCAAATAAATTGTTGTTAATTTGCATGCTGGTATTAGATGAAAATTGCAGACATGCAGCTGCACCCAGTAATGCCAAAAGCAGCGTCCCCGTCTTGCTACAGATCTTATCCTTATTGTTAATAGTACACAAACATCAGTAATTAAACTATTTCTTTTTCCAGGCTTGCATGATATATATTTGAGAAAAGAGGTTTGCTGAGATTATTTGATTCTGGGAAGAGACTAGGTGCTGAATTTCAGTCTAGATAGAATTTGTTTAGTAATAATCTAGAGATAAGTTTCTAAATGAAACCCTAAAAGATATTTCTTGAGATACAATTGGATACTGCACACTGTCTTTTTTTTTTGTGTGTGTGTGTGTGTATGTATATGTGTGTGTGTATGTATATGTAAATACAGGCAGTCCCCGGGTTACGTACAAGATAGGGACTGTAGGTTTGTTCTTAAGTTGAATCTGTATGTAAGTCGGAACTGGCGTCCAGATTCAGCCGCTGCTGAAACTGACCGCCAGTTCTGACTTACATACAGAATCAACTTAAGAACCCCAAGCATCCCCAAGTCAGCTGCTGCTGAAACTGATCAGCAGCTGATTCCAGGAAGCCCGGGGCAGAGCAACTCTGCCTCGGGCTTCCTGTAGTCAGCGCTGGTCAGTTTCAGCAGCGGCTAAATCAGGACACCTGGGGCAGAGCAGCTGGGGTGCTGCTGGGTTGCTCCAGTAGCGCCTGTGCTGCCCCGCTGCCCGAGCCCCTCCGCGGCTTTGCTCCGCGTCTTCCTGGTCTGCAGACCAGGGAGACGCGGAGAAAGCCCCGGAGTACACGGGCGGCAGGACCGCGAGGTCCCGCAGTCCGTGTACTCCGGGGCAGCCCCGTTCGTAACTGCGGATCCGACATAAGTCGGATCCGCGTAAGTCGGGGACTGCCTGTACTCAGTTCCCACTAATTTTGAATAATTATTCAAATCCTGTAGAGAGGCTTTGGATGACTCCCTCCCAAATATATATGGGGGATAGGTAAGGAATAAAGGTTAGAACTTTTGAACTTTAAAATTTTATAAACTGTATTGTAAACTTCCTGTTTTTTCTGAATTTTCACAGAAAACTTTTAATTGCATAAGTGGCTTTGATATCTTATCAAAAGTGCATACTACTGTTAATCTCATAAATCATATTCTAATCATCGTTCACCACTTGCTAAAAGATTAGTAATTTCACCCATAATATTAGAAGTTGAAACTTAATAAATGTAAAAAATCCAGAAGGAAATTTTAATTGGCGCAGGTTTTAGGATTGGGTATATGGTGATCTTGAACCATTGTTAAGCAACAGAACTATCTTTAGTGAATAAATACTCTGAATGCCTTTATACTTTATCTGTTGAAGAAGAAACTTTGTAATAAAGAGCTGCTTTTGTGTGTTTTGGCTTAATAAACATGTCTGAAATGAGACGTGCCAATTCATCCTCAGAGAGCTTGGCCAGGTGCAGCATAGCCTTATTGGGAATGGATTAACAGACTGTTCTCATTTAAATAGACAGCCTTCATGTTTTTCTCTGGAGGTGTAGAGGGCTTAGACTATACATTTGGGTTGTGTCTAAACTACACCCCTCTGTCGGCAGAGGGATGTAAATTAGACACATTGAAAGTGCAAATGAAGTGAAGATTTAAATATCCCACATTTCATTTGCATAACAGCGTCTGCCGCTTATTTTCAAAACAGGGCTTTTTGAAAAAAAGGCAGTTTAGACGGGGCATTTTCGACAGAAATGCCCCGTTTTGAAAAATCCTGTACTCCTCAAAAAACGGAGTACAGGATCTTTCAAGATGGGGCATTTCTGTTGGAAATGCCCCGTCTAAGCTGCCGTCTGTTTTTTTTGTTTGTTTTTCGAAAAGCCCCATTTCAGAAAAAAGCAGAGACCACTATTATGCAAATGAAGTGCAGGATATTTAAATCCCGGCTTCATTTGCACTTTCGATGTGTCTAATTTCCTTCCATCTGCTGACAGAAGAGTGCAGTTTAGATGTAGCCTTGATACTTGATGTGTGTTTGTGTGTAAAGGGGAGATATATTGATATTGACCTAGCCATTTCTTTTTAGAATACTATGACTACTTTAGATGATAAACTGCTTGGTGAGAAGCTCCAGTACTACTACAGTAGTAGTGAAGATGAAGACAGTGAGAGAGAGGATAAAGCCAGAGAGACCACTATTCCGGACACTGTTGGTGGGGAGGTGGAGCTGAGTAGCGATGGCACTGCAGTGAACACAGGTACTGTGATGTTAAAGATGTTACCCTCCTGTGCATGCCTGTCCTGTGCTTGGGGAGAGGACTCAGTGCCTACACAACTGGGACCTTACCTAAATAGGACACTAAATAGTAGCACTTTTCATTAGGCTCCAGCAATAAGTTAATAGTAAGCTGAAATTGTTGAGGACTGCAGCTGTCTGCACATCATGGAACACACTCCTGGGATGGGACTTCTGCAGATTTATTTCACCATCACTTTCTTTTTTTTTTTTTTTTTTTCCTTGTCACCTCTATCATTATGAAAAGGAAACATTTCCATAGTAACTGCATAGTGAACAGCTAACCAGTTACTGGGTAAGCATCACCCTTGCCAGGTACCAGCTAACCAATACCTGGGAGCAGCCTGCAGCAGATGGAGGGCTGCTCCATCCCCATGGGGAGATTGGGAGAAGGCAGGGGGCAGCTCCTTGTGCATCTGGGGAAGGCCCACTGGGATCCTTTAACCAGTTAAACTTAGTGTTTAACTAGTTAATTAATTAATCAGGGTTTTACGCCCCTATTAACTGCTGTATGGTACCTCTGAACCCTGGTGATGGTAACATGTCACAACTCGGTACAGATCTTAATCTTCACAACATCCTTTTGAGATGGAAAAGAAAGTAATATAGGTAGGTAATATATGTCAGTAGCCTAAGATTGATGAGAAAAAAGACACAGAGGATTCAACAGCAGAAATGGGGAGTTACTTGGTTACATTCCTATGCTTTATTACAGCATATTAAGCAATATACAATAAACGAAAACATGGCCTGTCCTTTAATTGCTATTTGTAAAGAATTCTGAGATCCTGAATGGAAAGTGCAATAGACAGAAATTGTTTCTGTCTACACAAAATGCCTGCACTTTTTACTTTTAGGTCCAAAAGGTGTCATAAATGATTGGCGAAGATTCAAACAACTGGAGACAGAACAACGAGATGAGCAGTGTAGAGAGATGGAACGACTTATAAAAAAGTTATCCATGACCTGCAGATCTCATTTGGACGAAGAGAAGGATAAACAGAAGCAGAAAGAACTTCAGGAAAAAATCAATGGAAAGGTAACCTGGGAGCACAGTGAGAGACTTCTATGTTAATAAATTTTAACACTTTCAATTTTTCACCTGCTTTGCAAAAAATCATGACTCCTTGCAGGCTGTTTGTTTATTGTTGCCTTTAACAGATGGAAACACTTGAGACAGTGCAATGGTTACTTACCTCACAGGAGTGTTATCAAGATTATTTAATATTTGTGCAATACTTTGAAGATGTTGTATATTTAAGTGTTAAGTAATAAGTGAGTGGCCCAAGACCACTGATGGAGTCTGTATCAGACACTGAATTTTCCTTATTTGTGAATGTGCATGCTTTCATCAAATTTATCTCCAAGCTTTAAGCTGTGCAGCAACTCTACCTGTAAAATAACTTCATCTTGTAAGCTAATGAGTGCTGTGTAAGACATGTCTTGTTTTCCAGGCAGCCTAATTGTTATAATGTATGGTAAACGAATGTTAAAAGATTAGCTTAGTCCTCAAACTGATAGGAAAGATTAGACATCGAAGATTACAAATGGCAGAGATGGTAATTTATTCAAAAACTAGATGAGGTTTTGGTCAATTGACTTTTATTACCAGTTCCTATGAATCTAATTGAAGATGTTGCTAAAGTTGATACATGCTGCTGTTGACAATAAATCAATATTATGTTCATGAGTTGTTAGTTAAATTTGGTCACTCGTGCCCAACAGTTTAAAATTATAAAGTTATATTCCGGGAGGGCAGGGGGAATTGCCTGAATTTTAGATCTCTGTTTTTAATTTGCATGAACTACATATTTGCTAAGAAATTCTCTCTGCCTGAAATAACCACTATGTTTCTGACTGATTTTTGTTTTCTGTGATGATCTGCTGACTGCTACAACACTAAACTAACAAACTATACCTAGAGCATGATGGCTAATAGACTTAGTAAAGCAAGATGTGGAAAGATAACCATAAATCCCATGTTAATTCCAATTCCTGAGAAAATATGAGACCATTCATTTTTGAAAAAAAAAAAATGGTATAAAAATAAATGTTAAGTTTCTAAATTTATTCAATTGAATTAAAAAAATGGAAAAACAAACTAGGAATCTAGCAGTATCTGCTCAGATTAAAAACAATGTTCAAACTGCCCATCTAAGAGCAGTATTGGCAGCTTACTTGGAGCATGCGGCATAGCTAGTTTGTATAAAATAGGAGTGCATTATCGTCACTCACTTTTAATGTAGCCATTGGAGGCTAAAAGTGCCAATGTAGGAAGCTCCATCTTATAAGATGTGCTTTCTGGATGGATCAGAGTGGAGTATCTTATGAGGAATGATGCAGGTCAAACATCCTTGACTTAATTACTAATTGCATGTAACATGAATGGAGTTCTAGGTTTCTCTCTGTGATGTATTTCTAACATTTCTTTGCACATGTTGTAGATGACTTTACAGGAATATAACATGATTCACGACGGCGAAGACGATGAAGAGTTTTTACAGCAATACAGGAAGCAGCGAATGGAGGAGATGAGGCAGCAGCTGCATAGTGGGCAGCAGTTTAAGCAGGTTTTTGAGATCACCAGTGGAGAAGAGTTTTTGGACACAGTTGATAAAGAGCACAAGAATACGTTGATCATGATCCACATCTATGAAGATGACATCCCTGGCTCTGAATCTGTGAATGGCTGCATGATGTGTCTTGCTGCTGAGTACCCAACAGTCAAATTTTGTCGAGTAAAAAGTTCCCTGATTGGTGCCAGCACTCGCTTTACTAATAATGCTCTGCCTGCTTTGCTCATCTATAAGGGCGGGGAGCTAATTGGCAACTTCGTGCGAATCACCGACCAGCTTGGAGAAGATTTTTTTGCTGTGGACCTAGAGGCTTTTTTACAGGAGTGTGGTCTGCTCCCAGAGAAGGATCTGCTGCTGCTGACTTCCATATGTAACCCATCTGCATGTTACAGTGAAGACAGTGATTTAGAGATAGACTGAAAAAGGGGAATGAAGGGTTGAGTAAGCTGGGGTTGGCCCGTGGGGTCTCTTGTCAGTGTAGATTGTTCATTTGTTCTTTTCTGTGTCTTTTGTATATTTTCCCTCCTTCCCATGCACTTTGGCATTTTGCCCATTAGCACTATAAGAGCCTTTATTATATGTAATGAATTCTTAACGTTTGTTTAATTACTTCAATAAAATGGAAACTACAACTGTCTTGGACGTAGTAAAATGTTTTTGAAGTGTATGCATGTGGAACACATCTTAAATTGATTTCCAGCAACTCTTGTTACACACAGGTAGGACTGAGACACCTCATCTTTTGAATTGTATAGAATGCTAGAAGATGTACCTGGCGTTTCTCAGGTCCTTAGCTCAATATTTGTTCTTAATTGAAATCATTGCTCTGGGTGGGACAGATTGAGAGCTGAATATGCAGGCTGTCCTAGGGAGAGGACTACCCTAGCCCCCTCTCACTGCAGCAGCTTGGGGCCAGGTGAGAAGCACCTCTCCATGGCTGCTGCAGGCACAGCTGAGGGAGGGATGCATGTCCCCTACCTGGGCCAGGTCCAGGTTTGTCTGCCCCCTGTGCTCCCCAGCCAGAGTGAGGAATGCAGCAAAGTGTGGGAATGTAGCCTCTGCTCATTCAGCCAGGCTTTTTTGTGTGGAGGTGTTCCAATGGAGAAAATGGATTTTTTTTTTAAAGTGGACACCTACACAAAAGGAATAAGATTTGAGACAATGAGCTTCTACGACAGTCCATTAGAAGAACAGTTTTCATCATTGCTAACCTGAAGCTGGATTCATACCAGTAAATCAAAAGTGAAAGACCCTGTATCCCATTCTTTGTCTCTTACATGTTCCATTTGTCAAGTTATATAGTTTTTGACAGACAATGAGGAGTATTTCCCTTGCTTGCTAAGTAGCAGAATTCACCACTCCATCCTAAAAGTTATTCTTCAGTGTTGGATGGAGTCTTCAATGTTTACCCCTACATTCGGTATAAATGTGAGAATCTTTCTTCATTCAGAACTCTCTAGTCTAAATGATGCTGCCCGGAGCCTTTTAAAATCTTGGATCCATAGGTTGGGTGATGGTTACTTGAGCAGAGGGCCAGCGTTAACAGCAATCCATCGCAAATAGCTAACGGAAGAGGGTGCTGAATGATATCCCAGTGACGATAGCTGACAAAATACAGACTGAAGAGAGTTCTGCTATTAACTTTCATGAAACCAGGATTTCACTCGCTGTCTGTAAAACTTCCTCAGAACTGTGTTAAATCAGTGCTAAATTCTGTTCCCTTTCAGAGTTATTCCTATTGCAACCCTAGCAGAAAGGTGTAAGTTACATTGGAATATTGTTGAGATCTATCCCTGCATTTGAAGGATGTACACATAAATAGACCAAGTGGATAAGGAAATAGCTTTTATTGGACTTCCGTTGGTGAAAGTGACAAGTTTTCAAGCTTGCACAAAACTCTCAGTACCTTTCCTAGTCCTAAAGAAGAGCTCTCTCTCAACTGGAAAGCTCTTTTATTGGGCCAGCCTCTTTTGGTGAGAGACAAGCTATCAAGTACTGTGTATGAAAAGAAGATGCACTCTCTGCTCCCCAAAGCTTACAAAAGAAGTTCACAGATACCTACATTCTGTGCTACATCTACGCCTGTTGTGATTTCATGTAACCTAGAGGTGCAGGAAGAAGTTGGGACAGAATTTGGTCCTACAAATGACTGGCAATGTTATGGAAAACCTTTGAGCCAATAAATAAAGCAACTTTATGCAAATATTAATGGAGGCACCTTCCCACCAATGTGAAGTGTGTTGCCTAATTTCTACATTGAAAGTTGAGGTGAAACAAAAGCTTTTTCCTCATGTCAGTCATTTTGTTTTTACTCTTGTAACAGCTGTTGGGAGCCCTTCTTTGTACTCAACATCATTAGAATTCAATAAAGCAGCAAAAAAAATCATCCATCTTTTTATTAAAAGTGACAAAAGGCTTAAAAATCATCCCTGCTGTTGCCTCAGTTACCCAGCAATGTGGGCCTGAAATTTACCATCTTCCCAAAAAAAACCCTCAGATCAGGTCCCCATTTAATGCTACACGAAAGAAACCTCCAGAAATGATTAGCTCCATTGGTTCATTAGCGATCATTGTTACTGAATGCTTCTGCTTTATGTTATGGGTCTTGGCTCTTGCATTTCTTTTAAAGTGTGTATTATGAAGGTTTAATTTTTGGTGATTACCTTTTTGTCTGTGCTGTGCTGAGCACACTTCATACGTTAGATTACAGCATTATGATTTACAGACATCCATTCTCTTTCTCACCCCAAAGGCTTTTGGATTCATGGCAGTAAGGGTACATCTAAACTACATCCTTCTTTTGAAAGAGGGATGTAAATTAGACATTTCAAAATTGCAAATGAAGCCGGGATTTGAATTTCCCATGCTTCATTTGCATAATTGGGTCACGGCGTTCTTTTGAAAAATGCTATTTGGAAAGTGAAACCGCGGTCTAGCTGCGGTTCTTTCGAAAAGAAAAGCCTTTTTCGAAAGATCCTGTACTCAATAAATGAGGTTTACATGATCTTTCGAAAAAGGCTTTTCTTTTTGAAAGAACCGCATCTTACATCTAGACCGCGGTTTCACTTTCCAAATAGTGTTTTTCGAAAGAACGCTGTGACACGATTATGCTAATAAAGTGTGGGAAATTCAAATCCCGGCTTCATTTGCAATTTCGATATGTCTAATTTACATCCCTCTTTCGAAAGAGAATGTAGTCTAGACATAGCCAAAGACACTGTGGTTTGACTAGCGTGGGGATGCAAAGAATACCAATGCATTTAAAAGTCTTTAAACTAGTTCTAAAACAGTGTGTAAAATGTCACATGAACAAATTAAAAAAAAAATACACCATGCACAATGATGCAAAGATTTTATTGGAATGACTTCCATACAGGGGCAGCCTGTCCATATAGGCAAACTAGGCTGTTGCCTAAGGCGCCAAGTTAAATGGGGCGCCAAATGGTGGCGCAATATCGAGGGGTTTGGAGGTGGGGGGTGCCGATTGCATTGTTCGCCTAGGGCGCCAGTTGCTGGCAGCTAGTCTAGGGCTGCCCCTGCTTCCGTATGACTGCAGTACACTGGAGCAAAATAGCCAACCCAAAGAGGTGTATAAGAGTGTGTACTTTCTTTATATACAATTATTGAGTTAAATATGCCCTTTATGTAATGAATCTTTTATAACACCCGACCATTTATGGGAAGTTTTCAGAGCGGAGAGAGGTAACTAATGGGGTCTCTCAAGGGTCTGTCCTGGTACCAGTCCTATTCAACTTATTTATAAATGATCTGGAGAAAGGGGTAAACAGTGAGGTGGCAAAATTTGCAAATAACAAACTGCTCGAGCTAGTTATGACCAAAGCAGACTGTGAAGAACTTCAAAAAGATCTTACCAAACTAAGTGGCTGGGCAACAAAATGGCAAATGAAATTTAATGTTGATAAATGTAAAGTAATGAACATTGGAAAAAATAATCCCAACTATGCATACAATATAATGGTGGCTAATTTAGCTACAACTACTCAAGACAGAGATCTTGGAGTCATTATGGATAGTTCTCTGAAAACATCCACTCAGTGGGCAGCAGCAATCAAAAAAGCAAATAGAAAGTTAGGAAATCATTTAAAAAGGGATAGAGAATAAGACAGAGAATCTCTTATTGCCTCTATATAAAACCATGGTACGCCCCCATCTTGAATTCTATGTAAAGATACGGTTGCCTCATCTCAAAAAAGATATATTGTCATTGGAAAAGGTTCAGAAAAGGGCAACAAAAATTATTAGGGGTTTGGAATGGGTCCTATATGAAGGGAGATGGAAAAAGATGGGGACTTTTCAGCTTAGAAAAGAGGAGACATGGATATGATAGAGGTCTGTAAAATCGTGACTGGTGTGGAAAAAGTGAATAAGGAAAAGTTATTTACTTGTTCCCATAACATAAGAACTAGGGGTCACCAGATGAAATTAATAGGCAGCAGGTTTAAAACAAAAGGAAGTTTTACTTCCCTCAGTGCACAGTCAACCTGTGGAACTCCTTGCCAGAGGATGTTCTGAAGACCAGGACTTGAACAGGGTTAAAAAAGAATAGATAAATCCACAGAGATTGGATCCATCAATGGCTATTAGCCAGGATGGGTATGAATGGTGTCCCTAGTGTGGAAATGGATGACAGGAGAGGGATCACTTGAGGATTACCTGTTGTGTTCCCTTCTTCTGGGGCACCCAGCATTGGCCAATCTTGGCAGGCAGAGCCCTGGCTTAGTTGGCCTTTGGTCTGACCCAGTCTGGCCGTTTTAATGTTCATTTTCTTATTCTTTCTCTCCCTGTTTTGTTTTTGATCTTTGGTTACCATTTTGTGGAAAAAGTAGACTAATTTGTGATGACACCCTCTCATTTGGATTCTAAACACTTGTTCTGTGTAATAGGTTTTTAAGGTGGCTTAATTTGTACCATGTGTCCGAGGAGTGATACTTACCCTTCACCAGTGTCTTTATATATTTCTAATAGTACACTGTAGATGTTAGAGAGGAAAAATAAGAGTTAATATTTCTCATTGTTATGTTAAAAGGGAGAGTTACAACAGAAAAAAATGCAATTGAAATATGAACAGGCTTTAATGCAGCTAACTTAAGAAAATTAATAAGCACAGAATAGGCATTTTAAGAGTTCCAAGCTGAGACTTTCTGTGTATCAGAAATGCAAACAAAGAACATGAAAGTTAGGTAACATGAAACCACTGAGTTATTAGTATCAGCATTTTTAAGAAAAAAAATCAAAGTGACTATAATTTATATTCAGGCTGATATCCTATGAAGTCTGCAATGCAGACAGCATGTACATTAGCATCATAATAAAACCTGGCTCCCGGGAGGGGGTTGGCACTATTTGAATATCTTTGAAATGTTGCACATTCAGCCAGTGCTCTTTTCCTTCTTGCAGTGACATTGTAGTACGATCAAAACAATCTCGTGCTGCCCTGGGTGATGGAAGCCTGCAGAGTGATGACCTCTAGGTTTTTAATTTACAGTCCTCAAAAGTATGTGCTTAGATGCTTTATGGTACCAGTAGCAAGACAAGGTCCCAGCCTTGAGGAGCTGACAGTCTAATGACTCATAATAGGAAGAAGGTTGGAATAGGGGTGGGAGAGGAGGATGCGTATTATGCTATAGTGTCTCTCCTGTCTGAAAGCCAGTCCAGTGCAACCCAGGGAATGAAGGAGCTGGCCTACTGCTAACACCATTTGGGAAGATTTAAGAGAGATCCTGTAGTAGCAGTTCTGCTGTATTGAGCTGGATTTTCCAAATTGGCCACTTAGGAAACAAACATTAATTTGGGCAATTTAAGTTTTAACATGCTAATGGGAGGGAGCATCTTGACCAGCGAGCACATGTTAAAACCAAACCTTGCTTCATCTACCTTAATATTCTATCCTTAACTAACCGGTTGCAGCGCATTGCTTTCCCAGGCAAAGGTGGCCATAGACTACAGATGCAAAATCAATTCATGCACCCCCACACACACGGACAAAATCGGCACTGCAGGTGTAAAGCTGGCTGGTGAATGACCCATTTCCCTGCACAGCTTCTCAAGATTTCAAACTTTTTCATTCCACACTGGAATCATGACAGAAATGTCTCTTTATTTCAGACCGAAATCATCAGGTTTTCAATGTGGGTCTTTCAGGAGAGTTCACCGCAAAGCTCAGGGACCTTACCGTCAGCTGAACTTGATACGTTTCTGCAATATGTTTGGTTACGATAAACCAGCATTTTGTCGATTAAACTCTTTTGTTGGAAATGTTCTGACTAGCTGTACTAACGTGCACAATTACCTGCTTTGCATTCACTCAGCCTTCTTTACGGAAACCTCATTGGACTGTTGTAAGATTGAGTTTGTCAAGGTCTTTGAGAGGCCAGATGCTAAAGAGGTGCAAATTAATAGTCACAGTTGTTAAATGCAAGTGGGTTTCCCACTTGCACCTTGTCCCTAGCCACCAGGACTTTGTGCTGCTGCAAGTGTCCATCCACCAAAGTGAGGAAAGAGTTAATCTTCCAGCCCAATCTCCCTGGTAGTTAAGCAACAGCTCACTGAGCTTCTGGCTGGAGGGCTTTCTGGTTGCTGGGTAAGCAGTGTAGACTCAGGTTGATGCTGCCTGCTATCCAGCAACCCACAGCCTGAGCCCACCCACCTTCCTCCTGCAGATCTGTTCAGCAGCTCAGCAACATGGATCCCAGACAGCAAACAGCAAGAGGGAGGGCACACAGGCAGCATGGGCTGTGAAATGGGACAGGTATGGACCTGTTGCTTTGCATCCCTGAGCCCTTTCACAGCTGTCTTCACTTCCCTGCCGAAGCAGCAAGGACCAGGAGTCCTGTTGCTTCTCCTAAGGAATCCGACCTAAGTTTATCTCCTGTGCTGTAAACTCTGTGGGAAGTCAGTGGTTGTGTTAATGTCTGCAAAGTGTGGTGTGAGCGTGTGCATTGTGATCTGGGAGAAGCGTGATCGTTCTAAGAAAAGGGTTATGCTCTGAGATCCATCTTTTGCAAAGCAGCGATCGTGTTAGAAGTGGAGAACCTTATTTTGAGTGTGGACAGGATTTTTCAGCTGCAAACTTGCCAGCATCTGAAAGCTACAAGCAAGGACAGACTCTCATTCCTGTGAGAGAGAAAGGGAGTGCCAGAGCTTTTGCAGCGGAGAACTTGAAAAGGTGGGAACTGCCAATCCTCTCTGTTTTGCAAGGCTATTTAGCACTTGCTGACTTTAAATAGTTTGAAGTCTCTCAGCTGCTTTGTTTAGCTGAAATGCAAGAGTAAAGAGATGCATAAGAGTGTGTGATCATAAGGCACAGTGTATAGGGTGTACCTCTTCCCCAATGAGATGCTAGCTAATGATAGGGAACAGCTGTAGGAATTGGAAAATGTTAAGAACTTCTTTGCTTCTCTGAATCCCTGTGATCACAGCCTGCTGCTCTTCTTTCCTGGGTTGTGCTTGCGCCTGCTCTCGAACCCAAAACCAAATGGCAGAATAATCATTCAGCTCCAGACCATCTTTACAAGCTCCCTGACATACAGGAAGACTGCTGCTCAGGTTGGTCCTATATATCTCCATGTGGATATATGAGAAATGCCAGGGAAGGTTCCGATTTAAATGTATTTGATGCAGGCATATATTGTGGGGGTTTTTAAATTCTGCATTTTTTGTCACGTTGCTGGAAAGAGAATCTCAGACAGTAAGTAGCCAGGTGTGGTGAAAAAGATCTTTTAGATTACTGAGCTCACCCCCTCTGAATCAGAGCCAGCTGATAAAAAGTGTCAGATACTTGAACCTAATCTTGGCTAGTTGCTGAGACCAATTTATGGCAAATCCTTTAGTGGTGCTTAAGAAAAGGTTAATTAAGGGAAGGAGGGAGCAGAATGGTTTGTGTGGGTCTCCTGTGGAACAGTGTGGCTTGTTTCACATTCCCATTGCTTTAGTCTTTCAAAAATGTGAAATTTTTTACCTCCTTTATCCATTGTGTTTTCACTTCACAATCATCCTGGTGCACGTGTTCTCAGTCTCCCTCTTCCAGTTTCGCTTCCTTTTTACAATATTTAGTTTTTCTTTTTCAAAGTGACACCAAATGCTTGGTCCTAGAGTGAAGATCTCCTGATGTTTCATTTGCAAGAGGCATTCAGAGGAGTAACATGATGGAAGTCCAGGACTCCCCCACTTCCACTGTGTGTAGTAGTATAGGTTGAACCGCTCTAATCCTGCACCCTCAGGACCTGACCGGTGCCAAATCAGAGAATTTGGGGTCAATTAGAGCTAAATAACAGAACAAAACACTGAGAGCCAGGACTGGGGGCTGTAACAAACTTCATAGGACAGCAGAGAAATTTGGCCATACCCATAAGTGGACATCCCGCTAACTACAATCATGCCGGACCACGGATGTTGCCGACCAGAGAGTGATGGACTAGAGAGGTTCAACCTGTATTAGGAAATAGGGATGTCCATGAATAGCTTAGGCTTATTGGTTAATCTTGTCAACCACTTGCATTCCCCTCCCCCCACTGCCTTTGTATCAGCGGCAATGGGGAGGGGAAGCAGGAGCCGATGCTGGGGGGGTGGGGCTGGCTTAAAAGCTGGTTCCCCTGACAGTGGCTCGTGATGCCGCCTGGCCCACCCCACTGCTGCTTCTGCGGCTGCAGCAGGGAGGATGGGGCAAGGGAGGCTGCCGTGAAGCAGCCCCTGTCCACGGGGAGGCCGAGCATCCTGTGGAGCAGCTTCTGTCTGTGGGGAGCTCAGACCCCCCACGGACAGGGGCAGCTGCCACCTTGCACTGCTGCCTCTGATACAGTGCAGGGTGGCAGGGGGCTGGAGCACACTGGCTGCCGGCCCTGCCCCTGGGGACTATCAAATAGCTGAGTAACCAATAAGAATTCATGCATTTATTCGACTATTCTATTACCTGATATCTAACATCCCTGTTAAGAAATCCTTATGCCATTCTGAATGGTCAGATTTCTCTCCTTTCTTCCAGATGGGAAAGCTACCCACTTATTCTGGTCTGTTGCTCACACTGGCCCAGTTCGGTCTGTCTGGCTTCATGCATATTTCAGCTCATGGAGACGCTGGCATTAAACCTAAGCCCTCTACTGTGCAGCTGATCTTTCATCTTTGGAAAAAGGAAATTAAAAGGACTTTGAGAGTCGCAATCAGCAGGATTACCCATTGTAAATGCTTGCTTTAAGAAAGCAAAATAACTCAGGCAAGGCCAACCAGAATGTGGAAAGACCTAGCGCTGAACTTGGCTATACCAGTGTAAATACCTCGGTTGATGTTAGTGGCGTTACCATACTCTGGGTTTACTCTAGTCATGCAGAGTGGCCTATACGGAATCCAAACACACAACGAAACCCAACATGGCTGCTCACAGAAGGAAAGACAGGGAGATGGCTGAAGGATCCTAAAAGGGTCTAACTCAGACATCTGTAGTCACCAATCCATGTCCTGGCTCTAGGAACAAGACTGAAAAAGAAAGGATTAAATAGGCCCCCTGTGTAGTTTTGCTGGGGGCAGTGGGTGGAAATGGAGAGACGTGTTTCATAAAAGCCTAATATGGATAAAAATGGGTTGTTTTTTATTAGTTTGGCTTTTCCTTTTAAAACACGGAATTCTGATTTTTGCAAACCCGCTGGTTTGTTAACAATCCAAGTGCAAGGCCTTGAGCTGAGGCCCGGGAATAGGCACGTGAACTAGAGTAAAACTCCCCTGACTCGTTTCACTGCTGGCAGCTGACTGATGTGCCCAACTTATACCGCACGACAGGCAGAAAGAAAATTTGATTTGCAAACCCCACTGTGGCGCAGTGGTCTTCAGCCAGAAGTGGCCAGTGAGGCTGGCAGGGCCTTCCCACTCCTGGCATGCGATGGGGCGTGGGCTGCGCCTGAGGCCTGCACGTCCACATAAAAGACACAGCATAAAAAGCAGCCCCAGGGCAGTCCCTGAATTTGTGACGTGTCACCCGTGTGGCTGTTGGCAAGGCAAAGTTGTGGTGCTCCTGCAGCTGGCAGGAGGGAACGGCAAAGCGCAGTTTCTCCGCAATGGTTCCTCCCGTGAGAACAGATGTTGGAAACCGGTGACCTCCGACTGTGTTAGCAAGTGAATGCCCACTCTGCGTAGCCTGATTGTCATTGGCATGGCAATAAGCCTGAGTCCACCAATCTTGTGCTTGTGAACTCCTCTTTTCCCAGGGAAATGGGGGAGTAATTGATCATCCAGGGACATAATCCTCCTCCATTAGCCTTGTGAGTCATCACTGAGGCGATCCGTCAGTGACAGGCTGAGGCTGCCTCTTCCTGCATTTCCTTCTGTGTTTATCCTCTTTAAAGCCCTTTCTCCACCGCAGAGCACCCGCCCCACACAGCCTGGCTGTAAATGGCTGCGTTTCATAAGTGGTGCTCACCAGGAGTTCAGTGACGTGGGGGCAGCTACGAGAAGGTTGTCCTCCGAAGTGCTGCAGCAGTACTGAGCCGGTATCCCCCGTACCAGAGGCTCCGGGTGCAGAGGCGGCATTTCACCGCACACAGCTGCGGAGGTTAGATCTAACCTGGCAGGCAGGGTCGCTACTGCTGCCTGGCTCTATCCCAGAGGTGGCTGCATTATTGTGATGGGTAAACTGAGTCTGTGCAAACAGTTGGCAGATCCGTCGGGGGGAGAGGGCGTGGTTGCGGGAGGCTGTCGGATAGCACGGTGCAGAGGACTTGTGGGCGGATGGACACTAGAGCGGTTTAGTTATTTCCACTTTCACCAGTAGCACAGAGGCCTGTTGGCCAGGCCTCTCCACTGTAGCCAGAGATGGGGGGGAGGGGGGGTGAGAGCTGAGTGGAGGGACTCTATGCCGGCCTGTGTGGAAGGTCAGTTTGGGGGTCTGTCCATGGAAAGGGCCACGCCTCCAGTATCCCACGTGACTCCTGCAAGCAGTGTGGAGTGTCTGGCAACTATTTTAGCCTCACCCCTGGGCTGGGAGGTGGCCCTTGGCCAGCACAGCCTCTCTGCATCATCCCCTTCCCCTGCAAATCCCAAATGCCCTGACATGGTGCCAGGGGAACTGAACCCAGTGAGTCTGGTGCCGGGGCCCATGTGTTCCAAGGCTGCAAGGCCAGCCCAGGGAGCAGCGTCTCCATCTGGGGAGCCCGGCACTGCCTGGCTTGCAGGCGTGTGCGTCCTGGTCCCGGTTCCTTGTTCAAAGGCCTGCAGGGAGCTGCAAGGGAGGGTTTTCTGGCCAGGACAGGGTGAATCTGGGCAGGTCTCTGCAATGTGCTTATGTGACCCACGGCAAGCAGAGGAAGGGTGCCCATCAGCATGGCGTCTGGGCACAGAGCGAGACATCGACATCTGCCAAGGGCAAGTGTGTAGAGTTGCCAGACGGTTCAGAAAAAATACCCAACAGCAACAACAACAAAACCACGCCAGGAAAAAGTTTGGGGGGGAAGCTCCCCTGCGGAACCTGGTAAGCACTAGTGTTGCCAGGCTGCCTCCGTATTAAAAAAAAATCTGAGAGTACCAGGCATTTCAGGTGTCCGGTATTTTCTGAATTTTTTTACCACACTGGAGGCAAAAATACCGAATTGTCCAGTTCAATACTGGACACCTGGCAACCCTACGAACGTGCGAGGGCAGGAACGAGGGGTGAGAAAACAAGAGGGTGGGGGGCGGGGTGGGGTCTTGTCATGCGGCTGGGCTCACATCCAGCGTGTCCATGTCTTTCAGGTGCTCGTCAGAGCCGTGAGGCCGGAGCCATGGAGACTGTGGCTCTCTACGTGCTTGTTTCTGGTGTGATACAGAACTGCTACTTGGGGAGCAGCCAGGGCCGTGCGGAGCTGGGTAAGTGATGGGGAAGCTCCTGCCCCTTGGAGCTCTCACAACGCTGCAGCAGGCAGCCTGCCATGGCCGTAATCAAGTCCCTGGAGGAGGCCGGATGGGTCCGCTGAGACAGACGCTTCCCCACTTGGCAGCAGGAGGCAGCTGGGCTGGCTGAGGTTGGCGTTCCACCGGGCCATGCTCTGCCCGGGGGAAATGGGGCCATGCTGAGGTAGCACAGGGTGTGCGCCAGGTGCAGAGGCCCAGACAGCACCCCCCAGGCCTGCCCACTGCCAGCATAGCCAATGCACCTTGTGCTTTGCAGCTCAGCCGGGCCGATGCCAGAGGAGAGGGCCAGTCTGCCTAGGCCCCCCCAGCAAAGCAAGCATGGCAGCTCACATGAGGGGAGCCGGGGCCCCACCGCAGCCTGGCCCACACTCGGGAGCCTGAGTGTGTCGTGGGTGCCACGAGCATCCTCCTGCCCAGCATCCTCCAGGCCACAGGTGCTGCCCACCTCCCCCCGCCTCCTCCTGAGCCGCATCCCCATGTGCTGGAGGCATCAGCCCTCAGCTCCTTCAGGGCTTGTGGGACGTAAGCCTCCTGCTGGCCCGAGCGTGTCTGGGCCTCGCTTACCTCTTCCCAATGTTCCCACTACGGGGTTTTCCATCCATGTGCGGAATACATTTTGTTCGGTGCGCTGAGCATGTGCAGATGGGCACTGCCAATAGAAACATACGCGGCCAGCTGTGGGCGCCCTGCTGATCAGCTGGGCAGCACCTGACTCTCTCCTGCATGGCTGCCCAAGCGCTCAGCTTCCAGGGAACGCTGTCTCTTACCCTTGGAGACACTGTCAGGAGCAGCTGCTCTCCCTCCCCCCCCCCCCCGCCCCTTTGCAGCTCACATGTCCCCCCCAGGGGCTCCCTCAGCCCTGGCCAGTCAGGCCGTCTCACGCTGCAGGTTATTGCCCCCCATCCACCCTGACGGGGGGGCTCAGGGCCCCTGTTGGCTCCCTGGAGACAGTTCCCCCCCAGGGGCCGCTCTGGAACAGACCCTCTCTCTGCACCGTCCTCCCCATCCATCAAAGGTTCTGGCTGGTGTTTCCCCAACCATCCTGCCAGGCCTCTAGCATCAGGGTAGCGCTTCCCTCTGTCCCCAGGGTTCAGTTCCTCCACCCCGAGGAGGGCTGTGCCCACAGGAGAGGGTTCTGCCCTGCCATTGCCCTCCGAAGAGGATGGTCAAGGAAGTGGTGCTGCAGCCCCAGCCGGAAGCGCCTCCCCGTGGCCACATGGAGCGACCGAGGATCCCTCAGGGACCTGGGACAAGGGAATGGCAGCTCGCAACGGGAGCAGAAGGCATTCTGTGTCCTCCGGGAATGGTAGCGGGGTGCGATTGTCCACGCCGGGGGACCAGGGCAATGCCACCAGCTCTCCACTCACGACAGCCAGGTAACACACCGAGGTCAGCTGCTCCTGGCTCTTCCACGTCATTGTGCCGATCTACGGCCCAGCCCCACAGTGCGAGCCAGGGGCCCCCATGCCTTTGTGGCCCTGGGCCAAACCGCTGTCCCTTTGCAGGCAGAAATCTCCCCCCGCTTCCGACTGGCTGCCTGTCCTGGAGAAGGAAGACATCCCGGTGGTTGTGGGCGTCTCTGTGTCTCTGGCTCTAATACTCATTGCCATGGGGGTGTATTCGTTCCGCCAGAAGAGAGAGGCCACCAAAGGCCAGAGTACCTGTGAGTATTTCGGCCCTGGTACCCGAAAGGCAGCACGTTCTCCAGGGTAGGCCGACCCCGTAGACCGGAGGGATCGGAGCAGCGTTGCTGACTCCGGGGGTAGCTGTCCTGCTCCCACTCCGGCTGGTGCTTTGGGACGTCACTCTGGCGTTGGTTGCCCTGGCCGCCTGGATACAGCAGGTTCAGGTTAGGGTTAACCAGTAAGCACTGTCTGACCCGGTACCGGAGCAGCCCCCCCACCTGTGGTGCGACTGGGCAGGCCGGTTAATCAGTAACCCAGTAACACTTTACACGAGATTTTACATCCCTAGTTCAGAGGCAGGGGCAGGTGTGACTAGGGCCAGTGAGAGCTCAAGTGGGGTGTGGGTTTAGGAGGAGGGGAAGGGGGAGAGTTAGGGTTTGTGGCAGGGGAGGGTTGCCTGTCCATGGGTGGATCCAAAGTGGAGATGGGGCCCATCGCAGGGCCCCGGAGCTGAGCAGCCGCAGCCCCCGGGGATGTTCAGTTCTTGATCTGTACGTCTTAGCTGGCTCATCTCTGCCATGGGCCAGAACCAACCCCTGATCCTTCAGGACCTTTGGAGCCAGGTCTTAGCTCTGAACGCTGGTGACAGATGTGGGCGTGCACAGCCAGTATGCAGCCTGCCCCCGCGCTCCGCCTGCCAAGGGGGCAACGCCCCAGGCGGAGAGACACCAGAATAAGAGCCGTGTGTCAAGGGGCAGGAAGGGACTTCCTTAAAGCCACTGACACCCTGATTCCGCGTTTCTCCTCTCCGTGATCACAGGAGACGTGTGCAGAGTCTGGGTCTCCCGAGGGCCTGAGAGAACCCTTCAGACCACGTCTCTCCAGCGCTCAGAGGTGCTGGTGCCGGGTGTTTTGCGGTGCTCATTGCAGTCCCGGGAGTAGTCGCTGGCCTGTTAGGACTGATGCACTGTCCCTCCCAGCTGGCTCTGCCTTTGCACCTTGCCACGTGGCTGAATCAGCACCCTTGCTTCTTCCCGCAGCTCCTCAAAGCCCCTCTGAATCTCGGCGAAGGAGACGTTACTTGGAAGTGGACATGGCCCACGAGAACAGGCGAGTTTGCCCTGCCGCAAACGCAACGGGCTTGTGAAGCGACGAGGCTGGGCGTGGCGTCCGGTTCCGTGTCCTCGCAGCAAAAGGCCGGTGCTCAGGCGCCACGGAACGTTCCGTGCCAGCTGCTTCGGGCTCGTGTGGGGAGGGGCCCGCTCAGAACGGAGGGACGAGATTTTCCTACGTTCGTTTTACTCTGCAGTTGAATCTCTGCGGCGCCTCACGCAACATATTTCAGTGGGGGCAGGGAGGGATGGGGTTGATTGGCAGGTGGTGAGCTCTGCTACCTGGATCGAAAGGCTGAGAACCGGGTGAATTGCTGAGACGGGCTTTCACCGAAAACACCAGCCCGCTGCCCCCCATGCCTGACACCTCTCTGACCCCCAGGGCTTTCGAAGTCGAATGTGCTGTTGACACCGTGGAGCAGACTCGGGCCCCAACCAGCTCTTCCCCCAGCCTGCCACACGCCGACCCCACCCCTCCTGCAGAGACGGCTGGGCGCCGAGAGAAACCCGAAGATGTTGCTGCTAATGAGACTCTGCAGACAGCACAGGCCAGGGCAGCGGTAAGGTGGCTGTTCCCCCTCGTTAAAGCTTTCCGAGCCCCCACCCAGCAGCACTGCACCGCGATCCCTGCCTCTGTCTCCAACCCAGGCACTCACAATATGGCGTGTGGTCCTGGGGCACCTTAGAGACCAACAAAAATCGATTTTGTGGGCAAAACCCACTTCTTCAGGTGCACTGGAAAAGAACAGGAACCCGGAGTTTAGGTTCTCCCTTTTTTTCTCCACTCTGCTCATCTCAGGAAGTGGGTTTTGCCCATGAAAGCTCATGATTATCTATCTATCTATCTATCTATCTATCTATCTATCTATCTATCTATCTATCTATCTATCTATCTATCTATCTATCTATCTATCTATCTATCTATCTATCTATCTATCTATCTATCTATCCCCATACATCCCCTTTATCTCTCTCTTTCTCCATGCACCTCCCCCCCCTCTCTCTTTCCCCATGCACCTCCCCCCTCTCGCTCTCTCTATCCCTATACACCACCTCTGTCTGTCTATATGCTTGTTAGTCTCTAAGGAACAACTCATTTTTGTTTTCGTTTTTGGGGGCTTTTTTAGAAAAAGAAGGGAGAGATTTAAAAAATCCCTGTCAATTGCAGTGCCAGTGCTAATGAGGCTAATTGAGTGGGCTGGACGTATCCCATACTTCGCTTATGGGACACTTCCAACCTACTCAATTAGCCTCATTACCTCTGGCACTGCAACCGACAGGGACTTTTTCCCCCCGCTCTCCCTTCTTTTTCTGTTATATAGTCCAGGTTCCTGTATTTTTCCACCCCAGAGGAAGTGGGTTTTGCAGCTCATGATACTCTGTCTATTTGTGTCAGTCTCTAAGGCGCTACAGGACTCCTCGCTGCTTTTAAAGTTACAGATTCACAATCCTGCTCCTCTGAGACTTTCTCACAACCCTGCCTGTGAACTGCCCTCTCTCCCAGCCTCTTTGCAATAGACCTTCCTGGTCTGGTCAGCGACCCCAGTTCTGCTCAAGTGCTGCTTGTCAGCCGCGCATTTGCCAGTTGGGTGATGCCGTGTTGAATCCCTGTGGCTCATGACTGGCGGCAGAGGTGGCTGGGGCGGCTCCTTTGACGTCCGTGAAGCGAGGCTGCTCTCAGCAGCCAGGAGTCTGATGCAGTATCTTTAATATGGCATATTTACTGCGTGGATAAGCTTCTGACCCATCCCGTCTCTCTCGTCTGTGTCTCAAGCTGGCGGATGTCCCCTGCCCCTCACTGTGCCCTCTGGGCTCAGGGCTGCGTCCCGTGTCCCCCGCAGAACAATTCTCACATTGTTTGGGAATTGCCGGAAGGGAGCCCAGCTCTCGTCTTGTTCTCTGCGCCTTGTGACGCGCCTGTTGCTGCCTTCCAGGATGCCCCGCTGTCCCTGCAGCATGAGCCTGCGCATCAGGAGGGACACCCACACCCTCTCAACACCGCACCCTCTTCGGTGCCCCCGCAGTGCAGCAGTGCCAGGCCCAGGGAGTCTGGCGCAAGGGCCCCTGCCATGTGCTCCACCGCCTCTCCGGCTCTCCAGCGCCTCGGCACCGCGCTGTGTTTCCACGGGCTTGAGCCGCTGCTGCGGAGCATCGGCGGGGAGGCCGGCGGGAATCAAGGCCAAGTTCCTGCAGTGGGCCTGGTGGAAGGCTCCCCTCCTGGAGCTCAGTCCCGCTCTGGGACAGCCAGGATGTCTGTTACAGTGGAAATCCACCTCTGCCCAGAGACGTGCTCAGCCCCGGCAGCCGCTCGGAACGTCGCCGATTCACCGCGCCCAGAGGCAGCGTCCCAGCCGCCGGCATCGCCGGGCAGCCCCAGTATGTGAGCGCCGTGGCCACTGCGTCCGTGGCCGTATTTCGGATTGCCGGTGCTCGGCGGAGGGCAGGTGTCTGGCTGGGCAGCCTTGGAAACCCAGAGTGGGGGCTGCAGCAGCGTGCCAGGGCTCTGCCTGAAATGGATCATTGGGTGGACAAATTACCTGTCCCTTTGGGTTTGTGTGTACCAGTGCACTGAGCCAGAGGGGGCCAGGTCGAGTGCCAGGCCAGAGGGGGCATTTGAACCTCGCGGTATGGGTATGACCGGTCATTAAAGAGCAAAGCCAGGGCCAAATGACCAAATTCCACCTGGGGTCATTTTCTGCGCTCCTAACTTCCCACTGCAGTTTATGCCTCATGTCCTGTTCCAAGCTGTTGTGTGGGGTTGCTGTGTGCTGTGAAACTATTGCTTTGTTCCATCCCAGAGGAGGCTGCATTTACTGCACAGTGTCTAAGCCGGCTGCTGTGACAGGGAATTCCGTCTCTTGTGTCCTCTTGTGCACCCTTCTGACTTTCACAGGGCCCGGGAGTTTTTTGTGACTGGATTAAAACGGACCCAGTGAAGTCTCAAAGTGAACAAAACAGCTCTTCTCTGGCAGATCGGGGCCAGGAGCAGCCGCCTGCCCGGATGTTTGGGGCTCAGAAGTGGGTCGGAATATTCTACTGTGTATATGGCTGTTTGTTCGACCAGGTCTTGCTTACCATGGCTCTTGTGTCTTTGGCTCTCCCGATGTTTCCTCACCTGCTCCTGTCACTAGCTTTGGAATCGCTTTCCTCTGTGCTACGTCCCTCCAAACCCCCCAGCCACGGATTGTCCACCGGAAATAGTAAGAGATCTCCCAAGCCATTGACTCTGGAGCGGTGGTGACTCTGGGAGGCAGGGCTGGGCTTTGTGTGCCGTGGCGCCGTGTGTCGGTAGAGTCACAAGGAGGGAGTGGGACGCTCTGGGCTTGCGGTATGAATTGAGGGCTGTTCCGAGCCTCTTGTGTTACAGGGCAGGCTGCAAAGTGTCTGGGGAGCCCCCAGGGAAGGACACAGCGAAAGCAGAGGCAAACCCTGCCGTGCCGTGTGGCTGATGCGTATGATGGAATGGACGACGTGCATTGAACCCCCCAGGGGGCACGCGTCTGGTGTGGAGACGTGTGAAATTGTGACTGACTGGAGATCTTGTTCTGTGGTGCGGATGCAGCCCTGCAGGGGGAAGGGGCCAGGTTAACCCCGGGACAGATGGTGGGTGAGAATGTAAGCGTGGTGTCGTCGGCCTCGGGGGCTTTAAAATAAACTGGCAGTGTCGTGCGCGGAGTGTCGGCCTACGGTCAGTTCACTGTCAGCGCACACAACAGCTGTGCTGTGGGCAGGCTGCACGGGAGATAGGGGGCTGTATGCACTGGGGGAGATGAATGTTTCATCCAGGAGCCGGGGAGACCTGGATGGGCTGGGAGCGGGGCTACTGACCACACGCCAAGAGGCAGCACAGAGCTGGAAGGTGGCGTAGGGCAATAGAGGGTGCTGAGATGTGGCTTCTCTTACAGCCACAGAGATTTGCATGTCTGCCTTCTGAGAGGGCCAGCTGGCCATGCCGGTGCGATGCCACAGAGCAGTGTGTCTCAACCTTTTTTTTTATAAAGTACCCCTTTAAAAAAATAAATCTCTAGAAGTACCCCCAGTACCTATCATTTTTGGGCAACAACATTTTTTTCTACCATTGCAACACATTTGTGTGAACAACTTAATCGTAGCCGGGCGGGTGATGAAATTTGTGGGTGTAGAAAGTACAAAAATAATAAAACGTTGTAAAACTTAACCCCAAAATTCGGTTTTCTCCAAATTTCAGTTGTGCTGATGTACCCCCCAGGCTTCTCGAGTACCCCAAGGGTCCTCATACCACTGGTTGAGAAACACTGCTACAGAGCATCTCCAGAGCCCATCCCTGGCCCATCACCAGAGCCCCAGTGATTCCCCCCCCCCCCCATCATGTTCTTTTCAGCCCTTAGGTCTGGATGCCCGAAACTCTTTTCTGGGAGAACTGAGACCGCGCTAATTATTCCCCATCGGCTGGGAGGTGAAATCACTTTCTCTTTTATTGGATCGCCCCCAACCGCTCTGTCACAAGGTGCACAGAGGCCCCGCGGTGCGTTTGGACCTTCCACTCAACTGCACCGCTCAGATAGCTTCCCCCTGCAGACGTGCAGCTGGAGATGAGGCCCTCGTACCCAGTCCAGCCCGCGTTCCCAGTCCAGCCAGGTGCAGAGCAGCGGCTGTTGCAAAGGGGGGGCTATATGGGCAGGAAAGCCAGGGTCCAAGGTCTGTATCGTGCTGTGGAACAGGGGATCCTGAGCCCTGAAGCAGGGTACTCTGAGGAGAATTTTCTGGGCTATTTTCCCCCAGGGAAGTTGATGGGCCCATAGACTGAAAGGGCCAGATTTTGACCCCCCTCCCTTGCACTGAGTGGTACCGTCCTCTCCAGGCCCAACAGACCTGTGTGTAGAGTGAGGTAGTTCTCACCGCGTGCCAGGAAGCAGGCTCCTGATCCAATCTAATTAGCAAAGGCCTATTAAGAGACTGACTGGTCGACCATTAAGCACCACTCTCTATGGTACCAGCTGAACCTCTCTAATCCGGCACCCTCAGGACCTGACCGGTGCCGAACCAGAGAATTTGCCGGACCACGGGAGGTCGATATGGTCTAGCCACATCACCAACGCTTCCATTGCTTGCTGGGCTCTTCGAAGACGTTTGGGGTAAATTAGTGTTCAACCACAGAACCCTGAGAGCCAGGCCTGCGGGAAACTCGGGCACATCCACGTTAAGTGGACATCCAGCTAACTAAAATCATGCCGGCCCGCGGCTGTTGCTGGACCAGAGAGTTCGGGACTAGAGAGGTTCAGCCTGTCCACCAGTGTGGTTCTGTGTCTGGTCGAGGTTTCCATTTTCCAGACTGTTCCAGGCTCTGACAGATTTTACCCCAGCCCCTTTCTCTGTGATATCTGCTTCCCCATTGTATTTTACTCTCCACACGATGCTGCACAATGGAGCTGAAGAAGCATGAAATTCAACTGCTTTCCTACACTCTCCGGCTACGTCTACACCAGGTTTTCTTAAACTTTTTAAGACCGAGGAACACCAAACAATAATTTTTTTTATGAGGAATGCCAAGGATTTTTTTGTTGAGCAAGCAGCAACAACAACAAAAAAAGTGGGGGGCAAAGTTACTGAGCCAAAAAAAAAAAAAAAAGCGGCCATTTTGAACTCTGTTGTTCTCCACGGCACATCTCCGACAGCCTAGCTCTTAATTAGGAGCCGTTTTTGCGCAAAAAGGTGCTGTCTACACAGCGCCTTTTTGCGCAAAACCCCCTCTTGCACAAGAGCCGTTCTTCCTCATTTTTTCAGGAAGAATGGCTCTTGCACAAAAACGGCTCCTAGTTAATTATGCAAATGAAGCACAGCAATATGCTAATCTGCGCTTTATTTGCATAGGCTTTTGCAGAAGCAGGAAGCAGGGTAGGCCTCAGAAGCTCTTCGCTTCCCACTTGCTGCTGGCAACGGCTGATGCAGGCCGAAATTTAATCGTTGTCAGCGCCCACTCAGCCCGTTAACGGGATCCAGTTCACAAAGCTGGCTCGCCGTCTCTTCCAGGCAGTTATCCGCCAGGGCTGACTTGTACCTGCGGGGTAGGAGGTCTCTTTAGCCAGCTTGCCCAGAGGTCTGAAAACTGCAGCTGAGCTGGGCACCAGCGAAGGGAAGGAGCTCTGATTAGTTTGTATAAGGATTGGCCTCGGGCAGGCTCCGACCTGTAAGGAAGGAGTGTGCTCCAGCCATGTGATAACCCACGGGGGGCTGCTCTCACCTCCTGCACCCCCCTCGAGCTGTGGGAGAGTCTGGCCTTGCCTGGGTGCAGGAGAAAGGGCTGAGCCCTAAAGTGCTGAGCACGCGACAGGTCCAAACCAGAGCCCCGCTCACCCGAGAAAAAGCCTCATTGTGGCGATTTCCTGGGGGACGACGGTTGGTGGTGTGAACGCACAAGCCATCGGGCTGCTCTGCCTACTCTGCGGGGGCCAGAGGGATGAGCAAGGGGGCCAGAGGGTCGCTGCGCACTGCTCTGTCTCCACCCGGCTGCGGGGCATCGGTCGCCTGGCTGTCTGCGTGCAGGAAAGCGACTCTCGATAGCAGACAAGGGGGTGAGGCGGGTACGGGAAGCAGCTGAGAGGCCGAGAGTCCCCCGGAAAACAGAGCTGGCGCCGTGCGGGGATCCACAGGCCGCGTGAGTGGAGACAGACCATTGTTTAGCATGGAGATGACTCAGACTCTCCCTTCGCTAGTACCAGCCTCTCTCTCCTTTCCCCCTCCCAGGCCCGGGTCTGAGTAATGCCACATGTTCTATTGATACATGCTGTCCTCCTCCTGTCTGGCTCTGTTCGGAAGGGCTTTGTACCGGGGTCGTACGCCAGGAATCATTAGGACAAGAGCGAAGGAGGAACCTCAGCTGCTGTCTTATCAGGCACGGGCCTGAGGGAGGCTGTCCTCTCCCTCCCCGGAGCTGCCATGGCACTAGAGCTCGGTGGATGGGTTTTTGGCTTGGTGGTCGCCAGTGGTTCCTGTCTCTGTGCTGGGCTCTGGCACGTGGAAGGACACGAAGGGACACCGCCTGACGTTGCGACACACCAGCTTCTGGAGCGACGCCGTCTTTACGATCTCGAAGCCAGCCGCGCCGCCGAACGTGCTGGGCTTCCAGTATTCCGGGGAGCAAATGGGGTTTCCGAACAGCCCTTTCAGGGAGAAGGGGGCTCCCGTCTCCACCATGCTCTCCCCAAACATAGAGTTCGGCTGGGGCTTCTCCAGCAGCAAGCCCGGGTAAAACTCCAGGGCATTAATGTCTCCATAGAGCTCTTCCAGCGCCGCTGCCTTCTCCTCCTCTCCTGCATCAACAGAGTCAGAATGTCAGAAGGTGGAACGGTTGCTCGGAGGGGAGGTTCCACTAAAGACACAGGATGTGGCAGCGGCTCTAGCTCTGTGATCCACCCCCCTGCCCGCCCAGCCCCTACTCAATGGTCTGACGGACTCCCAGGGCCATCTGGAATACGGCGTGCAGACATGGTTGCCTCATCTCCAAAAAGATAGCTTAGCATTGGAAAAGGTTCTGAAAATGAGCACCAGAAATGAGGGAGGGGCTTGGGGCGGCTGCCATGTGAAGGGAGATTAATAAGCCTGGGACTTTTCAGCTTAGGAAAGAGGAGCTGGAGTGGTGGAATAGGATAGAGACCTATAAAATCACGACTGGTGTGGAGAAAGTGAACACGGAAAAGTTATTTACTTGTGCTCAAAACACAAGAACTAGGGATCAGCAAATGAAATTACTAGGTCGCAGGTTTAAAACAAAGAAAAGGAAGCTTCTCTTCATTCAGCGGACAGTCAACCTGTGGAACTCCTTGCCAGAGGATGTGGTGAAAGCCAGGATTTTAACAGGATTCAAAAAAGAGCTAGATAAGTTCATGGAGGTTAGGTCCATCAATGGCTACTAGCCAGGATGGGCAGGGACGGTGTCCCTAGCTGCTGTTTGTTAGAAGCTGGGAATGGGTGACAGGGGAGGGGTCACTTGATGGTTCCCTGTTTTGTTCATTCCCTCTAGGGGGCACCTGGCATTGGCCACTGTGGGCAGACAGGACACTGGGCTGGATGGACTGTTGGCCTGACCCAGTCTGGCCGTTCTTATGCCCCACTGTCCTGCTAGAAGGCAGGTAACAACTCTTTCCAGTAGCCAGTGCCTGGCAGCTCTCCAAGTGGGTGAGGAGTACGCGGTGGCGGGAGACTGATCCGTCAGTCTGAAAGCCTACAATAGCGCCCCGGGTTGGGTAAGCTGTGTGCCCACGTGCTGTGATCTGACGCTGCACGAGGATCTGCCCGAGGGAACCCGGAAGGCAGAGGCGGCCCCTTACGGACAGCAGGGCGCGTGGAGTTCTAGGTTGTGTGGATTGCTGCAGTCGGGCACGCATCGCCAGCAGCACGTTGGTGGTGAAATCTCACCTGTTAACTCCTGGAAGGACTTGTAGGGCTTCATGGAAAAGCGCTTGCGGTACTCGTTAAACGGCTGCAGCCTCAGCAGCCGCGATTCCTCAATAACGCCAACAGCCACTTTCAAGAGGTGGGTGTTGATGCTTTGGCCCCCGCCGACCTGAAAGGCAGGGAGAGCGAGAAGAGCAAACTTCGGTTACAACCGCGTGCTCGTCCCACTGGGAACTGCGGAAAGCTCTGACGAGCCTGGCGGAGTGCACGTCTCACGAGGGTGTTGGCAACGTGTCCATCCCGGAGGTGCCACGTGACTGAAGACAGGACGAGTGCGGAGTCCTGCCCTGGGGACGGAAGAATCCCAAGCACGGCGACAGGCTGGGGACCGACTGGCTAAGCAGCAGTTTGGCAGAAAAGGGCCTGGGGATTAGAGTGGATGAGAAGCTGGGTATGAGTCAACAGGGCACCCTTGTAGCCAAGAAGGCTAATGGCATATTGGGGGCATTGGGAGGAGCATTGCCAGCAGATCCAGAGATGTGATTATTCCCCTTTATTCCCCTCTAGTGAGGCCACATCTTGATATGGCATCTGGGATGGGTTCCCTAGGGAGGGGATGGAATCTCCTTCCCTAGAGATTTTTAAAGCCAGGCTTGACCAAGCCCTGGCTGGGACAATTGAGTCGGGGCTGGTCCTGCTTTGGGCAGGGGGCTGGACTCGATGACTCCTGGGGTCTCTGTCTGTCCTGGGATTCTACGAGCCTAGGGGTGTGTCTAGACTACATGCCTCCTTCGACGGAGGCATGTAGATTAGCCAGATCGGAAGAGGGAAATGAAGCCGCGATTAAAATAATCGCGGCTTCATTTAAATTTAAATGGCTGCCCCGATCTGCCGATCAGCTGTTTGTCGGCAGATCGGGGGAGTCTGGACGCGATGCCCCGACAAAGAAGCCTTTCTTCATCGACACAGGTAAGCCTCGTGAAACCAGGTTTACCTGTGTCGATGAAGAAAGGCTTCTTTGTCGGGGCATCGCGTCCAGACTCCCCCGATCTGCCGACAAACAGCTGATCGGCAGATCGGGGCAGCCATTTAAATTTAAATGAAGCCGCGATTATTTTAATCGCGGCTTCATTTCCCTCTTCCGATCTGGCTAATCTACATGCCTCCGTCGAAGGAGGCATGTAGTCTAGACACACCCTATGACAGCCACAGAGAAAGCAAACCACCAGAAATGCTAACTACCAGAACTGTGTCAGGGCTACCAGACCTGAGCAGATGAATGGTCCAGCTGGCGTGGGCCCCCTATCCCCAACCGTGGTCCATGCCAGCTGCTCCAGAGGAAGACGCTAGAGCACTAGGCTTGGCAGAATTCCATTTTTGTTTCTTACACTGCTGAGAGGTAGAACAGATGCTTATTTTTAAGTATCTTGTATTTCTATTTATGTAAATGTTGACAGGTGCGGGGAATCCCTGGGTGATGGGAGAATGGGGGGAAAACACGCCAGACAGCAATCATTGAATGACAACAAGATTCAGAAAGTTAGTTTCAGAACCATTCGCACACAGTCCACGTGTCAGAACAAACCACGTCCACAGCCTTAAACCAAACTCGCCAAAGTTCTCAAGCCGCATTTTTCTTGCTTTGTGTCGCTGTAACCTGAGATTTGCACGTGGAAATATTTTCCCACTGGTTTGAGCTCAATGAATTCAGCATTTACCAGCCACTGCCTGATCCTTCCAAGCCTACAGAAGGGCCTGCGCTGAGCCGTTAGGCGGTGACCTGTCAGTGGAAGGGGGGATATTCTAGCCATTTGCACGGCAGCTAATGGGATAGAGCCTTACCTGGCCACCCACCGAGGAGGAACACGGGCGGGGCCTCAATCACTTCTCCCCCCCCCCCCAGCTTTTGTTTCCCCCTCAGGTGCCAGAGGAGACCGTCCACAGGACACCGACCGACCGTGACAGGGACGCGCCGACGAGGGACGAGTTCAGGGGAAGCATTGGCTTCCCTTACCTGGTGGACTGAGCTCAATTTCTTTTCCTTCTCTTTCATAAAGTCCAAAGGACTGACCCCTCCCCATTGATAAATGGACTGTTAAGAGACGACGACTGTTCTGCTTTATGGGTGACGTCCAGACGTAACCCCTGGGGCTACAGTTTTGTTACACCCCCGCTTGCATCCGGGACTAGGCGGGTCACGTCGAGCGCTTTTAGACCACGTGCAGTGTTTGGTTACTGCTGTACCCCCCCTTGAGCCGCGGATTACTTACGTTTTATCTTACACGTGTGCCACGTGTTTGGCTTTGACTTTGCTGTAAACATGCGCTCAGTAAAACTCTTTTACCCCCCCCCCCCCCGCGCTGAAGAGAAGAGTCCCCAGAAGAGGGGGAAGAGAGAAGCCCCAAACGCCGTGGAAAGGAAACAGCCACACGATGGCAGCAGAGGCCCAAAGCCAAGGCCAGGTCGCTCTCCTTTAGCACAGTGGTTCCCAAACTTTTCGACATCACGCCCCCTTTTTGATTTTTGAGAAACCCTCACGCCCCTCTCCTCCCCTCCCCCAATAGCAGCAAAACTTTGGGGGAAGGGGAACAGGCTGCCCATGCTGCAGACATAACCTGTGTCATGGCAGAGCCCAGGCGCTGTCCCCACCTCTGGGTGGATTGTGCCAATGAGGCCCCACCTGCTGACAGACACCGGGGCAGCTGCATTGCTTTGGGGCCGGCAGGGGAGCACCAGGAGCCATCCTGCTCCTTGCATCCTACATCAGAATCGACCGCGACGTGTCCCCTTCCCCAAGCCTCTTGCCACGAGGACACAAGAGCGGCCAGAGCAAAGGTCCATCCGGCCCAGTGTCCTGTCTTCCGAAGGCGCCCCGAAGGGAATGAGCAGCACGAGTGATCCTCAAGTGATCCTCCCCCCTTGCTCCCTCCCAGCTTCTGCCAAACCACCCCGCCCATCCTATCTACCAGCCATTGCTGGACCTATCCTCCATGAATGTATCCAGCTCTTTTTTGAACCCTGTTTCTCTTGGTGTTCACAACCTCCTCTGGCGAGGAGTTCCACAGGTTGACGGTGCATTGCCATGCCCTGTGCAAGTCATGCAGTCTGCTGGCACCAACACACCACGGAGCAATATGTACATTACCCCTCCCCCGTCAGGCCGAGAGGTGCCCGTCTGCTGTGCCGTACCTTTCCTGCTATTTGCTTGGAGAAGGACTCCACCAAGGCCTCCACCCCATAGTCCATGAGCATGGAGGTGTTGTAGATAAACTGCTGGTAGCTGTATTCCTTGCCCTGGATGACGAACGAGTCCGGCATCAGCCCGTGCCAGTGGTAGAGCTGGTTGAACTCCACGGCAATGCGGTTCCTGTACTGGAACTGGACGTCGAACAGCAGCTCGGGGTCGAACTTGAGGCGCAGGAAGTACCCGCTGAGATGCTGCACGTATTCCTCCACCACGATCTTGATGGTCTCTCCTAGGGGGGGAGGCAGCGAGAGGCTCAGGGGAGCGGAGCCCAGTGGTCACGGGCATCAGCAGCAGCTTGTGAACGAGCTGGTGTGTGAGCCCCTGGCACTCGTGACGGAGAGAGCAGAGCCCTGGCTGCGGAGGGCAGGGGCGGGGAACCTTTTGTGGGTCGGGGGCCGGTGGCCCCCAGAAAAGTCAGTCGGGGGCTGCCCAGAAGTGGAAGCAAAAAAAACCCCCAAATCCTCACTGACGTGGTCCCCAACTGAGAAGAAAGACCCTCCCCACATTCCCCTCGCACCCCAGGGCCTAGGAGGGCCAGGCGGATAGATTTGGTGGGGCCCCCCAGGCTCTGGGGCGGGGCCAAAAATGAGAAGTTCAGTGTGTGGGAGGCAGGTGCCAGGAAGCAGTTAGGGGTCGGGGTGGGGGGGGCTGGGAGGGTGGGAGGGGGGGGGGGGTGGGGTGCAGGAATGGGAAGGGGGTGGGAGGGCTGGGGGGGGGAGGGTGGGGGGGAGGGGGAGGAGCGGAGTGAGGGTGGGGGTGGGAGGGTGCAGGGATTCCCTGGGTGTCCCCGGGGGTGTCGTTCGGGCAATGGGGGGAGGGAACGGAAGGCGAGGCTGTGCCCCCCCAGTGAGGCTGAGAGTCTTGTGGCCTGGCCTGCCCGGAGCTCAGAGGGCCCTTACAATTGGGCTGGACAGAGTCCCGTGGGGGGGAAGGACGGGGCGGCCTCAGACCCAGCCCCCCCGGCCGCGGGCTCTCACCGATGAGGACGAGGCGGGCGGTCTGGAAGAGCTGCTCGTCGCTCCACGTCGGGTGCTCCTGCTTCAGCACCTCGCAGACCCGGTTGTGCTCGCGCAGCCAGAGGGTGGCGTACATCATGAGCCCCGGCAGCAGGCCGAACACCTCCTGGCCCACGGCCAGCTTCTTCTCCTTGGGGGTGCCGGGGGGGTAGATCATGTGAACCTCAGCCTCCAGGACCGTGGGTGGATACATCTCGCCGTCCCGTAGCTGGAGAGACCAGAGCCGGTGGGCAGCAGGGAGCAGACGGGGGAGACGTGCCAAGTCGGTCCCTGTGCCCCGGAGTGACAGCCTGGGCGGTCGCCCCACCTCCCTCCGGGTGGGGGGGGGAACCTTTTTTGGGTTGGGGGGCCAGTGACCTACACAAACATCCGTTTTCACAAAAGTGAAAATACGAAAAAAACCCGCCCCCCCCCCATGCCCCTCAGATGCCAGAGCCTGGGGGGGGGCAGGCTAAACGATTGTGCCCCCTCCCATGCTCTGGGGTGGGAGCAAAAATGAGTTCAGTATGTGGGAGGGGGCTGTGGGGGAATGCGGACTAGGCAGGAGGGCGGGGGCAGGAGTGGGCTGGGGGTGGGAGGGCTAGGCGGTGGGGGGGGGGGCACAGGGAGCAGGAGGAGCCCCAAGCCTCGGGGGCCAGATCCGGGCAAGCTGGGGGGCCGGATCCAGCCCCTGGGCCTTAGGTTCCCACCTGGGTTTGCCGTGGCTTGGAGATGAACAGGAGGCTGCTTCAGGCCGCGTGTGCCGGCTCCGAGGGCCTGCTGCTAGGAGAGCGTCTCCCGAGGACCTGGCTGGGGAGGGGGGCTCTCCAGGGCAGGCTGTGGTGCCGGCGGGGGGGGAGGGGCTGTGCCGGCCTGGCCCGAGAACGGGCTCCTGGGGCGCTCAGGTTTCCCTGCCACGGCCGCGGGCGGGACGCCAGTCGGAGCGGGGGGAGGTGCTGGCTGAGCGCACCCCCTGGAGCCGTCGGCCGCGGGCGGGACGCCAGTCGGAGCGGGGGGGGGTGCTGGCTGAGCGCACCCCCTGGAGCCGACGGCCGCGGTACCTGGTATTTGAGCTTCCCGTCTTTGAAGAGCCGCAGCTGGTGCTGACGCTCCAGGTTGTCGCCGTAGAGATGCCCGAGATCCACCTGCCGGGAGAGGCCGGCGTGACCCTGCTGTGCCGACACGCGGGGTCGGCCCGCTGCCCCCCTCCCCCACCAGGCCCAGGCAGCCGGGAGGGGTTTGCTCCTTAGCCGTGGCGGCATCCCCGCCTTGGCAGTCGGAGGTTCCCAGCAGCCTTTGGGGCTGGAGGGTATCGATGGGTTGGGCAGGGGAGCGCCCCGCAGCCTGCTCCCGCCAGGACAGGTTTCCCCACCAGGCCCTCTGGTCCCCTCTCCTGCTCAGCCCACGACGTGAACCCTGAGCTTTGGGCGCAGGCGCTGGGTCGTGGGCAGTGCCGGGGGAGGGGGCCGCCCCGGGGAGCCCCCCGTGAGGCACAGCCCGGCTCCCGGGAGGCCCCTCTCCTACCCCGTGGCCCAGGGCTTTGGTGAAGCCGGGCCCCATCTTCCCGGATGTCTTGAAGAACTGGTGAGTGAAGTGCTGTGCGAAGAAGGCGAACATCAGGTTGGTCCCCCGGGGGTCTCTTTGGAACTGCCGCCGGAGCAGAAACTTCTCCGCAAGGAGCTGAGGGTCGGGGAGCTGCTTCTTCCCTGCAAAGGGAGGAAACAAACCCAAGCTGGGAGCTGTCAGTGCATCCAGCCGGGGGGGGGGGGGTCCGGGTGCCTTACGCCTCAGAGTAACTCACCCAGAACCCCTGCCATGGGGCGGGAGGGAGGGGCGGGGGGATGCCTCTGCCTTGGGGGGGCGGGAGACCCGAAGATGTACCCTCCTGAGTGGTTCGCCCTGGCCGCAGCCTGGCCCATTCGCTCCTCCCGTGGGCTGGGCTCTGCGAGCATGTCGCAGGCAGGGGGGGGGGGGGGGGCATGGCCTTTGCTTTCCTTGGAGGGCTTAACGCTGTCTGGGGTCCTTGGCGCCGTCGAGGTGAACCGGACGGGAGGGAGGCTGGGGGCCACCCGCCTGGTACCTCCGCCTGGCGCTGTCCATGTGGGGGGAGAAGACTCCTTCTCCAGAGCCTGGCGCTGAATCCCAGGCGGGCTGGACCGGGGCCTAGCCTCAGAGCCTCTCGCTGGGAGGAGGGTGATTCGGGGCGATCCAGCTGGGCTGGATTAGAACCAGGGCTGAAGGGAGGGATGTAAAATCCCCTTTAATGGCTTAACTGGATGAGCAGTACGTTTCAGGGGTTCACTGATAAAGGGGGCGCAGGCAGAGGGGGGCTGGAGCAGTCCCTGCCTGCAGGGTGCCCGGCCTCCAGGCGACCAGAGCAACCTTGACTTGTCCTAGGACCCCCCTCGCCGTGCAGACGGGGGCCCGAAGGGGCCTTGATTTTTAGTAGCTGTTCTTCCGTGGCAGGGAAACCCTGGGAAAGCAAGGGAGCGAACGACACCTCGAGGTGCCACCAGCCTGCGCCCTGTGCGTAGCCTCGGCCTCTGCTGGAGCGGGGAGCCTCTGGATCGGGACTGAAGAGCGTCACGTGGGGCCGTGACTACAGTGCTGCGTGGACACTCCCACGGCCAGGTTCGCACAGGTCCTGAGGGTGGTCTTTGCCGAGACGGGCGCTTACCGCTGGTTCCCATAGGAGTCGGGCAGTCCTCCGGTACAGGTGGAAGGACCCGGGTGAAATAGCTCACGTTGGCATAGGACTCCCAGCTGATGTATCCGTAAGCCGAGTTATAGGTGGGGGGGCTTGGGATCAGATTGGCCCGCACTGAAAGGAGAGGGAAGACGGTCACCCGGGAATCCAAACACACACGTGTTCCTTCTGCTCTGGGTCGTTCCCACCTGTGCCTGTCCCTGGACCAGCACCGATATGACAGGGCCCGGCTGGCGGTAGCCCTGGGTGCACACAGAGCAGGACGGAGGGCAGGAGATGGAGACGCTGATGGAATGCAGGATGTGCAGGGGTTTGCTTTCCGGGGAGGCCTTTGCAAGGGAGATGCGGGTACCTGGATTTGGATCCAAGCAGGAAAGTCAAAGGGGACCTGATCCATAAACATCTTCCTTTGAAAATGCCGAGGTTGTTTCTGTCCCTGCTCTGGAGTCGAGTGACCTTCACAAAAGTTTTGCTGTTCATTTGTAACAAGGGGTTCAACTATTTGTTTCTAACGAGCACGCAATTGCAGGGGTTCACGGTGGCTAGCGAACCCACTGATTTAATAAATGCATTAGAGCATGAGCTTTTGTGGGTAAAAACCACTTCATCAGATGAGCTGGAGTGGAAATTCCAGAACCCAGGGCATATAGAACAGCAAAAGCAGTTAGCTGTCAGTCGTAGGACCTGTGTGAATGAAGCTAATTAAGATCAGGCTGGATGTGTCCCATGCACATCATTTGATGTGGACACGTGAATACCAAAGGTGGGGATATTGCCTTGATTGAGATGCATCCAGCCTGACTTGATTAGCTTCATTCACACCGGTAGCTGCTTTTGCTGTTCTATATGCCCTGGGTTCTGGAATTTCCACTCCAGCTCCTCTGATGAAGTGGGTTTTACCCACGAAAGCTCGTGACCCACTACGTGTGTCAGTCTCTAACGGGCCACAGGACCCTTGTTGTTTTTAAAATTACAGACTAACACGACTGCACCTCTGACACTGATTCAATATTCACTGCTGATGACGTGCATCAGCCACCCTGCCTGCGGGTGGGCAGCCCAGGGCTGGGCTAGCCGGGAGGTTGTGGAATGGGATCGAGGCGTATCAACAGAGCGTTGTGTGTGGGAAGCTGTTGGCCCTACACCTGTCCAAGTCCAGTCCTCTCGCTGCTTCTTCCACACGCAGCTGAGTCATTAACAAAATGAAGAAAAGAAACCGATTCCGCGCTGCCCCTCGCTCTGCCCTGGGTGGGTTGTGCTCTGCCGGGAAGAGTTCGTTTCTCTTCCCTGACCTTTTACTCGTAGCCTTTAAAATCCCTTGTTTCCGCCCCACCCCCTGGACCGTACTCTCTCCGCTTCTCCTTCAAAGTGGATCCCTTGACGATGAATCATGCAGGGTTTGCAAAGCGTAACTCCTCCGAAACGGCAACCGTCCGGGCCAGGGGCCCGTCCTCCTGCAGAGTTCCAAGGAGCTGAACCAAAATATTTATGCAACGTAATAAACTTTGTGGCATGAGCAGAGGGTTTTTGGTTTGGGGGGAGCATTCTCCAGGAGCTAACCCTCCCTGCAGCCAGGCCCCCACGGATAATCCACGCTGACAGCCCGGCACTTCTCTCAACACTGGAGCGCTGCCTAGTCTCAGCTTTTTAAAAGTTTTATATTTTTTCTATTTAACTTTTTGAAAGCACAGAAACACCCAACACAGACTACAAAACTACGCCTGCCCCAGCTTCCCCTCCTCTCCTAGCTATTGGATACCTCGCCCTCGCTCTAGGGCAGTGTTTCTCAACCAGTGGTACCAGTGCCGGATTAAGGGGGGGTCTAGCCGGGCAGCTGCCCGGGGTGCCTGATGGCAGCTGTAAGAGGCGCCGTGTGCCTGGTCGCGCAGCACCCCTTAGAGCTGCCATCAGGCACTGCATACCTGGTTGCAGCTGTAAGGTGCGCAGTGCACCAGGGGAGTCGGGTCCGCGTGTGCGCCCGGGGCGGGGCCACGTATGCATCCCGTGCCCACTGCCTGGGGCACAGGAGTGGCTCGAGCCGGCCCTGAGTGGTACGAGTACCCTACTCGAGAGACGTCTGGGGAGCACAACAGCACAACTGACATTTGGAGAAAACTGCATTTTTGAGTTAAGTTTTACAGCGAGTTATTATTTTTGTACTTTTTACACCCAAACATTTCATCACCCGCCTGGCGATGATTAAGTTGTTTAAACAAATGTGTTGCAATGGTAGAAAATCAATTTTGTGTCTCTGAAAACTGTAGGTAGTGGGGGGTACTTATAATTTTTTTTAAAGGGTTACTTTATAAAAAAAAGGTTGAGAGACACTGCTCTAGGGGAAACGTGTCATGAGCTGTAACATGAAGGGTTAACCCTGAAACATGTTATTTCCAGGGTGCAGCTGCGCAGCCAATTAAATATGTTTATAAAAATCCAACTGAAGTAAAATTCTTAAGATAAAGACCAGAAACCCGGCCCAGAGGGGGGGGATAGAAAAAGGGAGGGGAGAAGTGGGAAAAGGAGACGAGGGGGAGGGCATGGATTTAATAGGAGCATTCACGCACTTCCAGGATAGCTCATAACACAGGGAACTTTTCTGGGGTCTTTCTGTCGTGGTGGACAAGGCTTCCCCCGCCATGCACACGGTGCCCAGCTGCAATCAGTCGCTGGATGCTTTCAAGCTGCCGCTCTGGCAGCACTAGTCCTTTAAAAACGATGAGCGCTCTGTTGTTTTTCAGACCAATTCAGCTTCCAGCGAGCAGCCGTTGGCTACGTCTACACTGGCATGATTTTCCGGAAATGCTTTGAATGGAAAAGTTTTCCGTTAAAAGCATTTTCGGAAAAGTGCGTCTAGATTGGCACGGACGCTTTTCCGCAAAAAAGCCCCGATTGCCATTTTAGCCATCGGGGATTTTTTGCGCAAAACAGCACTGTGCTGTCTACACCGGCCCTCTTGCGCAAATGATTTGCACAAGAGGGCTTTTGCCTGCACCGGAGCAGCGCAGTATTTCTGCAAGAACACTGACAATCTTACATGAGATCCTCAGTGTTCTTGCAGAAATTCAAGCGGCCAGTGTAGACAGCTGGCAAGTTTTTCCGCAAAAGCAGATGATTTTGCGGAAAAACTTGCCAGTCTAGACACAGCCCTTGTGTATAAAACGACATGTTCCGCTTGTCACGCAGACGGATTGGGTAGGAACAAATGGCCCCCTGCCGTTCAGTTCTGCTCACCCCTGCGGGCAGAGGGGCTTGCCCAGGGCATGGGACGTGCTGAATCACAGTGCTGCTCTTTGCCTGGCAATTAATTTGGTGGGGAAGCATCCCTCCTAGGCCAGGTGAGGGCTCTCCCCCTGCAGCACTGCTGATGTCGCAGGGAGTCACTGACCAACCAGGGACCAAACAGACAAGTCCTGAGTTCCCGTCCCCTTTCTAGCCACTAGACGTCGTTCCTTCCACAGTGCTGTGGACAGAGCCTGGGAGTTTTTCCTCTGTGCCTGCTACTCCCATCCCTGGATTCCTGGCCCGGTTCAGCAAGGGCCAATGGATTATGCCTGCTGCATGAAGCACAGAAGTAACGGGAAAAGTAGCACAACTGGGGCGGCAGGGGCCCGGAGAGATCTCAGCCGTGCCGGGAGCAAGCACTGGAACTGGAAGGGACCCCGAGAGGCCATCAAGTCCAGCCCCCCACCCTCACGGCAGGACCAAGCACCGTCCAGACCATCCCTGCCAGGCGTCTGTCTAACTTGCTCTTGAATATCTCGAGGGATGGAGATTCCACAACCCCCCTCGGCAATTTATCCCAGTGTTTAACTCCCTGGATAGTTAGGAAGTTTTTCCTAATGTCCAACCTAAACCTCCCTTGCTGCAATTTAAGCCCATTGCTGCTTGTCCTGTCCTCAGAGGTGAAGGAGAACAATTTTTCCTTGTAACACCCTTTTAAATACCTGAAAATTGCTATCATGCCCCTCTGTCTACTCCTTTCCAAACTAAACAAGCCCATTTCTTTCAGCCTTCCCTCATTACTCATCTTCTCTAGACCTTTAATCATCCTCGTTGCTCTTCTCTGGACCCTCTCCAATTTCTCCACATCTTTCTTGAAATGTGGTGCCCAGCACTGGACACAATACTCCAGCTGAGGCCTAATCAGCGCAGCATAGAGCGGAAGAACGACTCCTCGCGTCTTGCTCACAATGCTCCTATGAAAGCAGACACGCTTGACCTCCAAGGGCTGAGGCTGGACTTTCAAGTATTCCCAGAGAAACCCCTCGCCTCACCTGTGAGCACCAGTTTCATCAGGGTGTCCCTAACGAAGGTGGTGTTGATGATGTCCCAAAGCCACTTGCAATGAGTCAGGATGAAGTGATAGACGGCCGGGCTTGGCTTGAGCAAAACGCGGAGTCGCGTCCAAAACTCAGCTGGGATGAAACAATAAATTGCTTTATGTTACCCATCGGTAATAAAACGCTTTCCTTTCTAGTGGTCGTTGCTCAGCGGCCAATCAACTCGCAGTAACTGTTAGCTAACAAAGAAGTCTGCTAGCACCTGCGCCTGGTCAGACAGTAGGGCTACGTCTAGACTGGAATGATTTTCCGCAAATGCTTTTAACGGAAAAGTTTTCCGTTAAAAGCATTTGCGGAAAAGAGCGTCTAGATTGGCATGGACGCTTTTCCGCAAAAGCACTTTTTGCAGAAAAGTGTCTGTGCCAATCTAGACGCGGATTTGCGCAAGAAAGCCCCGATCGCCATTTTCGCCATTGGGGCTTTTTTGCGCAAAACAGTTTTTAGCTGTCTACACTGTTTTTCCCGAGCGGGACCAGTATAGTATTTGCGCAAGAACACTAACAATCTTACATTAGATCGTCAGTGTTCTTGTGCAAATTCAAGCGGCCAGTGTAGACAGCTGGCAAGTTTTTCCGCAAAAGCGGGTGCTTTTGTGGAAAAATGTGCCAGTCTAAATGCAGCCTAAGAGTATAGACAAATGAAGCAATGCTCCTGTTTTGTGTTCCATTGGCTGCGTGCCTTGTTACTCACTGTGTCTCTGAGCGGTATTTTGAGCTGAGATTAGCTCCGTCTCCTGCTCATGAAGTCGAATTAAGCCTCTTGCAGAAAGTGCTCTTTTCCCACCCAGCCTCTGGGCTTTTGCCCCAAAGGCCAAGCGGAAGGGTGAACTTACGCAGAGTGCAGTTGATGCCGAAGTACCCAGTACGGGTGCAGTCACATTCGTAGTCTTCCCAGCCGACCCTCATGCACACCCCTTTGTTCTGGCATGGGTAATAGCAGCACGGATTCACTAGGGGAAGAGCAAGAGATGTAATTGTTAACTTGTGGGCAATCTCTGACGGGGCAGCTCCTCCATCACCGGGGGCTCACGTTAGACCAGGAGCAGAGAACCCACAGGAGGCCTAGGGACCTGGTAAACAAAGTGGACCAAGTTGGAATTTAAGCTGTGTGGAAGCCTGTCTGTAGCTGTAGCCATTTCCTTTAATAAATGCCTCCTATTTCAGCTGGACAGTGATTCACTATCGCATGGCAGAAGGCAAAGAAAGGGTTGCACCATTACACCCAGAGTGTCCCTTTTAAGCAGGCGGAGGGCAGGGGGGATCTGGGTACATGCATTTAGCACGTGTCTTCAGCCCAGTGGTACTAGGGCCCTGTGAGATCAACACTGCCCTATGGGCTTGGCTGCGAAGACAATTCACTGCAGGGATTCCATCCGGGACATGCCTGGAATGCACGAGCGGGGCGAGGAATCCCAGCGAAAGCTACCAGGCTGCAGAGGGCGGTAACCAGCATTTGCCCCACCCTAGGGCAGGATCACTCTTAGAATGATGGATGGAGCAGAGGGGGAGACACACGGGTTGGCTGGAACTGGAGAGTCACTGGACAGGGGGCAAGCAAGAAAGGGAGGAAAGGGGCCTCTCCTAACTACACACAAGTCCACCCAGGACTTTGCTTTCAGATGTTTCTGTTAAGCCCCCCCGGAGGCTGTCAAGTTTTGTGCCTGTAAAGCAGATTTTTATAACGATTTACTGGAGGAGCATGGCAGAAAAATGTACCGGGAGGAGCAAAGCCCTGCACTCGCTGCTATCAGCAACAGGTCCAGGCAGCCCCGCGAAATGCATGTACCCAGATCCCCTCCGCCTGCTTAAAAGGGGCACTCTGGGTGCACTGTAAGGTAATTCTTTGCTGTCTGCTATGTGACAATGAATCACTGTCCAGCTGAAATAGGAGGCATTTATTAAAGGAAATGGCTACAGATATAAACAGGCTTCCACGCAGCTTAATTCCCAGCTTGGTCCACTTTGTTTACCGGGACCACACTCTGTCTGAAGCTCTAACCAACACACCGTGACTAGGGGTTAAGTGATCTCACTGTAAGGGCATACATTGTGCTCCCAGTGTGTGGTCTACCGTGCGATCCAGCCAATACTCTAAGCTATCCTGCCAAGGGAATAAATTAACCTAAAATCTTCAGGAGCTTCAGGGGGTAGCTGAGTTAGTCTGGATTTCTACAGCGACGCTTCCGCAAACGGGCTCGAGCTGACATTATCAGCAAACAACACCGTATAACGTACAACCTCAGTCATGCAGAACGCAATGCTATTCACAGCCTCCAAACCAATCCGAACGTAATAATCCAAGAAGCTGACACGGGAGGTGCTGTAGTCGTAATGAACAGGAGGCGAACAGACAACTCACCAACACCAGACTCTACAGGCCTCTCTCCTGTGACCCCACGAAGGAATACCAAAAAAACATGAAAAAACTGCTCATGAAACTCCCGGATGCTGCTCAGGAACAAATTTACACCAACACCCCCACAATCCCTGACCAGGAACTTTCTACTACCCAAAATACACAAACAGGGCTTGCCTGAGCCCTTTTGGCACCCTGGACCTGGGTGCGTGGTGCCGCCCCGGGCGTACAGTGCATGAGCAGGCCCGCGCCCGGGGCGCACGGTGCATGCGCTGCCCAGCCCGGTCCGGTTATTGCTGCTGGCGTGTGTGCAGGGCCCTGCGGCCGTGGGGGGAAGGGTGCTGTTGGCCGGTGTCACGGAGCCAGCGCTGCGGGAGCCGGGCGCGTGGCGCCTGATAGCAGCTGTAAGGAACGCTGGACGCCCCTTCCAGCTGCCATCAGGCGCCCCCCATCAGTTGGCGCCTCGGGCAGCTGCCTGGCTTGCCCATGCCTCTGTCCGACCCTGTACACAAACTGGTAATCCCGGACAGCCCATCATCTCCAGCATTGGCACACTTGCCACAGGATTATCTGGCTCTATCGACTCCCTCCTCAGACCCTATGCTACCAACACTCCTAGCTACCTCTGCGATACCACTGACTTCCTGAGGAAACTCCAAAACATCAATACTCTTCCTGAAAACACCGTCTTGGCCAGCGTGGAGGTAGAAGGCCTCTACACCAACATTCCACACGAAGACGGATTACCGGCCATCAGGAACACCATCCCCGCTAACAACCCTGCACACCTGATTACAGGGCTCGGCAACTTCGTCCTCGCCCACAACTACTTCCAATTCAGAAACAATTTCTATTTCCAAATCAGCGGCACAGCAACGGGCACCCACATGGCACCACAATATGCCAACGTCTTTATGGCTGACCTTGAACAACGTTTCCTTAGCTCTCGCCCCCTAACAGCCCTACTTTAATTACGCTACATCGATGACATCTTCATCGTATGGACCCACAGAAAAGAGACTCTTGAAGAATTCCACAAGGATTTCAACAACTTCCACTTTACCATCAGTCTCAGCCTGGACCAGTCCACAAGGGAAATCCACTTCCTGGACACTACAGTACAGTTAAATAATGGACAAATTTCCAGCACCCTGTATCAGAAACCCACCGACAGCTACGCTTACCTTCATGCTTCCAGCTTCCATCCCAGACACATTTTTCAATCAATTGTATACAGCCACGCCCTACGATACAACCGGATTTGCACAGAGACAATCACCTACAAGATCTTTACAGAGCATTCCTAAAACTGAAATACCCACCTGGGGAAGTGAAAAAACAGACAGACAGCCAAAAAAAAAAACACCCAGACAGAAACTACTTCAAGACAGGCCCAAAAGAGAAAATAACAGAACTCCTCTTGTTGTTACCTACAGTCCACAACTCAGACCCCTCCAATGCATTATACACAATCTACAACCCATCTTGGGAAATGATCCCTCAGTTTCAGGCCTTAGGAGAAAAAACTATTTTTGCTTTACAGACAACTCCCTAACCTGAAACCTATTCTTTCTGATAACCGTGCCACACAACCACATCATAAACCTCCAGGAACCCAGCCCTGCAACCAAAAAAGATGCCAACTCTGCCCACATATCTACACTGGCGAAGACATCACTGGAGCCAACAACATAAGCCACAAAATCAAAAGGTCATTTGACTGCACATCCAGTAATTTGATCTATGCCATCAAATGCCAGCAGTGCCCCACTGATGTATGTATTGGACAAACCGGATGGTCTCTGAGGGAAAGAATCAATGGACACAAATCGGATATACGGAAAGGGAACATACGGAAGCCTGTTGATGAGTATTTCAGTCTGCCAAATCACAGTCTGACAGACCTGCAAGTAGCTGTCTTGCCACAAACCAGCGAGGCCCTGGAATCCCAAGTATCAGAGAGGGAGCCGTGTTAGTCTGATCTGCAAAAGCAGCGAGGAGTCCTGCGGCACCTTATAGACTAACCAAAGTGTTGGAGCAGAAGCTTTTGTGGGCAAAGACCCACTTCGTCAGATGCAAGTCACTGGAATCCCAGTTCATCTGCAAATTCAACTCACATGCTAATGGGCTCAGTCGTGCTATGAGCTGGCTAGGACTCTACCTACTACTTAATAACCACTGAAGGTACTAACAGCTCTCTGAGTGTACCCTTCCTGTCTTGGGATTCTATTTATTGACTTTGATTTTTATCTACTTAGGTTTAAGTACCCATTTCCAGATACTTAATGATGCTCTGTCTCCCACCTCCCTCCCTTTTTCTTTCTCTCCCCCCTCCCCTTTCCCTCCCCTATTTATTTCGAGTTTTCATAACCCAAACTCATAACTCCGGTCATCTGAAGAAGTGGGCCGTGCCCCCGAAAGCTCACGATGCCATCGACACGTTTAGTTAGTCTATAAAGTGCTACCCGCCCATTTGTTGTTTTTTTTCTAAAATATCTTGTTAGCAGCTTCCCAGAATCCATCTCCTCTCTGATTATGAATGGATGGAAACGGCCGCTTGTTGGCTTGGTTCTCCTATCTTCATTCTCCAAGCAGGGTCACTTCCTCTGGAACAGGAGGCTCAGTCTCCTGTCTTGCTGGCCGGAGGCTGGAGATAAGCGAATCAGCGTTCCCCAGAATATCCCGCGTCCCCCAGAGTCCAACACGGCTAGAAGATATTCATTAACAATTTACCCACACCCCCCTCCCCCACACCCCGCCGGGCGGATGGGGCTCTTGGGAGGTGGCAGGGCCGAGCGGGGAAAGAGCAGGAGACCCACATCCTGCTGCAACCTCCCCGGGGCTGGTTTATATTGTCTTGTTCGTTCTTGTTCGTTCTCGTTCCTTCTTTCCAGCCACGTGTCCCTCCCCCGGCAGACCCCTGCTGCGCTGGGCGAGGGCGACGGCCCCCGAGCGATATCGGCAGAGAAGACCCAACGTTCGGCAAAAACGAACTCTCGGGTTTCTGCCGGCGAAGCTCTGCCGCGGAGCGCGCCGCTCTCAGCCGGGGGGGGGGGGGGGCGCACCTTGGTGCCCACTGCTCTGCCGAATGCTCCATGCCAAGAGTTTGGGCTCAGTCTGCCTATGGGCTCCCAGGAAAGCAAGCCACAGGGAATCCAAGCACCTGAGCTCGGCTGCTCCCAGTGACAAGTCCTCCCGCAGCTTCGAGCTGGCGCGGGGGAGGCATCAGCATCCTTAGTGTAAAGCTCCTGCAAGGCAGCGGGGGGCAGGGGCGGGGCCGCGGGAGCTTCACTGGGCTTTGCTGGCCATGCCCGGGCTCGGGCAGAGTCCAAAATCGCAGCTCGGGCTGATCCACCGGATCTGCCGCCAGGCTGAAGTAACATCCTGGCTGCCCTGGAAAAGCAGGACACAGGAGAAGCATGACAAGAATGCGCAATGCAGCTAGAGACGCTGCTGAGATGCTGTTACCAATCCCCCCTCCCCCGGGGCCAGTCCACCCAAGGGCTTCGGGGGTTACTGCTTCCAAGGCACCGGCACCACAGATCTACCCTCCCCTCCCGCCCAGTGCTGCAGCAGAGCCAGGGACGGGTTTGTATCAATTCTCACCCGCTCAGCGCTGGAGGCTCATCAGGGCCAGGCCCGCTTCTTCGGGCACCAGGCAACCCGCAGGCATGATTGGAAGCTTCCCGCATTTGCTCCTGGATCCTTGTAGCGTTATCTCGTTTCACGGGAGGGAGGGAAACTGAGGAACGGTGCTGGGTGGTGACATGCTCAAGGCTGCACGGGGCATGGGGACCGGAGCTGGGGTCTGTGCCAGGATTTGCGGTTGCTTCAGCGTGTTTCAAGACGGGGGGCTGCAGTGTCACAGTGCCCTCTGATGCCCGCGGGTGGCAACCGTTCACCTCCCCCGCGACCCCCAGCACCACGGCGTGGCCAGCTTCGGAGCCGGGAGGGTGCCTGGGACACCCCAAGCAGGAGCCGGTTCCGGCGACAGAGGCTCCCCACCGGAGGCAGACACCCTCTGAAATACCATGTGCCATGTTTTGCAAGAGCAAGACCCTGCGTTGCACGGCTTTGTCTTCCGCAGCACAAACCGGGCGGGCCCCTTCAATCCCAGGGGCCAAGCCAGCCCAGAAAGCTACTCCCATCGGAGGTCTGCTGGGGCACCCTGGTTGGCAAACCCCTGTTCCGTCGGCTTCGCGAGGGGCTTTGCAGTGCAAAGGAACGGCCCTGCCACTGGGGCTGCAAGCGCCTTCATCCATCATTTTTATAGCCCCATAAATCTGCAGGCAGGCCCCGTTCCCTGCCGCCCCCACTAGACAGACGAGGCCAACAGCTAGGACGGCTTGAGAGGAAGCAGCCAGAGAGCGGAGTTGGAAGGAGCCTGTGGCCACAGCTCATTGCTCACCCCTCGGCTCCCCTTCTTGCGTGCAAGCATGCTCTGCGGCAGCCTCTGCCGGCCGGTGCCGGTGGGTGGGTGGAACGACCCGCCCGAGTTGCTGGCCAGTTTGCAGGGCAGGCATGCTGGTGTCGGAGGGGCGTTTACTTTGCGAGGCTATTTCAGTTGTCGGATGCCTGCAGGACCCTAGGGCAGGTGGTGTTTGCTTACACAATAACAACGGAAAGAGAGGCGAGCAGCGCATGGAAATTTGCTTAAGGGCTTTTTCAATGCACATTAACTCTTGCGTGCTCCTTGGCGCTGGAGGGAAAGCGAAGTGCAGATGCGTTTGTGTCCAGGAGATGGTTGGGGAGAAGGAAGCAATTTCTGGAGGTTTCCCCTTTTTTTGAAACGAGTAGTCCTCCAGCACCTTGGAGACTAACCGAACTCTAGAGAATTATGAGCTTTTGTGGATAAAACCCACTTCCTCAGATGGGTTGGACTGGAAACAACAGAAACCAAGAGATATATAACAGCAGAAGAAGTACCTGTTGATTATAGGACCTGTGTTAATGAAGCTAATTAAGTGGGCAGGATATGTCCCATTCATAGCTTTTGATGTGATTGAGTTGGGGTTGGTCCTGCCTGGACTTGCTGACTCCTGAGGTCTCTGCCCGCCCTCGAATTCTATGCGCATGTCAGAGGGAGGAGAAATGGGCTTTGTAATGTGCCAATCAGTTAATGTCTTTATTCCAGCCCAGGGTAACTGTGTCAAATTTGAAGATGAGTAAGTTCTGCAGACTCTCTCTCTAACTGGTTAGTGAAATTCCGTTGTAGAAGAATGGCTACTTTTAAATCCGTGATTGAGCAACCAGGTAGGCGGAGAACATGAGCGTTTTCACATCAAAAGCTATGAATGGGAGACACCCCCACACACACACTTAATTAGCCTCGTTAACACTTAATTAGCCTACAGTTTACAATAATTTCTGCTGTTTTTATGTATAAATCTAGATTTCTGTTATTTCCGCTTCAATTCATCCGAGGAAGCTCAGGATTCTAAGTATTTTGGTTAGTCTCCATGGTGCCACAGGAACTCTTGTTGTTTTTAAAGTTACAGATGAACCCGGCAACCCCTCTGAGGCCCCTGTTTTTGAGTCATTCAGCTCTAGACATACGTGCTTCAGTTAAAAGCTCAAGCAAAGCACCTGAGACGGATGGGAAAAGCCTTCGGAATCGCAGGCCTCTTGCGTTCATCCCTTCCCTCAAGGACAGTCCATGGTTTCAGCGATGCTGCTGCAGGCAGCCTTGTTGACAACTGCTAGGACTCTCCCTGGCTGCAAGTACAGGCCCATTTTTATTCCTTTCCCCAGTTACCTCAGGTCAAGCGTTAGAATTATCTGAAGCTCCAAAGAGAAGCTGACGCAAATCTCCGCTGTTCCATAGCAGGAGTTCATCCCGTCCACACGCCCGGCGGGAACACTGCAGTTCCCAGCAGCCAGTGAGAAACCCGTGTGGAAAGCGGAGATGCAAGACTCAGCCTGGGTACTTGTTTAGGGATTGTGGTCTCTCCGCCGCTGGACGTCCCTAGGGGCCATTGAGGCTAATGGAATAATGCCAGGCTGCATCTGCTGAGCACATGGACTGGAAAGATCAGGGCTGTGAATGTCCACAGCAAAAGCTCCTCTCTCCATCCCTCTCACCACAAGCGAGATTTGATAGCACGATAAGAGGGGACATGAGAGCAGCTTTGAAGTACTTAAAAGCATGTTGCAAACAAAGCCAACATGATTCTGGGAGGCATTAACAGGAGTGGTGTGAGCAAGACACGAGGCGTTCTGCTGCTGCTCTACTCTGCGCTGATTAGACCTCAGCTGGAGTATTGTGGCAAGTTCTGGGCACCGCATTTCAAGAAAGATGAGGAATAATTGGAGAGGGTCCAGAGAAGAGCAACAAGGATGATGAAAGGTCTAGAGAACATGACCCGTGAGGGAAGACTGAAAGAATTGGGCTTGTTTAGTTTGGAAAAGAGAAGACTGAGGGGGGACATGAGAGCAGTTTTCAGGTTTCTAAAAGGGTGTTACAAAGAGGAGGAAGAAAAATTGTTCTCCTTGGCCTCTGAGGATAGAACAAGAAGCAACGGGCTTAAACTGCAGCAAGGGAGGTTTAGATTGGACTTTAGGAAAAACTTCCTACCTGTCAGGGTGGTTAAACACTGGAATAAGTTGCAGAGGGAGGTTGTGGAATCTCCATCCCTGGAGATATTGAAGAGTAGGTTGGATTGACATCTATCAGGGATGTTCTAGATCAGGGGTTCTCAACCTTTTTCGGTCTCCGTACCTCCTTGGCTTTTAGTAAACCTTCCCGTACCCCCTATTCACTATGAAAGGAAATAAATTCTAGACTCTAGAATCCACAACTTTTTTCACTCCCACGACTCCTTTTGGAATATTTCAATTCGGATAATCTAGTTATTTACCAAATACTCCCCGTACCCGCTTGACAAGCTTCTTGTATCCCCTGGGGGTACGCGCCCCCCCGGTTGGGAACCCCTGTTCTAGACGGTGCTCGGTCCTGCCATAAGGGCAGGGGACTGGACTCGATGGTCTATCGAGGTCCCTTCCAGGCCTAATGTGATTTCCAAAGGTACAGGGGGCAGGCAGGTGCCGGTTCTCTACTGAAATGGGTGCCGGTTCTCTACCATGCAGCCACCAGGATGACAGTGGTTTGTCACGTGTTCCCTGTGGGTAGCAGTGATAACACTGCACTACGGTCTCCTCTTCGACTGCGCCTCACAGCCCGGACTGAGTCTCCCTCATCCTGGGCTTCCGCCTCCCCCCACTAAGCCTCAGGCTAACGTGAACGCCCCGCCGCCAGGAAGTGCCGTGGCTGGCTTCGGAGAAAAGCGGCCAGGAGGAAAGGCTGGTCCAGCTCCCCCGTGCCTGGCTGGGACGCGGTGGAGTGACTCCAGCCCTATGTAAACAGTCTTCCTTCGTAAACACTGGGATCTTAACAGGGCTCGCCAGGGCAGAGGCTGAATATTTCTGCTATTCGTTGGCTTGCTGTGGATGACGCCACACCTGGCGGCAGACAACGAGCTGGCAACAACTGCGATTCCTGCTTGAACACTAATCTGCTAGCCCAGTACCGGGGCCACCCAGGGGCCTTTGTAGGCGGCAGCAGCCTGCTTCGAAGGCATCTACCGCGTCCCAAAACAGGGCCGTCTCCCAAGCCCTGCAGGCTGCCAGGATGGCATGGTCCTTAGCAGCCGGGGTTCGCTAGCTCTCCCCCTCCGTCCTGCGCACGTCACGCTGACAGGCGGGTTGAACCTGGGACCTCGGGAGCGGAGTGCATGAGCCAAAAGCCCACAGGCGCTCTGCTACAGCCGTCGCGCACACTCATTCTTTCCTTCCGGACGTGGTGTAAGGCACGACGTGGTGGGGGTGCACCACACCCACACGCACAGCAGGACCCCTTCCGCCGAGTTACCGTGGAGACAGACTTGTCCGAGTTGGCAGCCAAAGAAAGAACAGCTTTTCCTGGCCAGAGAGAGCGAGGCCATCAGAACCCCATTCCTGGGCCTATCTGGATCCGGTCAAAGAGAGCCAGCTGCCCTTCTACACAGCACTCCGCTTTGTCTTGCCCCTCTTCCCCTCATGTCTGCCCCGCCAGGGCCAGTTTCGCCCGCCCGGGCAGGTTAGGTCTGGGCCGTAGCGGCGGGCTCTGTTCTTGCAGCTCAAACCCGTTGCAGAGCTGGGGGGCCAGACAGCTGGACGGGAAGCCCTGCAAGGCAGCCAGCGTTGGGAAACAGACGCATGTGTAACCACCACCAGACGGATTTGAACCTGGGACCTCCGAAGCAGAGTCTAGAAGCCTTGACCCTGTGCTAAAAGCCAGCTGGCTCCCCGCCCCTGCTGTCGAGGTCTCTTGGTTTTAACTGTTGCTGTTGTCTGGGTTCCGCTTGCATTGCTCAGTAACCACCCATGTGCGTGGGTTACACACGCTGTACGTCAGTCGCCTTGTGCTGCTTTGCAGGGGCTTTCTCCATGGAAATGAGTTTATTTGTTTAAATAACAGAAAATAAGAGTCACTACTGGAGGGGGGGAGGCAGGTGGCTGGGTCACGTGGCTGCAGACAAAGCGGGGCCTGATTCAGGATTGCTCCGAGACCCCCATAATAAACAACCCTCGAACAGGTGGCAATGGCCCCTGGTGAATACCCCCCATGTTAAGCAGGCTCCTGGCTGGCAGAGCTGTGGGCCAGTCCTGGCATAGGAGACGTGCTTGGGGTGGGGGTGGGGGTGGGGGTGGGATGGAGGCAGTAGGCAAAGCACAGTGTTCTCCTCGGCCCGAGAGGGCCACAGGCAGCCCGGGGTCGCCTGAGACAGGCCATTCCCTGCCCGAGCCTGGCTGTCCCAGGAGCTTGGAGGGGACGGCGCCCTGCAAGGCGAGCACCACCGTCTCGGGCAGATTGCTGGGTTTTTTTCCTCCTGACGCGCCACGAACAAAGCTGGCCCCTGCCCCCGGAAAACAGCCTGTTCCACTCAGCGCCGGCCCGAGGCCAGCTCACCTCCCCGGATGCTACGCTCTGCTGCGGTCCAGGGACGGTCCCTGGCCCGTCCATCACGGCTCTCCGAGCGCACGACAAATGCTTGTTTATCCTCACAGGGCCCCTGTGTCAGGACCTCAGCCGCAGTTTGTATCTGGGGAAACTGAGGCAGGGAAGTTCAGTGACATGGGCCCAGTCATAGACAGAGCTGGGACTTGCAACCTGAGTCCTCATGCTGAGCCTTAGACACCACCAGCAGGGGGGACTGCTTCCGCGGGCCCCTGGGCCAGCTGTGTGTGTGGGGGAGGAGGGGAGGCTCTGTGCCCCAGAAGGGGCGGGGCCTCAGGCAAAAGGGGCGGGGCTGGGAGCAGGCAGCCCTCCGCATCATCCGGGATGTGACGCTGCCCCCACCCCCCAGACTTCAGAGCTGTGCAGAGCGGCATCACCTGGGGACCCCGGGTCCCTTTGAATTGCTGGGCCCCAGGACCACTTCCCCCTTTGCCCCTCCCCCCATGGGTGGGCCTGCTCATCACTCTCATACTCCATCTACTGATGCACACGGCTTCCGTCCCCAGCTGCCCTTGCTCCAGCTCCCGTGTTCATCCGTTTGGTCTTTGCCGGCCCCCGGCTGCCTGGAATTAGTGCAAGGCAAACTGCACAAGCGCTGCCGTGGGTCACCCCCCCCCCGTGTCTGGGGGGCTTCGGGCCACGGCTGCCAACTCTTGCGGCGTTTCGTGTTTTAGGGAACGCTCGGCTCCTGGCGCCACGTGGCTACGAAAGAGACTTGGGTTTCCTTTACCAAGGCAGGACGCTTCCAGCCAGGACGGGCGCGGAGAAAACCTTGACAACGAGACGCCCTGTTCCTGGAGCCAGGCCCCAAAACCAGAGCAGAGAGAGGACGAATCGTATTTTTAAGAATCTTAGCCCGTGTTCAGCCAATCTCAGCGATTTCAGGGCGGGGCTGTCTGGTGATTTTGAACCTTGGGGGCTGGTGGTACGGCGACTGAGTACAAAGAGCTCCATTTGGGGATGACAAATCAAAGACTTTCCTGCAAGGTGGGGAGTAGCCGGCCAAGTGGCAGTCACGACGAGGCGGTGATAGCGGATCACAAACGGAGTATGAGTGAGCCCATGCGATGCCCGTGCAAAATAGCGAAGATTTTGGGGAGCACGGACAGGAATGTCCAATGCAAGGCAGGGGAGGTAACTGACCCACGGGGGAGGGCTCAGCTGGAGTTCGGTGTCCACTTTCGGCTGCCGCATTTTAGGAAAGATGTGGCCAAAATGGGGGATCCAGAAGTAAGGATGTTAAATATCGGTTAATTGACCAGTCGAGTAACCTCAAGAATTCTTATTGGTTAGTTGACTATTCGATAATCCCTGGGGGCGGGGCCAGCAGCCAGTGTGCTCAGGCCCCACTCCCAAGGAAACCCCTGGCACTCCGTGCTGCTGCCTCTCTATCAGAGGCAGCAACGCAGGGTGCCAGGCGGGAGCTGGTCTGTGAGGGGAGCCGGTTTAAAGACCAGCTCCCCTCGTGGACCGGCTGCCTGTCACTCTGTGCTGCTGCCTCTGATACAGAGGCAGCAGCGTGGCATGGCAGCAGCCCCTGTCAAGGGTGGGTTTGAGCTCATGGATCTGGTGCAAGCCAGAACTGAGCCAGGCTGCCGGCCCGCCAGGCTCCTAATACACTTTAAATGCAGAGCCGCAGCAGGAGTAGGGCCCGGATCCGTTTCAAGCCAGAACTGAGCCGGGCTGCTGGCCAGCCTGCTAAAAAATGTACTGACAAGTAGTGGTGGTGGGGCGAGGGGATGCATGTAGTCTATAACATTAACCGCTAAGCATTTGCTACACAATTAATCGACTACACTATGACATCCCTATCCAGAGGACAGCACCAAATGGTAAAACAGCTTAGAAAACCTGACGTACGAGGAGAGGCTGAAAGACGGGGCGAGGTTAATTAGGAGTGAAGAAGACAGGGAGGAGCTGCTGATCGTCTTCAGACACGTTAAGGGCTGCGGGCGAGGACTGCGATCAAGTCTTCTTCACGTCCGTTGCAGGTAGGACGAGGAGTAACAGGTTTTCTCTGCAGCCCTGGACAGTTAGGTGGGACATTAGGAAAAACGTGCAAACTCCACCCTTGTTCAGCTTCCAGGAGAGATTTTGGACTCCATCCATTAGACGCACAGGCTGGACAAACCTGTCGGGGAAGGTCTCGAGTCCCTGGGCCTTGTGTCAGTGTTGGTGGGGGCTGCACGTGATGTTTTCTCAAGCTCCCATCCAGCCCCGCAATCCTAGGATTCGATCCCACCCTCGCCAGCTGCAGGGGGATATCATCTTTGTAAGCATGGGCAGCAGGTGAAGGCCCAAGCAAGTCCCAGTCCCGCCCCTTCTTCTGGAAGCCCCGCCCCTGGAGCCAAGCCCCGCCCAGAGCGGGGTGGGAAGAATGGGCGTCATACCTGGGCGGAAAGGCCGGGTCTTTGGTGTCTTATTTCAGTCTAGGATAAATCCAGGCCAGAGTACGAGCTGCCTTATCTGCAAGGTGGAAGTCTGATGCAGGTCTGGCTGTGCCAAGCGCTGTATTTTTGTCCCCTATGTCCATGGTCTTTAACAATCCCTGAAGCACCCAGACAGGAACAACCTATCGCCCTCGGCAGCACAGAGCCCTGCCTGGAAGAAGCGTCGTACAGAGACATGTACAGGCGCTCGGGAGATGCCCCAATGGGGCAGGGGATACAGAGAGAAACCCGTCCACCTCTTCGCCAGGATGCAGGTCCCCATTGGCGATGTCTGGCCGGCGCTGTGCGGTGCGAGGCACTTGGGCCCAGGTTCTGCTCTCCGGTATAAATCCGGAGGCCTTGGAAGTGACGCAAGACCAGAGCCTGCCCCTCAGGGAGGGCACGGGCCACGCCCAATTCGGCTGGCCAGCGAGGAGAGCCACACACGTGAACTGCGGCGCCGTGGGGTTTGGAGGCAGGTAGGTTTCCAAGCCAGGCAGCGGGACTCCGACGAGTCATATTGATCTCTCCCCCGGCAGCCCACGTCCCAGCAACAGATCTCAGTGGCCACATCGCCCAGCTCCAGACTGTGCAAAGTCCAGCCTGACACTCCAGTCCTATCTAGTGTTACGTAGGCAGTAGCCCGGCCGAGGGCAGCGTCCGAGACACTCGCCGCCCCAAGGAGCGCACCCTCTGGCTGGACCGGACAGAAGGGGAGAGAGGTGCCAGCAGCGAGGAGAGGGACTCCAATCCGAACACCTGCCCCAGCCCCCTTCCCCCCAAAACACTTGGCGTTCCCACGCCTGAGTGCAGAGCTGGCGAGTGGGAGCCCCATGGCCTGGCCTGGGTAAGGGGTGCCCTTATGGAAGGATGGCTGCAAGGGGAGGCTGGAAGCAGAAGAGAAGGGGTCATGGCGGGAGCAGAGGAATCTCCAGCCAGTGGGTTTTCCTGTGGCAGGAGAGAACCCTCGTGCGTGTAATCCAGGGTTCCCTGTGTCCCCCGGGATCGACACGCAGAAGAGGCCAAGGCAAAGCACTGGCTGCAGCCGAGTCCCATCTCCCCGACGGAGTGAGGATATACTGGGCTGTTGTGGGCCTGGTCAGGTGGGTTGTGCCGTGTGCTTGCAACGGGGCCAGGTGCTGGCTGGGGGTTATGGCTGTGGGCAGAGCAGGCCGGTGCGGGGAGGAGGGAGCGTCACATTCGGCCAGTTTCCTCCGTCCTGGCCTGAGCCGTCCACTCCTACCCTGTATCACTCCCAGTCTGTGCCTACGACGTCCTTTCCTCGGCTCCCGCTCCGTTGCTAATGCTCTGGAAAGCACGGAGCCGCGTCAGCCGGAGCCCAGCTGGGTGGCTGTGGGACTCGGGGCCCGAGGAACTGGGGGTGAGTCAGGGAACGCAGCCTGCCAGGTCGGGTTGCTCAACGGTGCATTCCTGATTTGCACGGGGGGGAGATGGCAAAGAGCGACCCGGGCTGCGTTCTCGTTAGCGTGGCTCACGCGTATTAAAGGCAGCTGGGGGGAGGCGGGGCCAGCCGGGGCCACGTGCCAATGCAGAGCCGCAGGGTGAATGAGATTCCAGGTCTCCCAACTGCTGTGCAGATGTTGACTGTTGTGGAACGAGGCAGGCTTGGCCAGGCAGGGACGGGGGGAGGGGGGCTTGTGGCTGCATTTCGCAGGCGTTGACAAAGAAGGATGAAAGGGTTGTGCTAATGGGGACCAGCGTGGGAGAGCCGAGCCCAAGAGAAACCGCGGGAACAGGACCTGGCTCAGCGGAGGGGCCCAGAGAATCCAAAGCGTCGTAAGAACAGGAACCCGCCGGCCCCAGCCCCAGCCGTGTGGCGCTGCCGACCGACTCCCCGGCGAGGGCCTGGCTGTGTCTCCTCTCCAGTTCCAGATTGGAGGCGGGCGCGCTGGTCCCTCAGAAGGACCTTCAGGCACTGGATTCTCTAAGGACATCAAGGTCCAGGCGGGGGGGCGGATTCCTCTCCTCCCATTGCCAGAGTCTGGGCCCTTTCTTTCACTCCCGCCTTGCTGGAGCCAGAGTCCTGACCATGGAGAGGGAGGCTCCTGGAAGGCGTTGTAAGGGCTCAGGAGCCGGACCCCAGGGGGGTGAGTGTCAGCTGGGGCGATGGGACTCAGGACTCACCTGCCCCAGGCCCCTGCGGGCCGCTTGCCCCTCCGCCGAGCAGCAGCAGAAGTGGCCGGCCCGCAGACCCCGCAGGGGCAGGCACAGGAGCGGCGCCCAGCTAAAGCAGGGAACACTCGCCCCGGCGCGCGGCGGATCCCAACGTTTCCATATTATGACAAGCCGATTCCAAACGCCGGCTCGAAAGGGAAGCTGCGGCGCTTAGGTTCATTCCCGAGTCTGATGCCGACACTAGAGGCTTAAACCAAACCTGAGCCTGGATTCCCCGCCACATGCCACATGCTATCGCCAGAAAAGGCCAAACAGCGGGTACTGGAGAGCACTTAGAACCCGCTCCATCAGCGTCACGTAGCAGGGACGCTCCGCCCGGTCTTCTCCCGGTTTCCCTCCTTTCCCTCTCCACCCCCCTCTTTTGCCGCTATTGATTTGGAGCCTGGACCCCTTAAGCGCCATTCATCTCAAGAAGGGGGCTGTGCCCACGAAAGCTCATGAGCCCATCGACATTTCTTGTTCCTCTCTGAGGTGCTGCAGGACTAGCAGTTGGCCAGAGCAGAACTGGCTGAATCACCCCCCAGTGGAGGAACTGCCGGGCTTGGCTCCCCTCCCCACAGGCCCCCCACGTGCGTCTCCTCTCCCCCCCAGGCGTCCCCTTCTCCAAGGACTTCACTGAGCTTCGCACCTGCCCTTATTGCAGGGACGTGCAGCTATGGCTCAGGGCCACTTACCGTGACGGCAAAGCCGGCCTTCCCTGCATGTAACGCCTCATTTCTACTTCGGACGCTAAGCACAGGCCAGGCCAGCCCCTTAACTAGCCTCAGTAGCACCCGTCCTGCAACTTGCAGGAACCTTTTTTTCCCCCCTGCTATACATTCTGGGCTGCTCTTGTTCCTCTCCAGCTCGTCTGAGGAAGTGCCCATGACAGCGCCTGAAACGCTCTGTGTTTGTGGCAGACTCTGAGGTGCCCCAGGACTCCTCGTTGTCTGGGGATGGGAAACAGAGAGAAGCCAGGCGCCCAGCCCCCGCAGAGCCTCCGCCAGGCTGAGCAGGACACGAGAAGGCAGGCAGAGAGGGGGCTTCGAACTGTGGCACCAGCCAGAGGACGTGTCTGGGGAGAGAAGGCCGAGGTCCCGGGGGCAGCCCCTTCCCACTTGCACTAAGCATAGGCCCGCCGATGGGCGGCGGGGGAGGGACATAGGAAAGGGTGGTAACTGCCCTGGAGCGTCGGCGGCAGCCGGAGCTTGGGCCCCTTAGCTCTCCGCCGGAGCCCTGCGCGGCGCGCTCCGGCCGGCTCTGAGGGCTGGCTGCCCCCTACTGGGAGCACAGAGCCAGCCCCCCTCCTCCTCCACCTGGTTCAGGGGCCGGGCAAGGCTGCCGGTCCCCCAGTTGCTGCCCGGGGGAGGAAATACCGGAGCTCGAGTACACGAACCCTGCAAGGAGCCCATGAGCTCGGACAACGGGCTTCTTCCCGCAGACCTGTCCCAGGAGGCAGGTTCCCTCCCGGCCTCGCTCCGCAAAACCCTCCCCTCCCCTCGAGCAGGAGAACTGAAACCTGCCCCGTGCCCCTCACCCCACGTAGCTGGAGTCGCCGTCGGGTGTCGGAGCGCCTGTTTGGGATGCTCCGGGGACGCGATGTGCGACAATCACACCCTGTGCCGCGCTCACCGTTCTTCTGCTGGGCAGAGCTCGCTCTCTGGCCTGGCCGGCCGCCTTCTCAGCTCTTTGCCCACGGCCACGGCCACCACCCCCAGGCTCGCCCTCGTGTCTAGTCCTGGGGAGGGTCAGGGCGTGGGGCCCAGTTGGGGGAGGAGGCACCCGGCAGCCCCTGAGATGGGGCCGGAGGAGGAATCCCCTGCCTACGTGCTGCAGAGCAGACGCTCCAGGCGGCCGCTCCCTGGCCTGCTGCTTCCCTGCTCAGAGCCGGCAGCCCAGGCAGCGGGGGCGGGGGGTTGTTTACCGACAAAGCGGGGGAGCCGTGATGAGCGATGCCCAGCAGCGCACACGCGTATCATCGCGCCGATCTCGGCAGAGCACTAACCCGAGCGGGGGAAGGGGGGAGCTGCCGGCAGATCAATGGAGCTGGGACCCACCCGGCGCTCCGGGCTACCCCCGCAGCGCTCCAGGGGAAGGTGAGGATATGGAGCAGAAATGAAATTCTTGGCATGCAAAAGCCACCTGGTGCCCACTGAAGGTTCCTCCCGCTCTCCAGAACAAACGGCTGGGCTCAGCTGCACTGGCCCAGGGGCCTGCCACGCTTTTGGGGGCCCGCGTGTGGGGCGCGCTGGCTTCGTAACTGGCCAGGGCTTCCCTTTCTCCTCCTCGCTAGCCCAGCGGCAGCGTCTGCCTCCTTCCCACCCAGCAGAAAGGAAGAATTCCCCCCTCTGGATCCCGCCTGCGGAGTTGGCCAGGCCCGAGCCCGACAAATTCGCCATTGTCCTCACGCCGGGCACGCGGTGCCAGGGTCACTATGTAGTAAACGCCCCCCTGCCTGCGGCGTGTTTGAGGCGGCAGCAGGGCTTAGCGAGGGGATCGCTGGAGGCCAGGGGGACCCTGCTTCCCGGTACATCCAGCCCTTGGTCCTGGGACCCTGCTCTAGTGTGTGACTTGTGGCTCACGGTCACCGCAAATTCAGGTTCCAGCTTGCCTTCCCGCAGGCCCCTCCTCAGCCCTCGCTCGTGTTTGTGGGAGATGCCAGCGGGCAGCCTGTGCTCACAGGGCACGCGCCCTTCCATGGCCCTCCCCCCCGAAATGCAAGTCACTTTCCTGGCCTTTCCTCCCCAGCTGGTCTCCTGAGGCGGCCAGTTGGGGGCTTCCTCAGCAGCCTCCTGGCACACGGCCCTCGGCCAGCTGCCCAGCTCCAGACGGGGGCCGCGAGGCGGGGAGCAGAAATGCCTCAGCTGCATCTCAGCTAGTTTCACACTCGGGGCCGAGTTTTAGGAAGTGGAGAGCCCCGGCGAAGCGGCCTTCGCGCACTGCCCTGCGCTTTCTCACGGGCTTTGAGGAAGTCTCCCCAGCGGGGCTGGCTCGGAGGAAGGGCCCCTGGGTTTTCCTGCCGGGCAGGTTTGCAGACGCTGCACAGAGCGGCTCCCAGAAAGGCGACAGGCTACAGCCCTGCCCGGCCCCAGAGAGCCCTGCCAATGCCTCCAGCAGGCGGTCAAGCGCACCCTAGCAGAGGGGCTGCAACTCCACCGAAGCCAAGGCAGCAATTCCCACGGGGCCTCTGGGGAGCTGCTGAGCAGAACGGGCCGCCCAGGCCGTGCTGGTCTCGTATCAGCTACAGGACGGAGATGGTCACCTCCGGACTCGTGTCCCCTGAGCTGCCAGGTGGTCTCTGGAGGAGAAACGTACCGGCTTGCCCATCGTCTGGGCCCCCTTCCTCCTGCAGAAGCCATCCCGCCTGGCTGCGAAAGTGTAGGCTAGGCCCTGTTGGCTTTCTCCAGCCCGGCCTGTGCTGCGCGGCTCTCTGCTCCGCCCTCTTTGTGGGGACGGTCAACGTCACCCCTCGCCTCCCTCAGAGCATGGGACCTGCCGGGGCCACTTTTCAGCCTCCCGCCCTGCGTGAGAGCAGCCCAGAGCCAAAAGCTGTGGGGGGAGGCAGCAAATGGGCCCCTTCCCTCTCGCACCTGCCTTGCCACCCGCCTTCTGTTGTGGACTTACAGGGGGAGGGGCTGTGCCGTATTGCAAACCCTGGCTTACACCGGCCGGGCCAGTCTCCCGCGCCAACGTGTCCACCGCGCAGGGCTGCCCTTCGCCGTGTGCAGAACGCGCAGCCGTGTGGGGCACCCAAAAATCTGGGTCTTAATGTCCCCCCCACCTGCCTCTTCCAGTGCCTGGTCTGTGGCTCTGCTTCCTTGGGGGAGGGTCCAGGGGACTTACTAGTGACACAGCCCGGCAGAGCGGTGAGCAGGGCGCCGGCCCTGAGGAGGAGCCAGGCGGGCGGCGGGGAAGCCAGGTCCCAGGCATGTGCCCCCCCCAGGTCCAGGCTGCCCGTTTCTGAACGGCCTGTGGGACTCGCCAGGGCCTGGGCTTAAAATTTGCTTTGCAAATATTTCAGTGGGGAGTTGCCAAAGGTGATGAAATCACGTCTCTAAGAAATCGCCGTCCCCCCTCCCAGGCCGGCCATGGGGCAGAGGGGCACCCGTTCAATAAGGCAGAGGGCCAGGGACTGCATGGGGCCCCCAGCAACCCTTCTGATTCGGGGCTGCAGCGTGAGCCGCATCCGCTCTGCAAAATGCCAGGGCGTGGGTCCGCGTCGGAGTGCGACTTGGGGTCGGATCCTCTCTCCCCCACAGGGCCCTAGGACCAGGGTACTGAGCATGCACCGAGCTGCATCCGACCGGCTCACGTGTGGACGGAAAGGGGAGTGGATTTAGACCTCGCTCAGGGCCCAGGCTTAGGATGCAGCATAGACAGAGGCGCTGGAACTACGGGGGAGGGGCTGCAGCACCCCGGGGCTTCCAGCCTAGCGCCTGGGGACCCAGCTGCCACCCTGCACTCCAGGGCTCTGCTGCCCGCTCTGCACACGGGGGCCTGGCTGCCTCCCTGTGCCCGGGGCTCGGCTGCTACCCCACCCACCAGGGCTTTCCTCCCAGCCTTAGCTGAGGGGGGCACCAGCACCCCCGCTCCTAAAAATCTTCCTGCACCACTGAGAGTAGACAGAGCCTGTCCCTGCCCACTCGCCCCCGGGCAGTAGCAAGGGAGCTTCCCTCTGCTGTGTCCCCGCCCGGCTGGGAGGGGACCCCCCACTTCCACCTCCACACCCCTTGGCGAGGACCCCAAGACATGCCACAGGATCTTAGGCCTCCTGCCCTTGGAGCAAGCTGGTCCCCCCCCCAGCACTCACAAGTGCCAGCGCGTTCCCACTTCGGGGCTCTCGTATGTCACGAGGGGGAACATCCCTGTCCTGAGAGCGCAGCCCCCTCGCCCTCTGCCACCCAACACATGCAGCCCGCCGCTGACAGAACCGTACCGTTGTCCTAAGCTCAGAGACGGCTGGAAAGGAAATCGACCCCCCCCTCCTTTCCCCGCTGTCCTGGGCCAACACAACGGGGCTCAGGAAGCAAATTTTTCTTTGGCTTTGGGCAACCCCAGTTTGCTACAACACACGCCCCGGCAAAACCTTCTCTTCAAGGCTACGTCTACCCGGCGCAGCGATCTCGGGAGGCCGCGAAATAGCTACTCCGCCTCTTCCGGGCAAGCCTGTTGTATCGAAAGATGAATTCTGACGTCCCTGTAAACCTCTTGGCACGAGGGCGAAGGCGCGTTTCGGAACAGCGCCTTGTTTTGGAATGACCTTGAAATCGGCCACGCAAGTTGCGGTGCCAATTGCGTAACTTATTTCGAGGTGAGGATACAGTGTAGACGCCCCCCCGCTCCCCCACCCACCCACATTCTCTCACTTCCTTGATCTGTCTGGGACCGAAGACAGAGATGTCGAAATGTGACAAGAGTGAGAGTGAAAGACGCTGTCCAGCTACTTTAACGAGGCTTTTCTGGCCTAGGAGTCCTGGGATACCATCCCAGCAAAGCACGCAGTAATGCCGCGCCCTGCACAACGGTAGTAAACCCGCTGCTCCCAAGCGAAACAAGCGCTCTGGGTAAGAGCGTAGTATTACTGGTGTAACTGCCTACCCCAGGGATTTCTGCTGGTGCAGCCATGGTGGTCACAGAGCACAGCTCCTCACCCCCCGACCTGCATCGCTCCGCCAGCAGAAGTCAGAAGCACTGGCCTGGCCTTGGACACTAGGCTGATGGTGGGTGGGCAGGACTTCCCAGACCATCTCTTCTCTGGAGCTTTGGGGGCCCTGTCTATAACAACACTAGCTGGAAGAAGGGAGAAGCCGCAGGGTCTCCATGAAATCCCCTGAGACGTGGCTATTGCCAATCGATTGCACCGGAGAGGCACTCAGATCCCATGGTGATGGGCACGGTATAAAGCCATTGAGGCTATGTCTACGCTGCCACCCTAGTTCGAATTAGGGGGGCAGTGTAGACGTACCCTGACCGAGGAATGAACCTGACCCACAGAATTCAGCCAGCAACAACACAGACTGGGAGCTGAGTTACAGATCTGGCGGGTCTGGCCAGGGCCCCGTCTGGGGCACATGACAGCGTGACACACAAATATAAACCGCCCACGAGCCCACCGGGGCATTGCAGGAAGGGAAAAGCATCCAAAGAACGTGGGCTTTCGGCAGTTCAGTCCTCTGACCTTTTCCAGTTTAAGCCTGTGGTTTGGGGGAATGCCATTGTTTTCCAGCCGACAGTCCGACCAGTTCGGAAACGTGCCACGGCCTGAGCACCCTGGAATGTCGGTTTTCTTCGAGAGAGGACTGAACACGCTCCCTTCCCGACAGCCCCGCGGGACTGGCTTGCCCCCCCCCAGAGGAATGGACAGCCCCCCACGGCTGGGCAAGCCCCACGGCTGGTTCAAACAGGGCTCTGCGCGCCTTTGCCTTCCGCAGGGGCTCAAACGGCAGTTGCAGCTGCCCGTCCCGCCTCTGGGCTTTCAAGAGCGTCCGCCCTTGGGGCAGGGGGGTTGGAGCCGGGGCCACCGCAGGCGGAAGTGGCTGTCTGTCCGTCAGAGATGGGCCAATACAAAAGGGAACAACACAGAGACTTCAGCAAGGAAACAGCCTCCGGTGGCCGCGCCAGCCCGGCCGTAGTTATCTGGGGCCGGCAGCAACTCGTGTTACACGCTGGCTTCCTCGCCTGGCGGGGCAGCCCCTAGCTCTGAGGAAGGAATCGCACGCTGGCCCCAGTCACAAGGGCTGAGCCAGGACTCGATTCGTTTCAACGGCAGCTCAGCCTGATGAAAAACTACGTCCATGCTCAGCCTGCACCTTGGCCGGGGGCCCCTTGTGGGTATTTTATCCCCTCACGTCCCTCTGAATTTAGCTGCCTAAGTCCCTCCCCCCCGGGATGTTCCCTCTCGGCCACTGGGCCGGCCGCGGAGCTGGGAGAGGCGGGGGATTGCTGTCGTGTGAAGGAGCGCGGCTGGAGGGCCGTATTGGTGCCCTGGGCCTGGCAGGGAGCAGGTTGCTGGATGAGGGATCTTTGATCTCAAGCCAGGGCCAGGCTAATGCCCAGCCCCTTCCCCTCAGGATGGGAAGAGCGAGGGGCCTCCCTTGCCTGAGGCTGTCGCTCCCGGTGTGACCCGCACGCTCTGGAAGGGGGCCCCGGTCACCCCAGCTTTCCGGAGTCCCTGCCCTGTGCGTGGCCGAGGCGGGCGCTGGTCTGGTTTATGGCCATTCTGAGTGGCTACGGTCCCTACAGACGCCGCTGCCCGGACAGTCCCAGCCCTGCTGGGCCGACACACCCCTCCGCTCCCCGAGCTTTCCCTCCCTGTCCTCCGCAGGGCCCGGCCCTTCCTGTCCACCCGGCTCCCCTGCTATGTGCCCTATTGAATTCGCCCTGTTGACTCCGGGCCCGGTGGGAAAGGCTGCCAAGAGGTGGAAGAGCAGGGAGCCTGGATCCAGCCCCAGCCAGGCGGGCTCCGGGCGGGGCGGGGCGGGGGGGTTACAGGGAAGGGGAGGCTGGGACGGAGACGCTCGCTGAGGCGCACCGAGGTGCCACCTTCAGCCACAGCGGGGGAGACCCCGCGCCCTGGATCCAGCAGCCTGGGGGGTCTGTGGCCTTTCAAACCCAGCGCCCAAGAACGTAGGGAGGGGTCACACAGGGCAAGGGCAATGCAGGCCCCAGCGGTCCCTGCCACCTCTGCCCGCTGCGCCTCGGGCCCCGTGGGCTCCGCGTGCCGCCCAGCACCTCCCCGGACAGAGCCCTGGGCTGTTTCTGCTGGCTCCCCTTGCCTTAGGCCAGAGGGGAGATTCCCCCAGGGGCCTGAAACCGACAGCTGGGATCCGGTAACCTGCTGCGATATTCTGAGTTCTGCTGCCCCCACAGAGCCCCTCTGGCGCCTGCGCCCTGCCTGCCCCTCCGGCGCCCGCGCCCTGCCTGCCCCTCCGGCGCCCGCGCCCTGCCTGCCCCTCCGGCGTCTGCGCCCTGCCTGCCCCTCCGGCGCCCGCGCCCTGCCTGCCCCTCCGGCGCCCGCGCCCTGCCTGCCCCTCCGGCGCCCGCGCCCTGCCTGCCCCTCCGGCGCCCGCGCCCTGCCTGCCCCTCCGGCGCCCGCGCCCTGCCTGCCCCTCCGGCGTCTGCGCCCTGCCTGCCCCTCCGGCGCCCGCGCCCTGCCTGCCCCTCCGGCGTCTGTGCCCTGCCTGCCCCTCCGGCGCCCGCGCCCTGCCTGCCCCTCCGGCGCCCGCGCCCTGCCTGCCCCTCCGGCGCCCGCGCCCTGCCTGCCCCTCCGGCGTCTGCGCCCTGCCTGCCCCTCCGGCGCCCGCGCCCTGCCTGCCCCTCCGGCGCCTGCGCCCTGCCTGCCCCTCCGGCGTCTGTGCCCTGCCTGCTGCCCCATGCCCGTGTCCTACCCCGCCAGTGCCCATGCCCCATGCCAGCACACGACTCGGCCCCACACAGTAGCTCGCCTAGGGACCCGGCTGGAGAACCCTGCAATGCCCCTGCCCCATCCTCATCCCCCCCCCCCCCCCACAGCAAAACCCGGAGCCCTTCCCTCTGCCAGGGCTGCCCGGAAGCCGCTGCCCCCCGAGCGGGCATCCCAGCGTGGCTCGGGCCGGCGGGGGACGGTACCTGTGCTGGGGCTCGCCGGGCTCACACACACGCTCAGCAGGATCACGGGGGCCACGGAGAGGCAGAGCCCTGCAAGGCAGAGAGGAATCGGGTGGGTGGGGGAGTGGGGGGGGCGCGGGGGGGCGCCCCAGAGCCCCCGCTACTCACGAGTCATCGTGGGGGAGTCGCTGGCCGGCACCTTCCCGCCGCCCGGCCCCTGCGCCTCTGGCTTCCCTCCGCGGCCGGGCTGCCGCCTCCCCGGCTCCTCCCACCCCCCCGCCGCGCCGCGGGGGCTTCCCGGCGGGCGGGGGCAGGTGCCGGGCCCCGCGTCGAGGATCCAGCGCCCAGCCCCGCCCTCGGGTGGGTCCCCCCGGCCCGGGCTGTGAGTTCGGGGCCCGGCTGCGGCCAAGGGGTCCTCCCAGCCTCTCCCCTCCGCGGAGACGCCTCCCGGCTGGGCCCGCGAGTCCCGCTTCCCCGGGGCTCCTCGGCCGCGCGGGGATGCTGCGGGGAGCGAGGACAAGCCCGGCCCGGCCCCTGCCCCGAGCGGCAGCCAGCGGGGGAGGCTGTTCCCATGCTGCGCTCCCTGCCGCTCCGCCCCGGGCCGGGCCCTGCTCCGAGCCGCCGCCTCAGGCTGCAATTGCCCCGGCCCGCGGGCGAATCGTGGGGCCACCGTGGACACGGCACCGAGAGGAATCAAATGTTGCCGCCCCGGGCACGTCCTGGGAGCCCCCTGCCACCTGCTGAGGCCCCGTTGAACTGGGGATGGCGGACCTCGAGCTTAGCGACTCCTGCTTCCCAGAGTGTGCGTGAGCGCTCAGCAGTATAGGGGGCATGACACAGCATAGGCAGTTCTGATTCCACCCAGTAGGGAGCGCTCTCTCTGGCTTTCTCGCTCTCTCTCACCCCCCCCTCTCTCTCTCTCACACACACACTCTCTCTCTCTCTCTCTCTCTCTCACCCCCCCCCTCTCTCTCTCACACACACACACACACACGCTCTCTCTGGCTTTCTCGCTCTCTCTCACCCCCCCCATCTCTCTCTCTCTCTCTCACACACACACAAACACACACACCAAAGCTCTGATAATGAGCGGTGAAGATCAGCCCTGGATAGGGATGTTAAATGGTGTTTAACCAGCTGATCGACTAGTCCATGGCATTTCCCGGGGAGCTAACCCCACTGCGGCTCTGCCTTTTAAATGTATTAAGAGCCACCAGGAAAGACTGGGCGCGAGCTGGGAATCTGCTGAGAGAGGCAGCAAGGTGTGGGGGGGAAGCAACCAGTCGAGTCACTAGTCGACGATCTGCTTATCGGATCGTCGACTAGTCGCTTACGTCCCTAGTCATGGAAGCTAACCCTGGCCAGGTGCCTGGGGCCGACTCCCAAGGGAAGGGGCCCTGGACCTGAGGGGTGGGAGCATCATGGTTATCTTGAAGGCCCTGGAAGGGAGGTGAGTTGAGCAGGAAAACCATAAAATGGAGGGCTGGGGGCTTGGCAATGGACACAGGCAATCTTGGCTTTCCTCTCTGCCTGCAGATGTCTTGGCACTCTGCTCCTGGCCTCCCTGGGGCTCTCAGCCCAACCTAAGTGGCTGGATGCCAGGGTGTTGAGGGAGGATGGTGCAGTGGTTATGCCACCAGCCTGAGACACGGGACAGCTGTGTTTCGGTCCTTGCTCTGCCACAGACTTCCTGCGTGCCCCTGGGCAAGTCACTTAGTCTCCCTGGGTGTTGACTCCTGCCGCCTGACCTTTGAGCTGCTTGAAGTTCGCCGTGCACGTTGCCCAGATGGTTCCTGCCGAGGCGCCTCAGAGCAACTCTGCTCAGAGGATCTCGTGCTGCGCCCTCCCATCGAGCCTGGGCATAGTCGCCTCACCCTGGCAGGAGGCTTTTTCTGGGGCTGGATCCAGGCAGAGAATTTCCTTTGTTTATTACAGGAGCCTCTCAACCACTTGTTCCTCCTGGGCTAGCGGCCCAAGATCAAGTGAGCGGCATGCGATTGGACTTCCTTCCTTCAGAGCCCCGGCGTCAAGAGCTGGTGGGAGAATCTTTGGGTTCAGTAAAAAAAAAAAAAAAAAAAAAAAAAAGTCAATTTCTAGCGCTCCGGGTTGCAGAGAAAAGCTTGAAATGGTGCAGCCAGCGTGACCCGAAAGCAATGTTCCCTCTCATTTGTTTCCACCCATGTGAGGGATGCATTTTGTTCGGTGCACCAAGGCATGGGCGGATGTGCACCATCCGTAGAAACACGCTGCCCGCTATGGGCGCTCTACTAATCATTTAAATATCCCCTGGGCAGCCGCCCCAGGGAACACTGCCCTAAAGGCTCCAGGAGGAGACAGCCACAACAGATTCCCAACGTTATTACTGAATTACGGTATTTTTGGGGGGCCCCGACTCATGGACTTGACATGCTGGGGGGAGGGGATACTGCAGATGTCGTGTCCCAGAGTGGCGGGCAGGTAAGTGGCCTCAGCAGAATTGTTACCACTGCCCCGGCTCTCGCGAGTGGATGGGTCTTGTGTGTGTTTTCTCAAGCTCCAGCTCTTGGAGTCAGGGGATTTCCAGAGGCTTTCAGCTTTCCTTTGAAAGACTGGTCGGCTCCCAGCCTGCAGGACGGGAGAGAAAAACTCAAACCCATGAGCTACATGCACCGCAAGGGTGCAGAAACTAGAAAGCAAGTGAAATGTGTTGTGATGATCTATTCGTTTAAAAAACGATTGTGCACGTTGAGAGCCAGTCACACGCGTTTTGGTGGTTGATTTGCGCATCTGAAGCACTTGAGGGTCACAATATTGTAAATGAGCCAGGGGACGCAGAGGGACTGCAGGGAGGGGAGAGACGAGATGGGGGAGGAGGGAAGAGAGCTCCACTTAGGGGTTTCTCCCAGGCCCATCCTTGCTGTCGGTGGGAATGAGTTGGGATGTGCTACCCTGGTTGTGCACAGCTCTTTACAGGAAAAACCACCAAGGAGTCTGGTGGCACTTTAAAGACTAACAAAGGTCTTAGTATGTTAGGGCGGAAGCTTTAGTGAGTTGCAGGTCACGTCCTCAGATGCTGCAGAGGAAAAGGAAGAAAGAAAGGGGCAAAACAAGGATACAGAGGTGGGAATGTGACATGAGTCCTAATTAAACCAGAGTGGCTGTGCATTTGCAGACAAGGGAAGGCATTGCCTTTCCAAAACTGCCCACACCCCCCCAGCCACCAGAACAGCAGCCCCATCCCTGGCCCTCCAGGTGGCCAGGAAGAATTGGGCTGGAAGTGGGCGTGGCTTGGTTCCAGGGGTGGGGCCTTGGGTGGAAGGGGTGGAGCTGCTGTGGCTTGCCTTCCCGAGTTGGGCCATCAGCTGGTATAGATGGTGTCTCATCTCCCAACAGTGGTGAGAAGGTGAGAATACATGAACAGGAGATAACCTATTGTAATGAATTGCATATGAATTCCAAATTTGCATATGAGTTCCAGCTCAGCGGTTTCTCGACACAGTCTGGTTCTGAAGTTTTTCTCTCTGAGAATGGCAAGTGCGAAACTGTGTGTCCAGGTGGGTAAAACGCCTCCCCCACTCGGCATTGGATGTTGCCATTCTGAATGTCTGGTTTGTGTCTGTTTATTGTTTTGCATAGAGTACGGTTTGTCTGATGTACATGGCAGAGGGACTCCTTTTAGACAAGGCATTTATTGCCCACAGGACTGGCCTGCTTACTGGCTAATATCCAGTACTGATTTTTTCTTGAATTATAATAGATTTCGACGAGTGTATTTTTGGCAGTAATGCAAAGAGGCTACAGCCTGTATGATTAGCAGAAGCAAGATGGCACACATAGGTTTGCGATCTTTAGCCTACAGAAGTGAAAACAGCGCCGAGTCCTGTTGTCCCTTAAAGATTAAGGGTATGAATACACTGCATTCCTCTTTCGAGAAAGGAATGCAAATGCAGACGAACGAAATTGCAAATGAAGCGCAGATTTGAATTTCCCGCGCTTCATTTGCATAATCGCAGCCGGGCGCTATTTCAAAATACCTTATTTCGAAAAAAGGAACGCTGGCTAGACGCGATTATTTAGAAAGAAAACCCTTCTTTCGAAATTACCTTTAAACCTGTAAATGTGTCTAGAAAGCGTTTCTTTTTTCGAAATAGGATATTTTGAAATAGCACCCGGACGTGATTATGCAAATGAGGTGCGGGAAATCCAAATCCGAGCTTCATTTGCAATTTCGTTCATCTGCATTTGCATTCCTCTCTCAAAAAAGGATTGCAGCGTAGACAGACCCTAACCAATTCACTGGGACATAAGCTTTGGGGGTTAAAAGCACGGCACCCCAAGAAAGCTGTCAGTCTTTCAGTCACCCCAGGATTCCTCATTGTCTTTGCGGTTAGAGACTAACACCTCAGATCTCACTCGTGGGTTAAAGCAAGTTAGCCCTTTGGCACCGAGAACACAGGTGGTCTGCCTTAGTTCATGCCCTCTATAAATGTCACAGATGCACCACAAAGAATGTGGACATACCCGATCTGCCTTTGCAAGCACCCCAAGTGTTGCAGCGAAAGCACAGAAAAACAAAGGCTTGTGGGTGACTAGAAAAGGCAAAGCGATGTTTTGCTGGCTGGGCCGGGAAGGGAAGATAAGATAGACAATAAAAATTCATGGGAGCATAGCACTGGGCTAGGCAGAAATAATAACTGGATTCCAGAGATAACACCTCTAAGAACGAGCTAGTTTTCCTGAATAGGGATGGACATGCACACAATACGTTCACTCTTATTCTATGTGGTTAAGAAAATTCAGTGTGGACCCAGAGGTGGGCACATGGTGCACAAGCTCTAGACAGGGATAACTCACCATATTTAATTAGCTAGTTTTAAATCGGGGTCTAAGGTTATTTCTCTTGGGTCCCTCTAGGGCAGGGCGACTCCACTTTGGAAGCCCCGGGGGCCACAATGATACTCACAGCACATGCCAGGGGCTGCAACTTAAGTGTGGTTGCACAGACGTGCAAATATGTGCACATTTATGCAAATAGCTTCTTTCACACGGATGGGCATGAATACAAAGATTAAGGCAAGATGGCACAACACCCAGGCCACCTTTACGTCAGTTCTGCTGCTATTAATAACATGCAATATTGACCCGCTGTCCACCCATATGACGGCACTTTTAATGAGCAATGACAGTCCAGGAATTTAACCACTAAAACGCATTTTATTGACGACTTTGTTTTGGCTCCCACCCGAGGGCCACATGCTGAGCCCCACGTAAACGCAAACCGCACTGTGGGCCACAAACAAACACGCTGAGTAGCCCTGCTCTGGAGCTTTCTAGCATTTGAGCTTCTCCTGGATTCTTCACCTCCCCCTGGAGAACGGAGCAACTTTTCTTGGCATGGCAGAGGCACGCCCGGTCCTTTGCCTCCACTGCCAGCCTACCAAGGAAGGGTGTGAGCTTGTGCTAAGCTGGTAAAGGATACCGGCTGTGCTGTTAGAACAATGGCACGCCCTCGCTGACGCTGACTGATCACCCTTCCGATGGGCTCAATGAAGGCTTCCGGCTGCAGCTGGTTCTCACTGATCACAAGGATCGAGTCGGAGGGTCCTTGCAAAACTCCGGGCTGCCTGATTCTGGGACAAGGAGCTTATTACCTTGGGAGCAGATTAACATACGAGCCTCTCTCGCATAGTATCAGGGCCGGTCCCAGCCATTCCGGTGCCCCGGGCTTGGGTGCGCAGCACTGCCCCTGGGTGCACGGCACATGTGCGGGCCCGCCCGTGGGGCACAGGCCTGCCCTCCCTAGGGTGCAGGGCGCATGCACTGCCCAGCCCGGCCCGGCTACCGCTGCTGGTGCGCAGCCCAGGCCAGGCCGTGCAGGGCCCTGCAGCCGTGGGGGGAAGAGCGCTGCTGGCCGGTGCCACGGGGATGGGGGGCTAGTGTTGCGGGAGCCGGGCGCGCGGTGCCTGAGGGACGCTGCACACCCCTTACAGCTGCCGTCAGGCGCCCCCCATAGGTTGGCGCCCTGGGCAGCTGCCCGGCTCGCCCACCCCTCAGTCCGGCCCTGCATGTTATACACACAATAATCCGACTCCCTTCAAGCCAGGCTGCGCATTCCACAACAAAACAGACTTTGCTCCAGCAAACCATCCAGCGAAGCCCTCCGTCCGGAGACCCTGCTGGGTTAGAACCAGAGGGGCCGTTGCCAGCTTCCCCAGAAGTGCAAACGACACGGCTTCCCCTCCAGGCCTGTTTTAATGAAGCTCTGGGAGCCCCCCCTTGCTCCGCAGCTGCTTCGCGTTTCCTCGTGTTCCCCGGGGGAAGGCTGCAAAGGAAAATCTTTTCCAGGCTGCAACTTCCCGTCCGAGACTCCCCGACTGTTCCAGCCGAACCGCAGGCAACAAAGCCTTGCAGGTGACGAGACCCGGCAGCGCGCTGCGTTTGGAGGCCGGAAAAGACGGCTGTGTGGGCGCGGTGCAGGAGCCGAGGCCGGACTAGCTTGTGCCCGCACGCTGTGAGCACGACTCCGTCCTGTCCTGGCAGGACCCTCGCTGCAGCCTGGCCCCGGGGCCTGTTCTCTTCCTCTCGGCTGGGACCCCGGCGAGGCTGAGGCTTAGCGCTAGCGGCCGGGGTGCAGTGTGACGAGGGCCTGGGAGCTGATTGAGACCCACCAAACTCATCTCCCACGGGCTACCCAGCAGCTGAAAGCTGGGAACGATTTTCAGTCTCTGCTACCAGCCGAATTTCCAGCCTACATGGGAAAGGCCCTTGCTTATACCCGGTGGGGGAGGCTACCTGTCCGGGTCCCCCTGGAACTCTGGGCAGGGGCAATTTGGGGAATTTGTCCACGTAGAACTTAGGAATTCTCTTTGCTGTTTGGAACTTTATACGTAGCCCTCACAGAGGGCAACCTCTGGCTTCTGTGTGGAGCCCCGTTTCCACTGAGACCTGCCCTGGGCCTCCCCTCGGTGCTGCGGAGCCGCCCTGCGGAGCTAGCCCACAGGGGACGCCAGGCGAAACTCCTGGGCCTCGCAGAGGGGTAGCGACCGAGGGTGCTGACGCCTGGGCAGGCTGCTATCCCCCCAGAAGCCCTGTGGGATGCAGCTGGCCAAAGACAACTGGTTTGGTGGGCTGGGCCGGTGGCCGCCTGGGGGGAGTTGAGGCCGACAAGCGCTGCGCTGGCAAAGGAGGCAGGGAACTGGAGAGGGGAGGGGAGGCCTCTCTCTGGCCAGCTGAGAGAGGGCAGAAGGAAACTGAGGGCGGGGCAGCCAGGAGCTGCAGGCGGGAGTGAGAAGAGACGGCCCCAAATCCCAAAGAAGCCAGGAGAGGGGAGGAAAGGGAGCCGGGGAGGGTGCACGGGTGTTTTGGTGGGTTTTCCCCTCGCTCTGTGTCTCTCGCTCTGTGTCCAAGGGACAGCCCGGACTCTGCTCACCCCCAGGCCAGCGGAGAGGCACCCATGGGACCCTTCTCTAGCTTCTCCCCTAGGAGCAATAGGCTCCCGGCTGTCCCTCGCCAGGCTGCAGGACAGCGGTTGGCTGGGGGCGGGTTTGTTTGGTATGTTTGTGCCGGGGTGTCTTGGAAGGCCTCGCCCAGCGGCCGCCTGCGGGGACTGGGATGCCCGGGCGGTTTCTGGCCTCGTGCTCCACTGAGGCATGGCGGCGGCACACGGACAGATCTTCAGCGCGACTTCCCGACAGGGGCGTTGGGTGGGGAGGGGAGGGAGGACCACAGAGGCCGGGACGAGCGCGAAACCCCAGGAAGGTCACTGAGGGTGACGGCGGGCAAAGGACGCTCAAGGAAGAGCCAGTCCCAGCCAGTCCCCCCCCGCTCCAGCAGGGCCACCTAGGTTAGCCTGAGCCTGGCCCTTCTTGACCCCCCCCGCACCTTCCTCCATGCCACAGCCTATACCCCCTCCTGCCCCGCAGCCTCCAGCCCTGAGCCTCTCTCCAAAGCTGGACCCCCCTTCCTGCACCCCAACCCCTCATCCCCAGCCCAGAGCCTGCACCCCCAACCAGAGCCCTTGCACCCCGATCCTGTCCCAGCCCTGAGCCCCTCAACCCAGCACCCCCAGCCAGAGCCCTCACACTCCTGCACCCCAAACCCCAGGCCTGAGCCCCCCTCCCACGCCCTGGACCCCACCCCTGTCACATGGATTTCACCAATGAAGGGGAAGTGTCCCTGTGACAGGGCGTCTGGCCCTACAAGGGTTCAAACCCAGCCCGGGGGAGAGGGCGGAGCTGGTGGGGCTCACAGCTGGGGCAGACCCAGCCCATCAGGGCCCAGCTGAGGGCTGTATAAATAAGGGCTCCTAGAGGGGAGGATGAAAACCACTCACACTGGCTCTAGCCAGGGAGCTGGAGGGGACTGGCTGCCAGGGAAGCTGGAGGCAGGCAGGGCTGGGGAGCCGGAGGGGATTGGCTGCCAGGGAAGCTGGAGGCAGGCAGGGCCGGGGAGTCCTGGCCTGACTCACCCCCAGGCTGCGAGGCTTGAGGCAAGGCCGGAGGGTGCCAGGGATGCGGGGCAGCCAGGCTAGGCAAAGGCAGCAGGCCCACAGCCCCTTGCCAGTGAGGAGTGGCCATGTCAGATGGCCGTTTGCCCCTGAGGTAAGGGGCTAGATGGCGACTGGCAGTGGGACACTGAGGCAAGGTAGGCACAGGGGGGTTGGGGCTCCCCGGGAGGACCCCAGGGTGCAGGGGCACCGACGTAGGACAGTACTAGGAGGAAAAGGCACCGTGGCCAGGAGGGGACATGGAGCTGAACCAGCAGGAGACCTGCACCAGGGGCCGGGACACCGGCCAGCAGAGGGCGCTCCGAGGCAGGAGCGCTGATTCCCTGGGTGACCAGCAGGCGGCGCCACGGCGGTGAGTGCTCGACCCCTGAGCGTGTCACATCTTCCACGCTGGTGCACGTAAGAAAATTCGTTCCGCTCAGGTGTGGAAAACTAGATGCGCTCACCACCGGCATAAGGCGCAGTTGGCACCATTTCCCCCTCCAGTGTAAACCGCAGCGCCTAGCAGCGGGAGCAGGGCTCCAGTGTGTGTTGGGCACCAAAATGAACTGCATTCCGGCTGGAGACGGGCAGGCTGGACACACGCTCCTGCCAGCCACGCCCAGAGCTGGCAAACGTGTACCAGCCACGGGCTGCTTAGGGCTTTGCTTTTCGTGGCCTTTTCGGTCCCAGGGTCCCAGCAGGGTGGCCAAGGGCACCGTCTTGGCTGGCTACACCAGGACGAAAAAGGAGGGGGGGGGTAGAAACAAGAAGAAATAAGGTGGGGAAGGAAAAAGGACTCAGTCTCACCTCGCAGGTGTTGCTCAGTGAGGTCACCGGGGCCTCCGTCCCTGTCTGTCTCTGCGCTGTGTTGGGCGACAAAGGCCCGGTGGTGGCTGGTAGGCCCTGCTGGAGAGGGCAGCCATGATGGCGAACCTTGTTCTTTCCAGGCCCCCCATCTCGCACCCAGAAGTTTTCTTCTGCTTTTTTTTTCCCTCCCCTTGTCACTTAAGACCCCAAAGGGAGGGATGAGTGGAACAGCCCAGCCACTCGTTACTGTTTACCAATTGGGCCTACAGATTGAACCTCTCTAGTCTGGCATCCGTGGGACCTGACTGGTGCTGAACCAGAGAAAATGCCGAACCACGGGAGGTCGATTTTGTCTGGCAGGATCACCAGCACTTCCACTGCTTATTGGGCTCTGAGAAGACCTGTAGGAGTCATCAGAGCTAATTAACAGCCCAGAACGCTGAGAGCCAGGACTGGTGGCTGAAAACAAACTTTATGGGACCACAGGAAACTTGGCCACGCCCATAAGTGGACAACCCGTTAACTCAAATCGTGCTGGACCATGGATGTTGCCAGACTAGAGAGGTTCAACCTGTAATTTCCAACACCTCACCTTTGGTTCATTCATTTCCAGCCCCACACTTGTCTTGTCCACGAGGCATGAGCGTACGTACCACAGCCCATGACTTACAGCTGGCAGGCGTTTTGTTTGTGCCTGTTTAGTCTGTTCATCTCCCTTTGGCAACTTTTCCCACGAACAACTTTTCCCGCTATAACCCCTTCCTAAGCTTCCACTCGCTCCTCCCAGCCGAGTTCGCAAGGAGGGTACGTTTGCAGGCCCAGTGCTCGTAACCGACCCTAAGAGCCCACCATGGTATCGTGTAGCCTCCCGTTCCAGAGCAGAACTACCCTCTCGCTGCATTTCCTGCTGGCGCTGGTTTGCAGCCAGGTCCAGTCACTCTTAGCCTGGAGGGCTTGTCTGAGAAACACTTGACTTTCTCTCTGAGGGGCCGTGGCTCTTCCTCTGCAATTAGCTGCGTTTACAATAGAACGTGTGCGCAGAAAGTGCCTATTCGCTCCAGCCCGCTCTGCTATTGTTGGTCATGTTTGTGTTCGTATCGCCATGGCAGCAGGAGCACTGTCAGGACCGGCCCAGCGGTTTTTGGCGCCTGAGGCGAATACGACTTCGGCGGCCCCGCCCTCCCATTCAACAGTCTGAGAGAAGTAGCGGGGAGCTGGCACTGAAGCCCCTGCCTGGCCGGCTCTGCCTGGGGGAGGAAGAGTTGCTGCTGCAGGGGGAACAGGGAAGCGTTTGCCTGCAGGCTCCTATAGGCCGGGTTTTGCTGCTCCTTGATGCCCAGGCCCCCAGATGACCGCTTAGTTGGTCTATAACAGGGGTGGGCAATAATTTTCTCCTGGGGGGCCACTTAATGTATTTTGATATATAGTCACAGGCTGGCTCCACCCCCTTAGGGGCGGGGCTTGGAGAAAAAGGGGCGGGGCTTCCCCCCAGAGTGGTCCAGGGCCGGAGGCTTTCAATTAAAAACACAGCAGTGGGCTCACGGCTCTTCTGCTACGATGCTGCCTGGCAGCTGACTGGGGATTGCTGCAGCTGTGTAAAAGGCGCATGGCTCCTGTCCCTGCTGGGGTAGCGCGGGGACCGGGAGCCATTTAAATAGGATCCTGCTGCCTGAGTCACGGCCTGGAAATTCGGTGGCCCAGGCAGCAGGGTGTAAATAGGAAGTGGCCAGATGCCGTCCGAGCTGGATCAAAGCGTTAGGTGGGCCTGGGGAGGGAAGGGACAGGACCAGGGGCAGCTTGGACTGTGGCATGCGCCCCCACCTCAGAGCCATGTGGAGTGAGACTCCAGCAGCGATTCAAAGCAGGCCGGGACTCCAGCAGCGGTGGCATATGGGAACCCCGGCCACAGTTGTCGAGTCCCGGGGCATCTGCTCCCATTGCCTCCCCATCGGCAGACCTGTGTGCATGAATTTAAATCTTCATCCTCCAACTAGGCCACAACTATACTTACTGGTGAATCAACACTGCAGTGGTCGATCTTCTGGCATTTGATTTAGTGGGTCTAGTCAAGACCTGCTAAATTGATCGCTGAGTGTGCGCCCGTCAGCACCAGTACTCCTGCTCCTCGGGAGGAGTAAGGGAAGTCGATGGGAGCAATTGACCTAGCTGGAGTTGTGTATCTTAATTCAAACTTATCCCCTAGGTAGTCCTGGCCTTAGACCATTGTGCTTGCATCCGTCCAGGGCAGGGTTCGGTTTAATGAACAAGCAGAGCCGAAGCTACAACTCTGGGTTTATTTAGCAGCTTATTCTACCTGCGTCAGGGGGAAATTACCCTGGTCCGTGGGCAGCCAAGATTGTGTTGTCCAAGAAAATCAAACCTGGTCGTTGCTGTTTTCAGGCTGCAGTTTCGTGCTTTCCAGCAAACGTTACAATGAATTTTTGTGGCTGGTGTGATTGCAAAATGGCAGTTCCGTGTCACCGCGCCCTGCGTGCTCTGTCTGGACTGCTGTGGCCGGGCTTTCACTTTTAGTCTCTTGTGGTTTTCTTGTTGTTTAGTGTGTCTGTCTTTCTCTTTGTTCCATTGAATTGTAGAAATGTGGGTCTGGAAGAGTCCTCGAGATTTACATTCGTCTACTTCCCCTGCAAAGAGGGAGGACTAAGTATTGTCTTCTGGTTGGCCCAACCAGAAGACAGGTCTTTGTCTAACCTGTTCTTCACAACCTCCAATAATGGAGAGACTAGGCACGCGCATGCGCGCGCACACACACACACACACACACACACGTAATTTATCCCAGTGTTTAACCACCCTGACAGGTAGGAAGTTTCTCCTAATGTCCAACCTAAACCTCCCTTGCTGCAATTTAAGCCCATTGCTTCTTGTCTGATTTTCGGTGGATAAGGAGAACAATTTATCACCCTCCTCTTTATAACCACCTTTTATCTACTTGATGGTAGTTCTCTTGACCCCCATCAGTCTTCTCCCACTCTGCCCTTGTAGGTCATGTTTCCTGGACAGTTAGGGTGTGTCTCGACTACAGGGTTTTTTAGAAAAGTGGTCTTTTTTCAAAAAAACTTCCCCTGCATCTAGACTGCTGCCACGTTCTTCCAAAAGTAAATCGAAAACGTGGCAGCTTTTTCGACTGCAGAAAACCTCGTTTTACGGGGAATAATGCCTTTTTTCGAAAGTGCTCTTTTGAAAAAAAGCGCTGTCGTCATGCAAACTGTGCTTTTTTTTTTGAAAGAGAGCATCCAGACTGCCTGGGTACTCTCTTGAAAAAAAAAAAAAAAAAAAAAGTGGCTTGCTTTTTCGAAAATACTGGTTGTAGTCTAGAAGCTCTTTTTTCGAAAGAGGCTTGCAGTCTAGACGTAGCCCTAGAGGGTTGCAGAGCAAAGAAAAGGCTGGAGCCCAGCTCTGGAGTCCTTCCCGCTCTTCAGGGACGTAGAGCCTGGGTTCCCACGTGAACCTGGTGTCTACACAGCCCTGAAGCGTGAGCCCCGCGAGCCCGAGATGGCTGCATGGGCGAGTGATGGGGTTTTCTGGGGTAGTTGTACTCTTAATCATTTCTGTTTTTGTCCTCCAGACTTTCTCCAGTTCAGCCCCATCTGTCCAGAACTGGACACACGGCTCCAGCTGAGGCCTTATCCGTGCGGAATAGAGTGGAAGGTTTATGTTCTTCCTACTCTACATTTTAGAAATGTACGTCTGTCTGTCCTTCTGGAAGGCTGTTTGTTCAAGGACTGCTCCTAAATGGTAAGAACTGCGACCGCCAAATTTCCTCTTATCATAGCGAGGGATGTTAAAAGGCGTGTATTCCTTTTCAGCGGTTACACTGGGGGCAGGCGGCTCTGAGAACTGGTGTACGTGGGGAGTCAGCTTAAAAGCTGGCTCCCCATGAACACTGGCCCCTGCCTCCTGACACAGAGGCAGCCGTGCAGCGTGGGGAACTGAGGAGGGCTGCACGTAACTGTGTACAAGGTTACACTTTCACATCCCTAATTGTAAGTTAAAGCAAGACAAGGGTTTGGCTATGCCAGGATAATGGGATGTGCCTGGAATTCAACTCTTTTTCATTAAATGGGAAGGGAGGGGTCTGGTAGGAGGGAAAGTTATACTGTAGAATGCCTGCAAGGGGGCGCAGAGGGGGACCGGGACAGCTATAATCCCATTGGGAGAGCAGAGGGTGTAATCGGGGTCGGGAAGCTGAGGCTGGCCGCCAGACCCTCTTCCCCCTCCCCCGCCGGGAGACTGATTGGGGTCAGGAAGCCGAGATCGGCCGCCGAACCCCCTGAGGCCATGATTGGGGTCGGAAGACCAAGGTCGGCCACCGGAGCCCGGGGGGGCATGACCAGTCGGGAGGCTGAGATCAGCTGCCGGAGCCCGGGGTGGCGGGATTGGGGTCAGTAGGCCAAGGTCAGCTGCCAGAGCCCAGAGGGATGTTATTGGGGTCGGGAGGACAAGGTCAGGCACAAGAGCATGGGAGGGGGCGTGATCGGGGACAGGAGGCCGAGGTGGGCTGCCGGAGCCTAGGGGGCAGGCGTGATCGGGTATGGGAGGCTGAGGTCAGCCACCGGAGCCCGGGGGGACATGATTGAGCTCCGGAGGTGGAGGTCGGCCACTGGCTTCTGAGCATAATTGGGCTCAGGCGAACGAGGTTGGCCGCTGGATCCCCAGGAGGGACGGGGGGGGGGGGGGTGATCAGCATCAGGAGGTTGAGGTTGGCTGCAGGAGCCCAGGGAGAGTGATGGGGCTATGAAGGCCGAGGTCAGCCGCTGAATCGGGGGGAGGGGCGCCAGAGACCGGGGGGCATGACTGGGCTCGGGATAGTGACCAGCACCGTGCAGGCTTGGTCCAAGCCAGGTTATTTTTTGCCCAACTCATGGTAACATGCAGGGTTCAAATCAAGGAATCCCACATGTCTCGATATAAGGCTGTTTCCAAAGTCAGTGGGGGATTTGGATCCGGGCCATTCAGAATTAAAAAGTCGTGTTCCCAACCAAAATCGTCTCATTCACCCAAACAGTCGTTGTCCTCGTTCCCATGGGTTCTGGTGTGACAGGTGGGATGGTCGTGAATCTGGGATTACTGGGCTCACAGGAGGGGTTAGTACCCCGTCTGGGATCCCCGTGAGCTGATACTGGATATACAAAACGTCCATCAGTGCCTGGGGTAATATTTACCCAAACTTGGACTGATACTGGTGTGAAAATCCCCTGTAGGGTGTGGCTGACCACCCGTATTCCTTGTGGTGTGTTCCCGTTAAAAACCAAACAAACGACTGACTACAGTTTAAGAAAACAGCTTCATTTGTGCTACATGAGCTCATTGAAGTCTCCCATTGTTTTCAATACAATATATTGTGGGGCTTAATCGGTCTTCTGTTGACTAAGGACCAGTCCACTTAGACTCAAGTGCATGACCCTTCCTTCCCAATTAGAGGCACGGAACTTGATCACCAGTTTCCCTATGTGTAGTTTCGGTAACCTTTGGTTCACTCCACTTGTTTGTGTTCAGTGGCTTGACTGACCCTGCACTGTAAGGCCGTTTTATTGTCCTTTTCTAACCACGGAAAATAATCTTGCCGTGTTGCCGCAGGGTGTGTATCGAGGCTACCCAAAAACTCCGTGTTAATCATCAATCGCATTGTTCGCCCAAACAGGATCTGATATGGCTGGATTTTTGTTCTCAGCCTGTCACTGTGGCGAATAGCTGCTAGAGTTAAAGGTAATTTGTCAGGCATGTCCTTACCAGTGTGGTTACTGCCTTTCACAGGGCTCCTTTTCTACTTTGATTCATTCCTTCTATGTGCCCTGAAGATTGGGGTCGGCGAGAGATGTGGAATTTTGGTTTTATCCCTAAGGCAGTAAACATCACGGAGAAACCTTCTCCCACAAATGCCCCCCCCCAATTGTCTGTATTATTTCTGGGGTCCCATATCAGCAAACCGCCTCAAGAAAAGTTTCTTGGCTGCCACTTTCACGCTGTTCTATCTGGTTGGGAATACCTCCACCCATCCTGACAGATTCCGTTATTACCAGCCAAAATTGGAAGCCGCCTTTACTTCTAGGCAACTTACCAATAAAATCAGCGTGAGCTCTGCGTCACGGCCCACGCAGTCGCTGGTGCCTTGTGGGGGGTGGACGTGCTGTATTCTGTGCACAATGGCCACCGTTTTGGACCCGTGTCTTCACATCATCCTCTATACGTCCCATGTAGCGACTTGCTTCTAAAGGTTCCTGGCACCTCTTCATGCTTGAACTGATGGGAACTCCTGCCTCTCCATTTCCCCTGGGGTTCGTTTAGGACTGTCTATTCCACCATCTAGTGGTGTGCTTACACCATTACTGTTTTGTTGAGACTGGCTTCTAGTACAGGCAGTCCCCAGTTACGTACAAGATAGGGACTGTAGGTTTGTTCTTAAGTTGAATTTGTATGTAAGTCGGAACTGGCTCCAGATTCAGCCGCTGCTGCTGAAACTGACCAGGGGCTGACTACAGGAAGCTGGAGGCAGAATTGCTCTGCCCCCAGCTTCCTGGAATCAGCCACTGATCAGTTTCAACAGCGGCTGAATCTCGAGCCTGTGACAGAACAGCTGGGCTGCCAGGTAGGTCCCTGCAGGACCAACCCGGCAGCACCCCAGCTGCTCTACCCCAGGGTCCACAACAAAAGCCTGGTCTGCTGGGGCGGGGGTGGGTGCACTAGCTGCGCCCCCTCCCCCCCCCCAGCAGACCAGGGACACGGGGAGCAAAGCCGCAGCAGCGGCGGGGTGCAGCGCCTCTGAGACTTTGCTCTCGCAAAGCCTCAGAGGCGCGGGACCCCTCCGCCTCCCTGGCTTTGCTCCAGGTGTCCCTGGTCTGCTGGAGACGGTCCCCAGCAGACCAGGGGCACCCAGAGCAGCTTTTCTTGCCCCGGAGGTCGAGGTGGCAGGACCGCTGCGCTCTGGGCGGTCCCGCTGCCTGCGAGCTCCAGGGCGAGAGAGCCCCGTTCGTAAGTGCGGATCCGACATAAGTCGGATCCGCGTAAGTCGGGGACTGCCTGTAATTGCAGCCATGTCCTGCCGAGCTATGACATCAGCATGATTGTTCCAGGTAGCTTCAACACTAGGTCCTTTGCCGTGTGCTTGTACACGCCTGATTTTTAATTGGTTTGGGTTTGTTTTACCCACGTGTAAATCCGCTTCCATTCATCTGAGTACGTAGAATCCTTACTATCCTCAGATCTCCCGCTGTTCCTTTGCCAGTCCTGCACCCAAGACTGAATTCCTTTTACTCAAAAATCACTGCCAGTATATGGGTCGTGTAGGGCTGTTCGCCTGTCGTTCTAGGACCTGGTATGTCGCATGGCGTTCGGCATGCTGGGCAGACCCAGGGTCCAGCTATCCCTGAGTGACTTCATCTAAATGAATAGCAGCATGTGTAACCCATCTTCTCCCTTGTTTGTACATTGAGCTCCCAAATGCGGCTTTGCAGCCCCACAGTGTCTAGTTCGCCCAAGGGAGGGGCTTCTGTCACTTCTGGGCACAGGTGCTTGCTTCCTTTTTCAATTAGGGGATGTGCCACACGTCTGGTTTGGACACTATCTGTCGTGACTCCTCTGTTTACTACTAAGGGCCATTGGGCCAGTCAGGGATTGGAAGCCTTGACCCCTAGAAGCTTCCTTGACTCAACATATTTCAGGGGGGAACGCAGAGAGGTAAGCGGTGCTGTTCCTGTGAGACTGACAGGATTATGCTGCCCAAACAGCTGCCAAATGTTCATGTTCACAGGTCAAAATTTAGTCCAGCACCTTGTAATTCCTTTAACTTCCCTTCATTGTTCTGTAGCAGGATGGCTGCCAGAGCCAGGTCATTGGTAGCCTGGCAGATAACAAAAGGCTTTGATGCATCAGGGAAATGCAAAGTTGGAGCCGGAGCTGCTTGTTGCTTTCGCAAACCCAGGGCAGCATTTTGCTTTGGACCCCACTCCGGCTTACGTCTCTTTCTTTAGTAATTTCCATTGAGGAAGTGTAATTTCCGCATATTGGTCGATGCGTGGTCTTAGGAAATCAAACCTGCCCAACAGACACTTACAAAGTGCACATCTGTGGGAGCTGGCATGTCTAGCAATGCCTTCACTCTTCGCTGGTCCACTTGCCTTCTCCTTTTCCAGTCCCTCTACCCTGGGACAGTACGAATTGAGCCTTTCCTAAGGTGACCGTAAATCCTGTTTCTTGTATTACTGCCAAAACATGCTCATAAGCTGTTGAACTTGTGCCTCAGTTTCTCCCAATAATATCATCAACCTAGGAAAACACAAAGGGCCTGTCTTGGAGGCTTACGTGGTCCAGCATATCTGCTACATGTCGATGGTCAACAGCAGGTGCATTATGAAAACGACAATCTCTGTTGCTGTCCTGTGGTAATCAAGAGAAACTCACTGCTGTTCTTTTATAGTAAATGCAAGTTGGTCCCAAGAATCTGGGTGCAAGGGTATGGCAAAGAAGCGGTTAACCAGCTCAATAACTGAAAAGTATTTCGACATACCTAGGGTGCAAGCCATGACTTGTCATGTCGGCTCCGATAGGGGCCCTGGGAGCTGCCTTCGTTAACTCTCCTGTAATCGATAGTCAAACGCCGAGGTTGCCCATCCACCTTGGCTCGGGCCATGCAGGGGCGTTAAAAGGAGAGTTTGTTTTTCTAATGACCCCCCTGTTCTAAGTCCTGAATAATTTGTACCAACCAGGTCTCTGCTCCCTTTGGATAAGGGCACTGTGTCGGGGGAGGCGCTGGGTCACACACTAGCTGAACACGAGCATTAATTTTGCCACAGTCAGTTTTATGTTGAGTCCAGACTTCGGGGAATTTTAAATGCTGATCCTCAGCCTGATGTGCTGAGAGCAGCCACTGGTCTGTCCTCCGCCCTTTTCACCAGACAGACTCACTGAGGGCTAGCTCAGTGGTTTGAGCATTGTCCTGCTGAAGCCTGGGTTGTGAATTCAATCCTTCAGGGGGCCATGTAGGGAGCTAGAGCAAATCTGTCAGGGATGTGGTCCTGCCATGAGAGCAGGGGAGTGGATCTTGTTGACCTCTCAAGGTCCCTTCCAGCTCTATGAGATAGGTATATCTCCATTTATTATTATTTATCTTCCCAGGATGGGGAGGGGCTATTGCCAATGGCCACAAAGTGCCCCGGGCAGATCAATTTCCACTTGGTTTCTAAAGAGCCAGTCTGCTCCCGGAATGATTTAATCAGCCGTGTCAGGGGTCTGGATTAAATTTCCCTTGGACTGGAAAGGGGACTGGGGTCCATTCCCATTGCATGCTGGGGTTTTCCCTGAAAAGGTTTGAGAGCAACATGTCTTAGTCTGGTTCCTGCTTTCAGAACAGTTTTCAGTAAGGACGCTGCTGCTCCGATGTCGATTAAAGCTAAGGTAGGAACCATACAGCATCAGGGATGGCCAGGCGAACCGGCGAGCTTTGTTCTCAATACAATCACTGCGCCTCCAGAAATATAATCTATGCTATCATGTGCCGAAAGTGTCTGTCTGCTATGTACATTGGACAAACGTCTCAGACACTTCGCCAAAGAATCAATGCCCACAAAACAGACATTAGACAGGATCACAAAGAAAAAACAGTTGCTTCTCATTTCAACCAGAAAGGACACTGTCTCAATGACCTACTCACCTGCATCCTACTTCAGAAGACATTCAAATCTGCACTTGAAAGAGAATCCTCTGAACTGGCATTCATGCTAAAATTCGACACACTCTGCGGGGGCATGAACAAAGACTCCAGCTATCTCACCCATTACAAAGATAGCTTCCCTAATTATCACCTCTAACACTATTAACTCACAGACATCTACCCTTCCCCACCTCTAATATCATTAACTCACAGACATCTACCTTCCTTCCCCCCCCCCCCCCCCCGCATTCACCTTCTGTTCTGAAATTTGATTTGTCCTTTTCATATGTGTTCACTTTTTTTAAATTGTATCCTTTGGTATCTATGGTTGTGACTATTTTCTTCCACTGTTTGATCTGAGGAAGTGGGTCTGGCCCACGAAAGCTCATCACCTAATAAACCATCTTGTTAGTCTTTAAAGTGCTACATAGTCCTGTATTTTGTTTTAGCTACACCAGACTAACACAGCTACATCTCTATCACTTTTCTTCTCCCTGTGATTGTTGTGGAATAGCTGTCTGAAGGCGGGGGCGGGGAATCAGCATATAACAAGTCTCCTTGCCGCCTTGAGTTTACCTGCCCCTGGGTCCAGATCAGTGTTTCCCAACTGGTGCTCCGTGGCACCCCAGGGTTCCGTGAGAACGTGGCATTGCCCCGCCCCCTCTTAAAGAGACAGAGTATTTTGCAGGGTTTTTTTGCTCAACCAATTCTGGTGGGGCTTTTTTTTTTTTTTTTTTTTTTTTTGCTTGCCAAATTCTACTCTGGGAACCCTAGGGGTTCCTTGAAATTATTTTAAGCTGAAAAGGGTTCCGTGGCCAAATAAAATCAGGAAACACTGGCCCAGGTAGTCCTTTTGTCCCACTCTCATTGGTATGAGTGACAGGTTCTGCTGCCGCTACTAAAGCCGCCTTTTTCCTTTAGGGCTTCTGTGCCGTGATTCACATCAAATACAGATCCCTCGGAGTCCCTAACCGGGGTCCTGCCAGACACTCTACGCACCAGACCCCAGCGAATTCAATAACTCCCAGGATCTTCATTTGATTCCTGTGCTGTTACTGCAGTCTGTGCCACCATATATCGACGGCCCATTTATTCCCCTAAAGATAACAGCCGTATTTACGTTGGTGTTCTCAGTACATGGCAGCCTGTCTCGTGTTCCCCTGAGATCTGTGGCTTCACAAATGCTCGTTCATTGGTGGGATTCTTTTGCAGACAATTCCATCCTTGGAATCGGAACGATAGAACTGGAAGGAACCTCAAGAGGTCATCGAGTCCAGTCCCCTGCCCTCATGGCAAGACCCAGCACCATCTAGACCATCCCTGTCAGATGTCTGTCTAACTTGCTCTTAAATATCTCCAGAGATGGAGATTCCACAACCTCCCTAGGCAACTTATTCCAGTGTTGAACCACCCTGACAGTTAGGAAGTTTTTCCTAATGTCCAACCTCAACCTCCCTTGCTGTAGTTTAAGCCCATTGCTTCGTGTCCTGTCCTCAGAGGCCAAGGAGAACAATTTTTCTCCCCCCACCTTGTAACACCCTTTTAGGTACCTGCAAACCGCTCTAATGTCCCCTCTGTCTTCTCCTTTCCAAACTAAACAAGCCCAATTCTTTCAGTCTTCCCTCATAGGTCATGTTCTCAAGAATGATTAAAGGTCTAGTTGCTCTTCTCTGGATCTTCTCCAATTTCTCTACATCTTTCTTCAATTATAGTGCCCAGAACTGGATGCAATACTCGAACTGAGGCCTCATCAGTGCAGAGTAGAGCGGAAGAATGTCACAGCATGTTAACTCCTTTTGGAGAAATCTTCCCTGGTGAGGGCTCCCAGCTACGTTCCCGTGGCCCGTAAATCCACGGCCGATGCGGGGCTTGTGGCAATAATGGTGGTTTCCCCCTCTTGACCCCCGGTTCTCTGGGCTGTGGTGGAAGTTTGGATTACTGCAGCTTCGGGGTTTAACCTCTTCTATCCTGGGCCAGTGGCGTCACTCCAGGTATCCCTTCCCTGTGTTTCACTAGGGTCCCAGGGGCCTTCCCATTCAGGGGCATTCAGGTCCTGATCATTTTCTCCTGCAGTAACTGCTGCTATTTGCCTGGTTGCAAATCCTAACTTTTGCTGAAGGTGTTTAAGTGATTCGCAGCAGCTATGATCCTCAGGGGCGCTTTCTTGTTCAAAAGATAGGGGGTTTTTTGGTGGTTTTTTTACCATCCTTTGCAATATCTGATCTTCTTTTTCTATCTTTTCCTTCCCGTCTGCCTGTTCTTGTAACATCCAGGACTCGTTTAATTCCCTACGGCTACACAGTGGGACTGTTTGGGGATGCTGGAGGTATCCTAAAATAGCTACCCCACGTCTTTTGAACACGCCCACTATTTTGAGAGGTCTTGAAAAAGTGCACTTGCTATTTCTCGTGCTTTTATTAATGTTTGAGTCTGTATGTGTGAGTTCCTCCTCTCTCTGTTTTTAGCTGGTTATGTCCCTCTGAGGTCTCATCTTTTACATTTTTATACATATTTGTATTTTTTTTTTGTTTGTTCTTGTAAGCCGCCTTGAATATTTTAAATAGAAAGGCGGGGTAAAAATATTTAAATAAGATATTTCGGCAGCCCTGTAACCCTCGTTCCACCAGGGGGAAGGGATGTCTTGAATTAGTGCGTTATTTCAAACTTTGGTGCTGGGCAGACGTGCCAAATTTCGAATTACACTCTGTATTTCCATCGAATTTTGAAATAAGATACGCAATTTGCACTACCCAAATTGCGTGTCTTAGGAGGGCGTTTAGGACGCACCTGTAACAGTGGTTCCCAACCTGTGGTCTGTGGACCCCTGGTGGCCCGCAATGGTACGGCAGGGTGTCTGTGGAAAGTTTAGAAACTTTTCTTTTTTTTTCCTCCCCCACGGAGGGGTGGGTGTCTGTGAAACTAATAGAATAAAAAGGGGGTCTGTATACTTGAAAAGGTCGGGAACCAATGCCCTAAATGCATCTTTAAGAACATTTAATTGTGTGTGAGTACTACAGCCTGCACCTCCCCAAACTGGAATTCTCTGGTCTGACAAGAGTACGGCTGCTCCTGGACCAGAGAACCTCAGTAGCCAGGTGGCAAGAAGGTAATCCAGGAGGGGCCGGGTTGAAGCAGGAGCTGGCAGCAGCCCCCGACAGCCTGGGGCACTGGGACAGGTTCAGGGCAGCCCCCGGCAATGCAGCATCGGGGCGGCAACAGCCTCCAGTGGTGTGGGGCCAGAGCCCCGGACAGCCCACGAAAGCAGGGCCAGAGTGTATGGGCTGCCGTGGGGTAGGAACCCACAGTCTCGGCAGCCCACGGCAGAGGCACTGGGTCCGGGGCTGGAGAAACCATTTCTATGATTCTCTAGCGTGAGGTAATCAGGAACTCCGGGCCCAAGATGGGCAGCAGGCCTGGAGATGATGGAGGATACAGCTCTAGAGCTAGGCAGTTTCTTAGCAGGCTTCAGAGTAACAAACCCCACAGCCTTGGTCTCTAGAGGGCGTCAGGGGAATGGAGGATGCAGGTGCTGTGAGGAAGTGGCTGTAAAAAGATGGCCTGCTCTCAAGAGGTGGGTCTGATTTCCATTGCTTCAGTTCCTCACATTCAGACGGGAGGAATTTGCCCAACACCAGGTGGGACGAGCCACACTCCCCCAGAGATCCTCGTTGTGAGTCCCCATCTCAAGTCAAGTCTCCTCTCTGGATGGGCCTCTGCCTCCCACACGAGCCCTTTCTTGGTGACAGGAACGAGCGGGTTGGTCCCGCCACCCCGGTGAGTTGGCACTGCCGCACCTTGTAACGTCTGATGCGCAACTCCGATCCCCAGCCCCCGGAGAAACGGGGGGCGTAGGACTCTCCGCTTTTACGGCGAGTGAGCCAGTCGGTTTCCTACCCAAACGACTACCGAGAAAAAGCTTAGACACGTGAAGTGAGTGGCCTAAAGATGCAGAAGTTAGAAGGCAAAGAGACTCTCCGGTTGGTTTATTCCTGATTCTTAAGCCAACAGCGTGACTTGGGGGATTGGGCCCCTGACTTTGGGGCGCTCGCCGCTGGCAGGGCTCAGCTTTCGGGGGTCGGACTTTTAAAACCTTCCCTGCATTTCGGAGGGAAGGAGGGGAACGGGCCTTGTTCGGCAAACAGCAGATGGCGCCCTCGGCCTGAGCAAGGAAGGCGGGAGAGCCGGGTAGGGCCTGATGACTTCACCGCGAGAGCCAGGTGGTCGGCTCTGGACTGTCCGGTCCCAGGGGGAAGAGCCTGTCACCAGGAGCGCTTGACTCTCCCCCTTAGTGACACGCTCCCTCCCTCCGCACATCACTCTGGCCCGTTTTACTGCGACGCTGTGAAACGAGCACTCGGGAAAGGCCTGTTGGCACCCCAGGGAGCAGGCGTGGGGAGCAGGGAGCAGGCAGGGGGAGCAGGGAGCAGGCAGGGGGAGCAGGGAGCAGGCAGGGGGAGAGAGGCTCCCTCGGCTGAGCGAGTGGTCCCAGAATCCAGAAGGCGAGTACATGGGGATGGGGGCGTCACGTCACCGGGTTAAACAGGCAATGCCAGGGAGACACTGAGCCGAGTCCCCTGGAAAACGCCCGTTGCCCTGACAAGGAGATGGGGAAGTCAGTGGGGACCGCCCGCCCAGAGGAACTCTGCCCAGGTGCATGCACGGAGGAAGGGGCAGGAAAAGTGCAAGACCCTCCTCCTGGACGAAAGGGTGGCCATGTCGGCCAGTGCCAGGAGAGAACAGGGACCAGAGCTCTCTCGTTAGCCACAGGCCATGCCGAATGGGCAGCAATAGTACGGCCTTCGCGCTGCCCCCGGAGCGTGTCCCCTCTGCCTGTCCTTTGAGACTGGCCCTAGGGGGGGCCTCTGGCATGGGCAGCTGGTGCAGCTGAGGCTGGGGGGGGGCAGGCCCCCAGCCCCACCTATAGCCCCACCCCAGCTAAGGCCCCCCTCCCCGTGGGGAGGGGAGAATGCCAGGTGCTCCCCAGTCACCTTGGGGCACTGGGGGGGAAGAGGTGAGGGGAGCGGGGTGCCCACAGCGCGGCTCCGGGAGCACCGGGGCAGGGGAAGAGGTGCCGCGCTTTCAGCCTTCCCCAGCCAAGAGCACAGGGCGGGCGGTGGGGCCAGCAGCACTCCACCCCAGAACACCTGCAGTAGGTTCTGTGGGGGGGGGATAGCTCAGTGGTTTGAGCATTGGCCTGCTGAACCCAGCGTTGTGAGTTCAATCCTTCAATGGGGCCACTTCAGGATCGGGAGCAAAATCTCTCAGGGATGGTGCTTGGTCCTGTTTTGAGGGCAGGGCAGTGGACTTAATGACCTCTCAAGGTCATTTCCAGCTTTAGGAGTGAGGTATCTCTGTTCCTGTCCTCCCCAGTGCTCTGAGGCTGGGGTGGCATGCCCCCCCCCCCCCAGTCCATTCATTTGCACCTTAAGTCACTGCTCCTGAAGGTAGCCACACACCCCCAGCCAGGCTGTGCTGCCAGCTGCTCCCGCCCAGCCCTACTGCAGCGCCAGGGTGGAGCTGCAGGTTTGGCTCCCATCTCTCTCGGCACAGCAAAGTCTCAGCAGCCCGGCTGTGCGGAGGGAAAGCCAGGAGGTTGGCCACCCGCCCGGCGTGTTGTGCTCCACGTGGCTGAGTGAGAGACCACAAATCTGTCGCGAGGGGAGGAAGCGACACCTGTCACTGGGCCAAAGCCTGCCGTTAGCAGCATGCACATAGCGCCCAAGTCAGTGCGCCAGAGTCCGCTCCATCCTGCGGAAGTGCGGCCGTGCGAGTGATCCTCTGGAGATCTGCCCCAGCATGATGCAAAGGAGGCTCTGCCTCCCACACGCCAATAAGAGTTCCTCACGGGCAGAATTTGGCCCATTATGCTTGAAATCACCCAGCTTTATTCTCCCCCGCCCCGGCCTTTCCTACAGAATGTGTGATTCAGTCACTGGACTCAGGAGAGCTGGGTTCCAGCCCAACTCTGCCACATATTCCCCACAAGACCTTGGGCTAGTCACTTAACCTCTCACACATCTGTGAAAAGAGGAAGGTGTTCTCCTTCCTTTCCCCGTCTTCTCTATTAGACGATAAGCTCATTTATGGAGCATCCCTAACTTAGTGTGTGTGCTGGGGCTAGCACAATACAGCGCTGACCTGGGTGCTGGGGTACTGTTTGTCACCCAATGAGCTTGGGGTTGCATTACAGCTGTTTAGTGAGGCAGCGTTCTCTGACTTTGGGGGTGTGACGTAGTGGGGGTACTTGCTGGGCTGTGGTGACCTCTGCTCTCTGGAGCAAGACCCAGCAGGGAAAACCTCACTATGCAAAGGTGATGCCAAACCTGTTGAACCAGATAAACCCCATGGAGAGGAACAAAGGAAGGGGGAATGCTGCCCTGGCTGGGGGGCAGGGCTGGAAGAGAGTTAGAGTGGCTGGCTGGGAGCATGGAGGAGACAGCCTAGGGAAAGGGGCTGGAGTTTAGGGGCCCAGTCTCCCCCCATCTCAAGGGGGCCTGAGGCATCCTAGCCCAGCTCTGTGACCAGATTACATCTGTGCTGTGCTGTATCCTGGAGAGGGAATAAAGTTCCTCTATTCCACCGGCTGGTGCAGTCTGTTTGTGCCATTTCGGGGTGCAGGAGACGGGGGACCCCCAACGCGCCGTCACAGGGGGGCTACCTGAGCTTGTACAAACTGCAAGCCTGGCTCTGTCTTTGCTCTTAGAGACCCTGACTGGGAAAGGAAACCAACCACCCCCGGAGCATGGCCCAGTGCAGGAAGTGGGCGGGTACGTGAACCAATAGGGAAAGTTGTCCAACGCCTCTCTGTTCTGAAGCAGCTGAATTCCATAGTCCAAGCAATAAATTCCAGCGATCGTAAGCAGGTCGCATAGGGAACCAGCAGCTGCGTTGCCCCTTCCAGCTACTGCATCTGGATAAAACTCGCCTCTCTCTCGGATTGGCCTCTTGCCCCGTGTGCTTAGTTTTCAGAGTGCCTCGTTCCAGGGAAATATGTGCGGGGAAAAGAATCAATAAATGCTCCTTGTTTATTGTTCTGGGGCGTCTGGCTGAGCTATTGCCACCAGAAGCCCGTTTTTCACAGCAGTTCCTAGTTAGCAAACAGTGGAAGCACAGAGCCAGGTGTTCACTGCCGACTGGATGCGACACGAATTTTGTGATAAGGAGGGAAAAGCCAGATGATTAACAAGGACGTGGGCCCCTGTGATTTCAGACATGCGAGAGCCTGCCTGCACCCATTGAAATCAATGGCTGAACTTCCCTTTAGTGCTGTGAGGGCCGGGATCGTAAACTGAGGCTACGTCTACACTGGCAAGGCTTGGCGACGCAAGGGCTGTCCACATGCTAAAGTTGCCAAAAGTGAACCCGGTCAAACCAGTTTTTCTGCCTCCCCTGGTCCATATTTCATGGCCACGTTGCTTTGCTCTAGCTGTCGACAGGGCACTAGCAATGTGGGTGAGCATCCCACGGTGCAGTGTTGTGGGATGGCAGAGCTGATCCCTGCACATCTTGGGATTCCCTCCTAGCTCTGTGAGCTCTCTGTGCTGAGAAATGTCAAAGCAGCACAGCCGTTTTTCCAGCCCTCCCCTTGCAGCTGCAGCAGCAGCAGCCTGCCGTTGGGTTCCTAGCCGGGCAGAACAGGAGCATTCCAATTATTCGCTCTTTGTTTGTTCCCCAAATGGAGCAGCTCACTCAGCTGTCAGATACTTCCCAGAGCTCTGAAAGGGGAGGGGCGCATGCCTGCATGGCAGCAGAGATCCATCAGGGCAGGCATTGTGGGATACTGGAGGAAGCCAGTTCTCTGGCCAAAATAAACAGCACAGTCCCCACTGGCTCTTTGACAATAAAGGGAGGGGAAAAGACAAATGTCTCTTGCGGGGCTGGAAGCTTTTTGGCCCCCAAACTGGGTGTTTTTCCCACCAAAAGTCACATTGCAGTGTAAAAGCTCAACCTGTGGAACTCCTTGCCAGAGGATGTTGTGAAGACCAGGACTTTAACAGGATTCCAAAAAGAACTAGATACATTCATGGAGGACAGGTCCATTATTAGCCAGGATGGGTAGGAATGGTGTCTGTAACCTCTGTTTGTCAGTGGCTGGGGATGAATGACAGGAGAGAGATCCTGTGGTGATGATCTCTTCTGTTCACTCCGTCTGGGGGCGGGGCATCTGGCATTGGCCACTTTCGGCAGACAGGATACTGGTCTAGCTGGACCTTTGGTCTGACCCAGTTTGGCCATTCTTGTGTTTGTATATTCTTAATGCTGTATCACCTTGAATTAAGTTCTGGTGAATCCTGCACATGCCGGGGCGACAGCTGCTTGTTATTTAAAGCAAAGCTAAAAAGATTTGTAGGCTATCTGAGTCTGCGCCAAGGCCCCTGGAAATGAATCGGAACACTTGACATCCAATGCCATCCTAGATGGCTTTCTGTTTGCACTGACGTCGTGTGGCAATGCCTGTAAATTTAAGCCTCTAGTTTCTCTTGGGTGCACTACCATGATGGGAATGGTGTACATCAAGAGGGAAGCAAACATTTAACTCTCCCAGCTGTTAGGCTGAGTGCCAAATAAAATATGGGAAAGGACAAAGTGTCATTTATATAGACTAAAAGCGTCATTCCATTCTTGCAACCATAGTGGAGAGATGAGGTAGAAATTAGCAAGGCCTGGACTGCTGGTTGGGTTTTCCCCCCTATCAATAAGGGGAGATGTGAGCAGCATGTTAACTGACAGAGCCAGGGACCAGGCTGTGGTGTTACACTGAAGGTAGGGGAGAGAATGTAGTAGCCATGGTAACTGGCTATAGTAAATGTGGCTTTCCATCTATATTAGAGGATTTACAGCACCAGAGCTGGGACCAGGCAATTTCAGTGGAAGAGCTCCAGGTAAAACAGCCTGTTTCATTACTGAAACCACAACATCCCAACTGCCTGTAAAATGAAAAAGGCGGAGGGAGGGAGGTAACAGCAGGCTCATGGTGGTTGAGGAGCATCCTCCAATACCCCACGGAAGTCAGCATGAAAATTCCCATCGACGTCCAAGGCTTTGGACCAGGTTCTAGTTAGGCTCCATCGTGCAGCAGAAGGGAACGACCCAGGGCAGCGGTGGACCAGCCGTGCCCAGCAAACAAAGGGGTGAGTAGCAGGCGCCCGGCCAACGCAGCTTGTTCGCCAAGAGCGGCCCCACGTGAACACACGGCGTGGTTGGGGTGTGATGCTTGTAAGAAGCACTCGGGATTTTTTTTGGCGGATGAGGCAATACGCCGCGTTGATTGGAAGTCCATGAAACGCAGCATCTGCACCCACACGCACACAGCCCGAGGGGTCCTGCGGATGATTGACAGTTGCCTGTCTGTCTGTCGTGGCTCCAGGGAGGTAAGATCGACTGAGTGAAGAGTGGGGGGAGGGGTCCACTGATTACGATTCAAAGCTCCTGTGCGGCTTGGCTTGCGGGACCGAACCCGACTGACACAGACGGAAAGCAGCGGAATCAGGAGCGCGTGAAAGCAAAGCGCGTGGGAGGGGTCCTTTTTTGAGGGTGTGGGTGAAGGGGAGGCAGGGCCCCCAGAGTAAACTCCTTAGAGGAGCCTCCAGCCACCCTGGCAATAGAGGCATAGAGCCGTTCACACAAGTCAGGTGGAGCCGGCAGGTGCAGAGAATGGGGGTACAGCCTGGGTCCTTTGCCCATCATTTCAAGAGCTTGCAGCCTGGTCTGAGAGAGGTGGGAGGCTGACGAGGAGGGGAGGAAGAGAATGAATGCCAAGGAGATGCAAGGGACTTTAAAACCCACAGAACCGGAAGGGGCAGATCCGGAGCTGCTGCCGGGCCTACCCAAGCTGAAGGCTGTCCCAGAGGCTCAGGATTTAGCCCTTTGAGGAGGCTTTTGCTTCTCAGCCGCTCCTGGCTGCTCTCAGGGCTGAATTATTCACGGGATCTCATTACTGAGGTTTATTCCGGAGTCCTGGGGCGTCCCGTGCTTTTAAAGGAGAAGATCCACTCCAGCAAAGCAGCGTTCCACTCCCATGGGATCCTCTCTCTTCCTGATAGGAGTCATCTTTCCGGCCTGGCTAGAGGTTGGCTGCGGGTTGTAGGAACCTTTCTCTTCCTACTGAGGAGGGGAAACACCCACTTCTCCGCAGCTCCCGCTGCCGAGAAGGAGGCGTTTAAGACAATCAGCGGTTCCCCGGCAGCGCTTTGCGGGCTGGGAACGAGGATGAGTTTTTCTTAGATGTTTAGATGGGCAACGTGCTATGAAATCACCTAGGGCAGAGATGAGGAACCTAAGGTCCGGGGGCTGTGTGGGGTCCCCATCTTGCCTGAATTTGGCCTCTGAGGTGGTTCAGGGCTCCCCACCAGCATGGGGGAACCCAGGCTGGCACCCCAGCCTCCTGGCTGCCCCACTGTGGGTCTGGAATACAGAAAATCTACTAGCCTGGGCCCCCATGGGCTCTGATGTGCGAGGGGAACGTGGGGAGAGACTTTCTCTTTCTTAGTTGGGGGCCACGTCAGTGAGAGTTGGGTTTTGTGTTTTTGGCTTCGACCCCTGATTTGTCTGTGGGTCAGCAGCACCCGACCCCAAAACGGTTTCCCCCCTGTGGGGCTAATGCCGCGTTTCCTCCCCAGAGTATGTTGTTGAACCTGGTCTCTCTTCAGATGTTGTTTTAAATGAACCCGAGTGGTTAGCAGCTCCTGAAAACTCCCCTGTCCCCACTGAATTTCTTGCATGGCCCAGAGTGTTTCTAAGATTAATTTTGCAGCTCTTCTAATTATCTTTTGTAAAACTCCCGAAGCCAGAGAGAGCTCTCCAGGTTCAGACTGTGTGCGGCACAGAGTGGACCTCTGGATGGTCTTTCTTTATTCTCACAATAAAGCACCCTGCAGCAATGTTACCTTTTAAATCCAGGTGTGGATTTTTCCGTCCATGTAGGGAATACATTTTTATGTGCACCGAGGCATGTGCGAATGTGCACTGTTAGCAGGAAAAACTAGCTGTAGGTGCTCTGCTAATCAGCTGGGAAGCAATGGACTGTTTCCGCACAAGCGCACCGCGTCCAGGGAACACTGCTCCACAATCTTAAAACTGCCCACAGTAGGGATGTAATATTCAATTCACCGGTTAATGCTATAGACGACATGCATGTCTCACCCCGCCCACCAGTACATTTTTTTAGCAATCTGGCCAGCAGCCCGGCTCAGTCCTGGCTTGCAATGGGTCTGGGACCTACCCCTGCTGCGGCTCTTCATTTAAAGTGTATTAAGAGCAAGGAGGCAGGCAGCCCAGCTTAGACCTGCCTCTGGACAGGGGCTGCTGCCACCCCTTACTGCTGCTCCTGTATCAGAGGCAGCAGCACGGGGCGACAAGCATCTGGTCTGCGAAGGGAGCTGGTTTTTTAAACTGGATCCCCTCACGGACTGGCTCCCGCCTGACACCCTGTGTTGCTGCCTCTGTATCAAAGGCAGCAGCGCAGAATGGCAGGGGGCTCCTCGGGGATGGGGCCAGAGTGCACTGGCTGTTGGCCCCGCCCCCGGGGGTATAGAATAGTCAAGTAACCGATAAGAATTCGTGAGGTTACTTGACTATTCAATTAATCGATGTTTAACATCCCGAGTCCACAGCTCGATAACAGACCTGGCACTGCTCGATAACAGACCTGGCACTGCTCGATAACAGACCTGGCACTGCTCGCTCACGCTCACTCTGGGAGCAAACCAAGGCAGTGAAAACGTGTACACTGTCTGGTGCCCCCGAGTCGTTCCATGTGACAGCAGGGATTAGAATTCTGGGGCAGCTGGATATGAATTGGGCGCCCGGAGAATTCTTTGTTGTTCATGTTCAGGGCTCGACAAACAGCTGATTTTACTTGCCCATGGCGAGTAGATTTCAGCTGGTTGCTCCGTGCACCCCATTCACCGGCAGCACCAGTTTGACGCATGCGTGGTGCGGGGCTGGCGAATAGCTCTCGCCACGGTTTGTCAAGCCCTGTTCATGTTCATTCTTGGCCTTCTAACGTCATGATTTTTTAAAACTGTTTCTGTGGTTCCTATCTAAAAGCTACATGCAAGTGAAACGGACTGTCCACAACACATCCACATATCCGCCTTAGTAGCCAATCCTTTTCCATTTCTTTCTTTTTCTTGCTTATCTGAAATCACTTTTGGCCTTACCGTTGTCAGGATTTTTGGCTTAGTTTACCTCTCTCCGATTCTTTTAAAGGAATTTTTTGAAAGAGCTGTGACAGTGGTTCGCAAACTTTTCAACATCACACCTCCTTTTTGATTTTTGACAAACTCTCACGCCTCCCTCCCCTCAATAGCAGCAAAACTTATTGAGTGAGAAGAGAGGAAAAAAAAAAAAAAGGGAACCGACCAGGCCCCGAAAAACAAAAATAGCAGAAAAACTTGGGGTGGGGGTGGGGGGGGAGGGCTGGGTTGCCTCATGCCCCCCTCTGGAATTTCTTCACCCCCACCCAGGGGGGCACACACCCCCAGTTTGGGAACCCATGAGCTATCGGGACATACTATTTTTCCAGGGCCTGTCTCTTGGAATTAGTCAGTTTTTTTTTAAATCACATGTAGAGTGTCTCTCTAACTGCGAAGTGAAGAGTAGCTATGGTGGGTTGCAGCCTCAGTAGTGATGTTCGCCTGAGCGTGGCAGGGCCTTCTGACGTCTGAACGACAGCGCTCCTTGCATGCACACTCGCCAGTAGAGGCCACCACTAGCACGTTGCATGAGCAAAACAACACGCACCCATGCTAATGGCAGAGACATCCTAGGAGTGGAGTGAGTTCCTGAGTCCTTAGTATCCTAGGAGAGAAACTCATCAGAGCCACAGGAGTTCTTTTAATTTGCCCCCTCCCCTTGCATGATTGTCAAAACACAGTGACTATCTACACTGTCAACCTCTGTGTCTATGGCAGGACTGGCTTTTCCCACCACTTGCTGTTTTTCTGATTCTTACAGGTGTGCAAAGGGTCCCATTTCTATCACTGCGTGCCACAAACACTGTACAGGTTGAACCTCCCTGGTCCGGCACCTGTAGGGGTAAACTGAGGCAGTCCATGGTATTCTGCTAAAAACCCTTTTAAAATCCTAACTTTGAGGCAAGGCCTGGGAACACACAGAACAAGCAGCTAATAGGACCCTTGTCGCCCTGGCAACCACATTCCAAGAGGGCCTCACTCGGATAAGACCCTGGCTGGTACCAAAACAAACTTCACGGAAGCTGTTTCTGTCTCCTTTAATTCTCGATAATAAACCTGGATCCCAAGAACCGCACCAAGGCACTATCACCCTGCCCCAGACGCATCATAATTTCAGCAGACAAAGTTGCCGTCAACATGTCTTTTGTTGATGTTGGCTTATTTAGTTTGTTAGGAATAAACCTATATTATTGATAAGATGTTTAATTGGCGGAGATGCTGTGTAACCTTTGCAGTTTATTGGCTTATGTGCTCATTATGTCTTGCCGCCAGGACCTATGAAATTGCTTCCACTCCACCCGTTTGCTGCCTATATAATTCATTGTAATGTTTTGATTAACTAGCACTCTCCAGGTTAACCCCTGGTTGGTACTCCACCAGTGCTGGTGTACAATAAATCCTCAGCTTGTTTTCACTTGCATCCAGAGTGTCCAGAATAATTCCCTACAGCACCCTTGGGACTTCACTGGTCTCCAAGCAGGGATTTTTTTCTTTTAATAATGGAGATTGCCTATCTCCTAGAACTGGAAGGGACCTTTAAAGGTCATTGAATCCAGTCCCCTGCCTTCACAGCAGGACCAAGTACCATCCCTCACAAATTTTTGCCTCAAATCCCTAAATGGTCTCCACAAGGATTGAACTCACAACCCTGGGTTTAGTAGGCCACTGCTCAAACCACTGAGCTACCCCTCCCCCGTCAATGCACCAGGGTCTCCACTTTTCCTCCTGATTGCCCTGCTGCCGCTTTGGATTCTGCTCTCCTCATTGGGGGTGGGGGATGCTCCGCTTCTCCCCCCCCACGCAGGGCTCCGATTTTGCCCCATGGTTTTGCTGCCACACAGGAGGGACGATTCCACGCTCAGCCCGGCAGATCCACTGCCCTCAGGGGTTCTCCCCAGTGGCCCCATTGCAGCCCGGGACTCTGTGCTCTGCCTGCCATAGTCCAGCAATGCTCCTGGCCCGACGGGGCCACCGTAACATTGCTGGACCAGGGTTGGTGCCGGACTAGGGATATCTGGGATTGTGGAGTGTCAACCTGTACAATATAGCTGTGACGGGTGCAGTCACAGAAAACCTCTTCGGCTGCTTCCTGATGCGCTGACAAAGCCACGGAGCCGATCTCGGGGGCATCTCACCACCCTGTCCTGCTGGGACAGATCTCCTGGTCTCCCTAAGCCCAGGCACAGAGCTGAGATCACCGCCTCTTCCCGCCCCCCACACGAAGAGCAACGCAGACACCGAATCACCTCAGCTCTGAGGAGAATGCAGTTTCAGGCATAGGAAACCAAGCCCCAGATGGGATCAGAACCCCCAAAAAACCATTCAGGCAAGCCCCCTTTAAAGGAGGATGGAGAGATGGATGGTTCCCCCAGGCAACAATTATTTACACTGGACTCGATAGCAAATAGAAGTAATTTTATTAAGTACAAACTGTGGGATTGAAGTGAAAACAGGCTCCCCTCCTTAGCCCCAGGCCGGAGCCCCCTCGCCAGTCAAATGATGTTGGGTCTCAGGCATCAACCATTTCCTTCAACTGGGTCCTGAGAAAAGAGGTTTGCAAACCGCTGCTGTAAGAAACGCTACGCTGGTGCTGTTACCTGTCGGGAGAGGCATGTAAACCTGGACTCCTTATCACGGGGATTCATTAAACACTTCATGATGCTTTCCATAAGTGGTGGTGCTACTGAAAGGACAACTAGCCTGATTCCAACTGCTGCTCGGTGCTGGTGCATTCTCCATTCGGGACGAAAACGACGAATCGACGACCCGATAAGCAAAGGCATATTGGGTAGCCAAGTAGGAACTCGACCAGTCGCTTCTCCTGATTCTTGCTGCCTCTACTAGAGAGAGGCAGCAAGGGGGGGAGCACAAGCCGGTGGGGGGGGGGGAACCAGCTTAAAAGCCAGTCCCCCCCCCCCACCAGCACTGTCTCTGCAGGGGCAAGGGGGCCGCAGGGAAATGGCGCAAGCAGGGATTGAAATAGTCCCGCTCAGGCCGGTCCCATGGCTGCTCCTCTCCCTTTGGAACGCTCAAGTGGGCGGCTCTTGTACATTCCAAAGGGAGAGGCGCAATGGGATAGCGAGCGCCCCCCTTATCGACTCATCGAGTAGTCGATGGAAACGAAGACTCACTGCTCCCAGAGTGCGCCTCGTTCAAGGGAGCGCCCGGGCCGTCTCGCCACTTCGTCTCCAGTCCTCACACGACAGCGGGTGCGGCTCCACCCGGGATAGCAATTAGGGGGGTAAAAATGCATTAAAAAAGGTAATCCTGTAACCACTAAAAATCCTTCAATAAGCATCACACCGCAGAGCTTCAGCGAAGGCTCCCCCAGAGCAGGGCTGGCAGCCCCCCGGCAGCCCCACTCTCAGGGAACTAGCGTGTAATCTGGGGCAAAGGGCCGGCCCCGTAGGGCTGGGGTAGCCCCCTGCACAAGGTGGTGATAAGCTGTTCTAGCCCCTACTGGTTAACTGGAACCTGTCAGCCTCACCTGTTAAGGGTGAAGTGTACCAATGAACTGGTTAACCATTTACATCCCTATTAGCAATGGCGGGAGAATCAAAGGTGATCGGCCACTGGCATTTCTTCCACCACATTGGGGTTGACTAACCTTCTCCAAGCAGGTCTAGCTGAGAGTCTGGCAAAGAGTCCAGGGACAGGTCTATACTACTGCACCTGGTATTGGTACCCTGTGGAAAGGATGTAAAACTTGAGAGGCAACTGTACGTAGTCAGGGTCATAGCTCGACCAATGTTGCAAGGGGATATTCTGCCATGGTGACCACTGTCCACTGAACGCTGGGTGAGTTCTGGCTCTGCGGTGAGACTAAGCCTTAGAAAAGGGGATTCTGTCCATCGTCTAAGGTATGTTGCCCGAGCGGAGATGCATAGAAGCAGAGCTGAGCAAATGCTGCAGATAGTTTCACGTAAGTGTGAGCAATGCAATGAATTCCTGTGCCTAGGAATTCCTAATCCTTGCGAGGCCGTTAGTATTCCACCTGCAGGAACAGAGGCAGGAAGAGAGAATACGTGTTCTCATTTGCACGTGCAACTATTTGTACAGAAAATGTTTACATGCTTGTCCAATTAGGGCTCAGACACAATACCACGTGACTTTTCTGGCTAATGGGAGCTAACGGACAGAGCTGGCAGGTTGCCCGTGCATTGAATACTTGCAGCGAGCATCCGTAGTCAACAAAATCCCCACCAAGACTTTGGCCTGACCCAGTCCGGCCGTTCTTATGTTCTTATGTAAGCCAGTGGCTAAGTTCGATTAACGAATTCAACTCTGGTGCAACTTGCTCTCGTCTTCTCTGCAAGCAGGAAGAGCAGCTGTTGGTCAGATGAGACATTTTCCATTGTGGAGTTGTAGATTTTAAAGCCAGAAGGGACCGTTAGGGTCCTATTATGTGATCTCCTGCCTCACACAAGCCAAGGAATTTCGCCTCATGACCCCTATCCATGTCCATAGTTGCGGGTGACCCATATAGAAGGGAATATGTTCATCTGGCAGCAGACCAAACGGGAAGTCATCCTCCTTTCTCTGGCTCCCCACGTGGGCGTTGCTCCTCTGCCGGGCGATTACTGCAGCTGCCCACCATCCCGAAATGCCAACCGAGCACTGAGGACCCTGTGTGGCAATGCGCCCTCTGTCTTCTGTGGGCGAGGGAGGGCTGCAGCTAGCAGCACCTGCAGCGGTTGTACACGTTTTGCACCAAAGTTCATCTGTAGAAAGCTCCATCAATTAGACAGTGGAGCCCGAGGACTCCAGCAGGACATGTCTCTGGAGTCCTTCTGCCCTCGGAGTCCCCGATGCTAATGCGAGTGGGGAGAGCTGGTAGAATCTGCCTCAATGTGTGTAGCTGGTGGAGTTGCTAGATCGTGGGTTCCCAAACTGGGGGGCAGAGGATGGATCACTGGATGATTCCCTGTTCTGTTCCCTCCCTCTGGGGCGCCTGGCATGGGCCACCGTGGGCAGACAGGACACTGGGCTGGATGGGCCTTTGGTCTGACCCCGCCTGGCCGTTCTCGCCTTACGTTCACAATTTACGCCACACACCTCTGGAGACGGCTCGCAGCGGATGAGCAGCCCTGATCTGGGCCCTGCGTTTGCCCCCCATGCTGGAGACGCTGGCTGGCCAGGTGGTGGACTCCTGTCGGAGCACAGCTGCAGTGGACGAGAGGGTGGCCTAGAGAGCAGGACTCCACATAGATCTCCACCCAGCGGAACTGCGCTGCCTGGCCATGGCTAGCAAAGGCACATGGCTTCACAAGGACATGATGTTGGGGGGAAATCCCCCACTACAGGCCTGTGATGCCTCCACCCCTTGCTCCTGGGCTGACTGCCATCCCCTATTCCTGGAGTACTCAAACCCAAGGCCTGCTATTCAGCATGAGTCAGGGGGTCCCCACCCCATCTCCTGTGCCTTGGGCTGCATGTGAAGGCCGTTGGCGGCGGGTTCTTTGCCATCGAAGCACCGGAGGAATGAGGGCAGCTGCTCTTCCCACGTCAGAGCCTGGGCGTGGGGCTCTCTCACGGCAGGACCTGCTGGAAGGAGCGGCTTTCCTGCTTGTGCCCTTCCCGGCCCCACACTCAGCATTTGGTTCTGGGTGACCCAGGGTTGTTCCAGGGTGACACTGGCCAATCGCACTTCCCCTGCCAGCCCTCCAGTGCTGCCAGCCAACTGGTGCATTCGATACTTGGGGGGGAAGGGGCCGCCCAGCAGCACGCAAGCAAAGCACAAGACCTCAGGGTGTTTTTGCAGCCAGAGCCACACAGGGCTGTGCCACTGGAATGCTGTACGGCGGGGTGGGGGACCTAAGACCTAGGGGCCCGATCCTTGCCCGGATCCGGCTTTCAAGGCTCAGGGCTTCCCATCCCCAGTGTTGGGGACTCCACACTCCTGCCCAGCCCGCTTCCTGGCAGCCCCCTCCCATACACTGAGGCTATGTCTACACTGAAGGCTTTTGTCACGCTGTCAAAAAAGGAGGTAGAAGGATTTTGCACAAAAGGGTTGTTTTTTTTGCGTAAACTGGACCCATCTACACTGCTTGGTTTTGTGCAAAAACCTCTTGCGCAAAAAGCATCAGCAGGGAATATGCAAATGACAGTGCGACAAATGCTAACGAGCACTTCATTAGCATACTTTCTGCCGGCAAAAGCCTGCAGTGTAGACATAGCCTGAACCCCTCATTTTTGGCCGCACCGCAGAGCTGAGGGGTGCTCACAACAAATGCTAGCTCAGCCCAGCCTCCCCCTTCCCTCCCCTGGCTCTGGTGAACGTGTGAACTGTTTGTCTGCTTCTCAGGGTACGGCGAGACTGCGGGGGGCCGGTTTTGGGGATAACTCCGCTGTGTCCCGGGAACGCATTTGCTCCTCTGGTTTTTTTTTTTGCGGAAGAGCAGACGCGCTCTTTTGGAAGCCCCTGTATTCCTCGTTCTACGATGGGGGGGGGGGCTTTTGAAAGAGGTTTTTTTTCAAACATTTGGCCCAGTCCAGACGGCCCACATTTCAGAAAAGCCTCTTCCAACAACAGTATGGGGAAAAGCTCCGCAAAATGCGCTCGGCCACGCTTTGTCCGATAGATCCTCGCCGTCTAGCCGTACCCGCAATCGGGGCCACGGCACTTAAGGGGCGGATTTTTTTTTTTGCTTCTCACTTTTGTGCCCCCCCCCATTTCTCTGTGGCTCAGTGGCTCTCGATCCAAAAAAAGCCCCCCCCTCCAGACTAGAAACGCAGCAAAACTCTGCGGCCCGCAGCCCCTGCCAGTCTCCTTCCCAGGGGGGCGGAGCCTGGGTAGGAGCGACCCGCTCGGGGCAGGGCACCACGGGGGCGGAGCCTCGAGAGTCCGGGGGCGGGGGCTCCATGCTCTCGCTGACATCACCAGGCAGGGGCGGGGCTTGCCCGGGAGCCAGCTGCACGAGACGGCGCTTCCCCGCCGCTGCCATTCTCCGCTCGGCTCCCCGCCGGGGCCAGGAGCGCGCGTGGCGGCCGCAGCTCCGCGCGCTCCCCGGGGCGGGGGTGCCACTGCCCATGGCTTGCGTGGCCCCCGAGGAGAGCCCGAGCCCGGCGGCCAAGAGACTCCACTCCCGGTAGGAGCGGCGCTGCCCGGGTCCCCGCTCCCGGTGCGGGGGGGTTTCCTGGCGCGGGTGGGGGGCAGAGGAAAAGTTCTCCCGCCAGCGCCGGGCGCTGCAGCAGCCCTGCCCGGCGAGCAGCGCGCGGAGCCCGGCCAGCAGAGCGCACGCTGCCGGCTCTTGCAGCGCTCGCCCAGGGGCCCCGGCTAGCCGGGCTGCGGGCGGGAGTGTGCTTCCTGCCGGCTCCCACCAGCCTGCGGCGGGGTGTCTGCAGCGCGGCCGGGAGCGCTGCTTCCCCGCGTGGATCTGGCTGGACAGGCTCTGCTGCTTGCGCCCTTGGGTGCGCCCCGGAGCCGGGCCGGCTTTCCTCCCACGCCGCTGTGTCCCCCAGGGCAGCCTGGGTTCCAGGGAGAGGCTTCTCGCTGGCATGGCTTTGCCCAGCCCACGGCCGGAGGGGTGCGAGCACCCCACGCCCGCATGGCCCCCAATGGGGCTGACCCAGAGACCTGCAGGGATAAGCGCAGGAGCATCCCCCTAGCCCTTCCCTGACCCCTTCACTTTGGCCATTGGTTTTCATTCCTTCCTGGATCGAGCCGCTGAGGCTGCCAGACCAGGTATTTGAATGTGGCCTTTCCCCTGACCTCCGGTTTGAGAGTCCCTCCTGGAAAGGTGCTTGAAACCGGTGTGTTTCAGTGGTGACAAAATGCAGCTAGTTGAAAATGTTCTGAGCACCTGTCTGGTCTACCTGTGTGTGTGGTGGTGGGGAGAGGGGGGCAGGAACCGCTCCATTAGCCGGCAGCTGTAGTAGGCTCTTATCCTCTTGACTAGAGGAGGACAAAGAACCCCCTCCTCCCCCCGTGTTGGCTACCCATGCATCTGCAAGGGGAATCCTATGGAGAGATGGTCCGAGACTTGATTCTGTATAAGCCAGTGTCGCTTGCTAAGTCATGTAGCACAGGGTAGGTCTCCTCCTCCAGGTGAAAAAGCACACAGGACAGCCGTTCATATATGCACTGAGGATTTGGGTGCAGAGCTCAGTGGAGGTGGGCTGATTAGAAACGAGCTTTCCGGCATGTTTTGTAAGAGGCGAGGAAGAAGTACTGGCCCAGGGGAAGTGAGAGGCTGTTACTCTCGTGGGGGCACTGAACGTGTAAAGAGAAGAGCAGGAAAGAGAACGCAGCCTCCTCCGAGTAGAGACAAGCTATGACATGGCTGTAATTAACCTATAGGGGTTCTTGACACCGACCCTGTCATTCCCTTTGCTGCTCTTGTTTCCGGAGCGACTAACTAAGGGTGCTTCTCAGCAACTGGCTAAGATTTCCCCGGGGCCAAGCAGTCCTGGGTAAGACTCGGAGGGGTAGCCATGTTAGTCTGAATCTGAAAGAACAATGAGAGGTCCTGTGGCACCGTATAGGCTAACAGATTTATTGGAGCATAAGCTTGCAGATGCATCTGACAAAGTGGGTCTCTTGCCCACGAAAGCTTATGCTCTGATAAATCTGCTAGTCTATAAGTGCCGCAGGACTTCTCCTTGTTCCAGATAAAACTGTTGATTCCATTAGGGGTGGGGCAACTTTTTTGGGTTGGGGGTGTTGACCCACTGAAAAATCAGGCGGGGGCCGTGCACAACTGAGAAGTGGGGGGGAGGGAACCCTCACTGATGTGGCCCCTGACTGAGGAGACAGCCACTCCCCACAATCCTTTCACAGCCCAGAGTCTGGGAAACCCAGGCTAGTAGTTTGTTTGCTCCAGCCCCAGGATGGGGGGCAGAGGTAGAGCATCAGCGCAGGTCCCCCGCAATGCTGGGTAGGACCCCTGAGCCTTGGGGGCCAGATCCAGGCAAGTCGGGGTGCCACGTCTGGCCCCAGGGTATTAGGTTCCCCACCCCTGCTTTCCACGTTCAGAGCTTGGGGTATGTTTGTCCAAACCACAGTCTCAAAGCGAACAATGGACGTCTGCCACGCGCAGAAGCAGTGTGTGTGCTCCCAAACTCCGTGCAAACTGAAAAGGCTGATCTTTCCCAGCTGTGGTCCTGCCTGTGTCTTGAACCGAATCAAAGAGGTCTAGTGAATTGGAGTAAGTTTGTGACTGTAAAAAAAACTGCTGTGTTGCTATCCATGTTATCTGCATTTCAGTTGCGCCACTGCAGCGGGGCGCAGTTTATGCAATATCTGGAATTTTTAAAATAGTTCCCCCTAACCATAGGCAAGATGGTGGGTTTTTTCCCATTCCCCCAGCAACTAAAGGGTTATTTGTCTGATTCTGTTGAATATGCTTGAATAGAACGCTAGGTGCCTGTTTCAAGTTTTTTTTCCTCTCCCTGTTGACCGCCAGCTCCTGGTAACAGCCAAAAGCAAATTCACTGTTGCAACTAATAGTGTAGCCTACAGCTGTTATGGGCTGGGGCTTTGGAAATGTATGTTGCGTTCTAAGCAGGTTAGAGTCAGTTCCTCCTCTTGCAAATCTTTTAGTTCAAATAAACTTTAACCATTTTTGGAAGGGAATCCAAGTGGATCTTTTGTGAGTCTTTAATGCAGGCCCCTTGCACGGTTTCCAGAGTCGTATGCAGTGCTGCACAACTCCTAATCCAGGAAGGGATAGGGGAGGTGGATGGATCCCTCACCCCCTCACAGTGAATTCATCTAGTCCAGTGGGTTTCAGACTATAGGTCGCCACCCAGGACTGGGCAGTGCAATGTCAGGAACTGGGTCTCGCTGCAGGGGGGTCAGCTGAGCAGTGGGGGTGTGAAGGCAGCTCCCTTCCTATCCTGCACCGCAGACTGCGCTGCGCCCCAGAAGCAGCCGGCAGCAGGCCCGACTCCTAGATGTGTGAGGGGGTGGAGGTGGCGGGGGCGGGGAGAGTGCACAGGGCTCCGTGCACGGCCCCTGCCCTGAGCACTAGCTCTGCACTCCCATTGGCTGGGAACCAGCTGCTTCTGGGGGCACATGGCCCGCGGTGCCAGGAGAGGCAGAAAGCCACCTGAGGTCCTCTCCTGCTGTTTTGCTGACTGGGAACCGCTCAAAGTAAGCCCCTCCTGCCATCACCCTGACACCCCCCAAAGCCGGAGTCTCCTCCGACACTCTAAATCTCTCTCACTCCAGTCACATGATGTTGGGTCGCAGGTGTCAACCATTTTCTACAACTGGGTCACGAAAAAAAAAGTTTGAAAACCGCTGAGTGAGACAGGGAAGAGGGGTGCTGCTAAAACCCCCAGCACACGAAATGTGGCCACTTCGGCTGGGTCGAGTGCCAAGTTCTTGGGGTTGGGGTTCTGGGGGGGGGGGGGGGGGGGGCGGGGGGGGGGGGGGGCGAAGTTCCCATAGACCATGACTGCTGTAACCGGCTGGTGTTCCCCTCCCCCGCTGGGAGAATTTTCCATGCTGCAGCCTTGAGATTGTCCTTTTGTGCCTGACACACACACACACACGCTTTGTGCACCCAAGCTCCCATTGGCTGCCAGGGGAATGTGGTTGTGCTTTTGTGTTCCAAGCCCTTTGTCGGTGGCGAGGATGGTGACCTCGGGAAGAGCTCGCACAAGGGCCGAAAGTGGCGTGCTGAGCCCAGCGAATGAGTCCGGGCATTGTGGTTCGTGGTGGATAGTGTGGGTCAGACTCCTCCGGGGTGGGGGGTCCTCTGAAACCCCAAAAGTTAAAGGCCTGTTTTACGAGGCTGTGCTGCAGATGGCTGAGATGGTGCATGAGAGAGGTCGGCGTGTGCTGGGGGGGAACAGAGCAGCACTGAATTCACATTAGGGCGCATTAGCGATCCTACGTGGAGACGATATTAGCTAATGGTGCACTCAGATCGGAGTCGAGCAGAGCCGGCACGCAAGCTTCGATAAGACACCCCGTTCCCCTGTGCTGCTTGTCTGCAAAGGATCAGACAGAGCCGAAAACATGTAGAAACGGTCCCGATTTCCCCTGCGCATGGCACCAACCGTCTCTCAAAGCAGCCTGGTTCTCCCTCTGAATGAAGGTGCCTTGTTGTTATAGACTCGTGGGCTGCCTTTCGCTGAAGCCAGTGGAGTTGAGGTTCATAAGAACGGCCAGGCAGGGTCAGACCAAAGGCCCATCCAGCCCAGTGTCTGTCTGCCCACAGGGGCCAATGCCAGGTGCCCAGAAGGAGTGAACAGAACAGGGGATCCTCACGTGATCCCTCCCGTCGCCCACTTGCAGAGAAACAGAGGCCAGGGACACTACCCCTACCCATCCTGGCTAATAGCCGGTGATGGACCTAGATAGTGCCTCCATGAATCTATCTAGCTCAATAGCCCTTGGTGCAAATGTGTGAGATGCCACACCAAGTCCTGGACTTCATCACATCCTCTGGCAAGGAGTTCCACAGGTTGACTGTGCGCTGCATGAAGAAATGTCTTGTTTGTTTGTTTGTTTGTTTTTTTTAAACCTGCTACCTATTCACTTCATCTGGTGACCCCTAGTTCTCATGGAAACAAGTAAATAACTTCTCCTTATCCACTTTCTCCACGCCAGTCATGGTTTTATAAACCTCTCTCATATTCCCCCTTAGTCTCCTCTTTTCTAAGCTGAAAAGTCCCCGTCTTTTTAGTCTTTCTTCATGTGGCACCCGTTTGAAACCTCTCATCACTTCTGCTGCCCTGCACTGGCAGGATTGGGCCGTATGAAGCCTATTTTTGGAAGATGTTTTACCAGCGCAGGCGAAAGGGAGCTCTGAGGAGGGTTCTGGAATTGTAATCCATTGGGGGAAGGCCTACGACCTGAAGGCCCCCAGCACAGCACGGAGAACCTGTGTGAACACGGACTCGCTCGACACAAGCTTATCGGAGGTCGACTGGAGTTTCGACTACTCGCTTACCTTCGCCCCCTGTTGCCGCTGTGAGAGGCAAGTGGGTGGGGGGGAGACAGGAGCCGGTGCAGGGAAGAGCCGGCTTAAAAGCTGTTCTCTCCCCGCCCAGCACTGTCTCTGTGGTGCTGCCTGCTCTCCTCTTCTCCCCCCCTCGTGGCGGCCCAGGCCCCTGGCCGCTGCCCACAGAAGCTGCTCTGGCAGCAGACCTCAGCAGCCTCTGTTCGCAGCAGCCAGGGCTGGCCACCGCAAAGAGCGGCTGCTGGACTCAGCTGGCTCGGGGTCCGACCTGGGCACACGTACCAGCATGGCCCTACGGGAGCGCTGATTCAGATGGCCTTTTCTGTGCCAGCTTCGGGGCTGTCCTTGGGAAGAGGCCTGCGTCATCGCTCACCTTTGGACCGCGAGTCACGGTCGTGATGGATGGGGTGGGCCTGGCGGCTCGCTCCATAAATCTGAGCAAAGCTGGAGCCTGACATGGGAGAGGAACGGCCCTCCCCGCGCTGCCCTCGCTCTGTTTGTCACTGCCTTAGGAAAGGACGACTTGGCTCAGACCGGCTCCGCTCTGATGCGCTTTACACCAGACCCTGGCCGCTCTCCGTGCTAGGGAAGGGAGTCGGCGTGCGTTCCCCTAACACAGCGGTTTTCAGACTTTTTCCCATGACCCCATTGAAGAAAATTGCCTTAAACCCAACATAAGAATGGCCAGACGGGGTCAGACCAACGGTCGGTCCAGCCCAGCATCCTGTCTGCCCACAGTGGCCAATGCCAGATGCCCCGAAGGGAGGGAAAACAACAGGTAATCTTCACGTTATCCTTCCTGTCACCCTAGGCAAACAGAGGCTGGGGACACCATTCCTACCTGTCCTGGCTAATAGCCATTGATGGACCTAACCCCCAGGAATCTATCTAGCTCTTTTTTGAGCCCTGTGAAAGTCCTACTCTTCTCCACATCCTCTGGCAAGGAGTTCCACAGATTGTACGCTGAGTGGGGGAAAAAACCCTTCCTTTTGTTTGTTTTAAACCTGCTGCCCATTGATTTCATTTGGTGACCCCTAGTTCTTATATTGTGGGAATAAGTAAATAACTTTCCCTTATTCACTTTTTCCACACCAGTCGTGATTTTATAGACCTCTATCCTATCCCCGCTTACATAAGAACATAATTAGATATTTTGAGTAGAGAGTTGGGTCTAGGGTCAGGCTGGGGATGGGGGGTTTGGGTGCAGGAGGTGGCTCCAGGATGGGTTAGGGGATAGAGACATGGGGTTGGGTCGCAGGCTTACCTCCAGTGGCTCCCGATCAGCAGAGCAGCGGGGGTGGTAATGCAGGCTTACTGCCTGTCCTGGCACCCTGGACCGCTCTGCCCCCTGGAAGTGGCCAGCAGCAGGTCCAGCTCCTAGGTGGAAGCCCTGGAAGCGGATCTGTGTGTTTCTCTTGGAGGCAGGCACTGCCCCTTCTGGAGGTGGGGCTCGAGGCAGTGTGTGGAGCCCCGTGCCCCCCCCCCCCCACCTGGAAGCCAGACCTGCTGCTGGCCTCTTCTGGGAAGCAGCGTGGTCCAAGGTGCCAGGACGGGCAGGGACCCGGCTTTAGCATCCTCTCTCATCCCCTGGTCTCCCTGCAGCCAGGCCGCCCAGTGCCTGACATTCCACGCCCCCGTTGAAAACCACTGCCCCAACTCACCTACCTTGCCTCACTCCGAGTCCTGGAGCTGTGTCTTTTGAGGGAAGCGGGGTGTTTGCGTCGGTGGCGCTCAGTCCATCAGTCCGTTACAGCCAGTGCTCCCTGGAAGCTGAGCACTTGGGCGGCTGCCCAGGAGAGATTCACATGCTGTTCCCAGCTGATTAGCAAAGTGCTCACAGCCTCCCCCAGCTACCAGCTTGTGTTTCTACTGGCGGTGCACATTGGCACACGCCTTGGTGCACATAACAAAATGTGTTCTGCACACGGATTAAAACAATGAAAGGGAACACTGGTTACAGCCCCCACCTTGCAGAGTTCTGGAGGCCCTAGGGTCAGGTCTTAAGAACATAAGAACGGCCAGACTGGGTCAGACCCAAGGTTCATCCAGCCCAGTGACCTGTCTGCCCACAGTGGCCAATGCCAGATGCCCCGGAGGGAGGGATCACAACAGGTAATCCTCACGTGATCCCTCCCCTGCTACCCATTTCCAGACAAACAGAGGCTAGGGACACCACCCCTACCCATCCTGGCTAATAGCCATTGATGGACCTAACCTCCATGAATCCATCTAGCTCGATAGTCCTGGTGTGTCAGCCAGGAGGGCATCTGACACGTTTGCACCAACTCCTCAATTGCCCCTCCAGCGCTGCACTGGCCCCATAACAGCAAAGAAGACGGGGTCTAGGATTCAGATCCCACACTAGTCCTCGGAGTGCCCTGAAAAGACAGCGGTTTTCTTTTTGGATAAAGGTCCAAATTGGGTGGAAGAACCATGTGTCAGTAAGTCCATCGGCTGGAGGATATTCCCTTTGGAGGCACTTCCATCCCTGTTGCTGGAGTTTGTTTCGATAGCCCCCAGAGATCACACCGCGGCATGAAACGTTTAGATCTTTTTCTGGATATTGAGCAGTCAGAGAAGGAAAGCTCCATAGCATTCAGAGAAATGACGGTGGGTTAGTTTGGAAGTGTGTGTATGCAGTGAAAGCAAAGTATGATGGGGAGCAACAGAAAACACTTTCACCTGTGTGATAAGATTGCTATCTTTCGAAACAAAACTAAGTAGCCACCTTGTGAATGCAGAATGATCCTTTTTATTTCTGTTACTCAAGGAGGTGAAAATTAATAGGTTTTTTTTGTTTTGTTTTATGTGGACAGCTAGGAACTAAACTGAAATCCACCAAATGTATAGGCTGCTCAGGATGTTTTAAAAAAGTAATTATTGTAACCAGTGCTGCTTTTTTTTTTTTTTTTTTGTGTGTGTAAGAGGAAAAAACTCTGGGGCAAACTTGTAGAGGGGAAAAAAAACCACGCTAGGGGCCAAAATGTGGTCATGGCCCCTTTAAGAGCCTGAGCACCACGCTGGGAGCTGGAAAAAAACCCGCCACGCGTCCCAAGCAGGCTTCCGTCAGGAGCTGAGCTGCCCCAGGAAAACAGGTGCCGGTACGCGCAGGGGAAATCCCATTCCTTTTCTGTGGGCTGAGAAAGTAGGTAACGGTATGCCGTTCCGGACAGTACCGTCCCAAAAAAATCACCGATTGTAACCATGGAGTTATACATTGATACGCTGGCTCCCCGGGACCGGGCTGGCACCAGTGTGCTCCTGGGTAATCAGCTGCCACCTGGCGCTGCGGACTCTCATACAGTCAGTAGCACAGGGTGGCAGCCGGCTGCCTGGGAGCCAGTGCATGCTGGAAGCTGGCTTTTAAGCTGGCTCCCTGCACCTACCGGCTTCTGCCTGCCGCCCTGCTTGTGGGGAGCTGGATGCAGCTCAGGGTGGCAGCTGCCTCCCTGGGAACCCGGCTGGGAGCTGGCATGTAACCGTTTAAATGGTTACCAATAAGCATGAGCTTTTTGGTGACCTAAATGGTTGCACTGTTACATTGCTTGTATCAAAGCAGACTGGGACTGAATAGGCAACCAAGCGAGACTCTATCGCTCTGTAAATCCTCTGAGCCAGCTAGGAGAGGTTTCTGGTTAGTGGTAGGAGAAACATCACTGAAGCTTTTCCTAGAAAATACCAGCTGGGGGAAAACGACTGGATGTGTGTAACTGGAAAGATGTTCAGGTGAAATGCATCCTTGGAAATTGCACTTAATATCTAGACTCACTGAAGCAAACCTGGGTGTTCAGAGCACTAAGTGGTAACACTGGGAAGGAAAAAACCCTTCAGTGACATAATTGATTTGGATCCAGGTGCCAAGAGGTTGGCCCTGCACAAGTTACTGATTGTAGGCACCTCATTTGGTAAGACAGGCAAATAGACAGGACTGGAGCAATCGAAAAAAAGTCGGAATAAATGTTACTTCTGATTTTATTTGTATATCATTACATAGTTACATGGACAGAGCAGGCTAGTGGCAGGCGCTCTCTGCACAGTTAAGTGACTGCAACACAGTGCTTCAGACAACAAATCAGATTTGTGTTGTACTGATGACTGTCTCCCTCGTCTCTTGTGGGATACTTACGCAATTCCAAAGAGCCCCCATCCCTCCAACATATGTTTTCTTCTCCCCACATGTGGATTTCTATTGCTGAAATCTCTCCCTTCATGCAATGCCAACTGGAGGAGATTCAGTCCTAGATCACTGGCAAGCGTAAGCTCTGGCATGCTTTCAAACGCTGAAAAGGGTGTTCCAAGGAGGGGGGAGGAAAAATATTCTCCTTAACCTCCGAGGATAAGACAGGAAGCAATGGGCTTAAATTGCAGCCAGGGAGGTTGAGGTTGGACATTAGGAAAAACTTCTTAACTGTCAGGGTGGTTAAACACTGGAATAAGTTGCCCGGGGAGGTTATGGAATGTCCATCACTGGAGATATTTAAGAGCAGGTTGGATGGACATCTATCCGGGATGGGCTAGATGGTGCTTGGTCCTGCCGTGAGGGCAGGGGACTGGGCTTGGTGGCCTCTTGAAGTCTCTTGCGGTTCTCGTGTTCTAGGATTCTATGCTGTGGACCATGAGAGTTGCCAGTGGAGAGCTGACAAGGCCCCTGTTCTGTGCGAGAGGGATTACTTGGGGTGAGGGAATGGTTGTGTAGACCTCTCTCGGGCTTGCATAACTGGTTTGTAGTTTCAGCATTTGTGAGTAGCGTGGTCATCCCCGACAGACGTCAGTGGACTACCCCAATACACTGCCCCATGGCAGCTTATCCTCTGCGAGCAGCCGCCTGGCGTTGTGGCTAAGGCACTGGGCTGGGGCCCACGGGATGTAGGATGGTTTCCTGGCTTTGCTACAGATTCCCTGTGTGATATTTTTTGGGGGGGGCGTGGGGGGGTTGGCAAGTTGCTGTATTTAAAAGGGGAATGACGATGAAGCTCCTTCTCCCCCCCCCCCCGCCCCCCAAGCCTTTTAGAATAGACAAGAGACAGTTTGCTGGGTTTGGAGAAGGGATGGAAAACCTTGTGTAATTGGTTAAATGTGACGTTGACTTCCAGTTTAACTGGTTAACCAATTAAGAGGGGCTGCCCCAGCCCAGATAGGCTGGAGCCCCCCCCACCTGTACCCCCCTCCGGTCCATTGTGGAGAAGGGCAGCTCTGGGCATCTGGAGTAGGGATGTTAGATATCGGGTCATTGAGTAGTCGTGTAATTGCACAGAATCTTAGCGGTTACATGATTATTCGATAGTCCCTGGGGCGGGGCTGGCAGCCAGTGCGCCCATTCCCGGGGAGCCCCTGCTGCCCAGCATAGGGCAGCAGGCGGGAACTGGTCCATCAGGGGAGCCAGTTTAAAAACCAGCTCCCTGTGCAGGCTGTGTGCTTGTTGCCCTGCGCTGCTGCCTCTGATGCAGAAGCAGCAGCGTGTGCTGGCAGCAGCCCCTGGCCAGGGGCAGTCCGAGCTCCGCATGGACAGAGGCTGTTCTACAGGATGGGTAGCAGGCTCAGTCTATGGGGCGCTCGGGTCCTCCATCGCCAGAGACGGCTGTGCAGCAGCCTTCCGTGCCCCCACCCCTGCTGCGTCTGGTAGAGGCAGCAGCACGGGGCGGGGGACAGGGCAGCACCGTGAAGCCAGTGCTTGGGGGAAGTGGCTTAAGTCGACTCCCCCCCAGCACCGGCTCCCCCCCCCCTTTAGTACTTTTGCTGTCTGGAATTAATTTCTGTAGTTGTCCTGGGTGCCGTAACCAATTAGGGGTGGCTTAATTTTATATGAGAAAGGGAATTAGAGGGTGTGTGTGTCTTACAGCCACAGGATGAAAAGCCGTTAGCATGGCTGGGAAATGGATTTACTGCAGGAGAGACATTTCAGAATTCCTTTACGAACAGTCACCCCTCACTCCCAGTACCTCTTCTTCAGGAGGTTTAATAATGAGGCTGCTGCATGACCAGTCCATAGACTTACTGCCCTGATGGGTGCATTACAAGTACCTAGGTAAGACCCACAGAAATGCCCTGTGCCAGTTTAATTTGCATTCTTATTTTCATTGCTGCCGACCGGGGATATTCCAGTGTTTGGATTGATGCCAGAGCTGTCTTGCCTTTCCTGGCCTGCTTCTCCAAAACCGGGCTCCGCTGCAGATAGGTCAAAGATCAGCTAGGTTGGCAGAAGGCTGGAGAACCAGCTTCTGTCTCCTCGGAGCGAGGGCTGCAGTGTTGGATGAAAACTGGTGCAGTGTGGCGTGCCGCTGGGAAAAGCACTTTGTGGACGACAGCTGATGGAATGATTTTAGCCTTTCGATCCTGCCTGCATTCACCCTCCTGTGCACTGAAGCATGATCCATCCAGCTCCAATTGACATGGAAACTTTAGTGCTATAAGTGCTCCGCTCCCAGCTGTTCTTTGGCCGGAATTAGGGACTTTGTGCCTACAAATTCCTTGCTTTGTCTGGAGCTCTGGGGCAGGGAAGGGCTGGCCAGAGCGGTCAGCCTCATCAGGCATGGAGTTGAACTTGGATAAGCAGCCACAGAGGTTGGATATTTTTTTCCCTCTCTTGACCTCTTTCCCCCTGCAGAATCTGTTCCCTACTAGGGAGTAGGGATGTAATAGTATAGCCGATTATCCGATAAGCAAATGAAAACTAATGGGGTTTGAAACAGCTTCCATAGGAGGAGCGATTTAAAGGACTGCACCGTCAACCTGTGGAACTCCTTGCCAGAGGATGCGGTGAAGGCTAGGACTTTAACAGGGTTCAAAAAAGAGCCATGTAGATTCATGGAGATTAGGTCCATCAGTGGCTATTAGTGGATGGTGTCTCTAGCCTCTGGTTGTCTGGAAATGGATGACTGAGGGATTATGTGAGGATTCCCTGTTGTGATCCCTCCCTCTGGGGTATCAGGCAATGGTCACTGTGGGCAGACAGGACACTGGGCTAGATGGGCCTTTGTTCTGACCCAGTCTGGCCGTTCTTATTAAAATAATCCTGGAACTCTGCCGCCGACCAAACAAAAAAAAAAAATCTCCTTTCGATCCCAAGCCACCTGTAGCTGCCAGAATCTTCCTTTGCGGTTGTATGAGCTGTGAATATTCGTCTTCCCAGCAGCGTCAGGTGCCAGGTCACCCATTGTACTCCACTTACAAAGCTTAGCATCCTGCCCTGGGTTAAAACTGCCAGCCGTCATTGGACCTGGCGGGATTCTAGGCCTCACCGTGGCTTCTCGCCAGTTTCATTTTGCACTTCAGTTTGCACGCGCTGGTTCTCTCGCCTCAGTCTGGTGCGGTAGATCTGCCTGGCATCACATCCTGCCGGGGGGTGTCTGACTCCAGACCAACCGCTGCCCACGAGCGTTCAGCACACTGGAAACGTTTGAGATCTGCAGACTCACGGTTTTCAGGAACCCCTGGATGTGGGGCTGGCTACCTGTCAAGCTGAAACCTTCAGCGGTGGGTCTGGGAGCCTGGGGCACTTGGATGAGCCGTGTAGACATTGAAACTCGGGCTTTGGCGCCGGAACTGCTGCAGTGGATTTCTGCTTGCTGTGCAGACATACCTGCTGAGGCCTGGGCTCCAGGATGGCCACTTTAGTTATGGAGGCCACGCCAGGGTATAGAATCATAGGACTGGAAGGGACCTCGAGAGGTCATCGAGTCCAGCCCCCTGCCCTCAAGGCAGGACCAAGGCAGGGTAGCTGGTTTAAAACTAAGAAGTGAAAGTTCTTCTTCACACAGCGCAAAGTCGACCTGTGGAACTCCTTGCCAGAGGAAACTGAAGGCTAGAACTATAACAGAGTTTAAAGAGAAGCTAGATTAAATTCATGGAGGTTAGATCCATAAAAGGCTATTAGCCAGGGGGTAGGAATGGTGTCCCTGGCCTCTGTTTGTCAGAGGCTGGAGATGGATGGCAGGAGACAAATCGCTTGATCTTTGTCTTCGGTCCATCCTCTGTGGGGTGCTTGGTGCTGGCCACTGTCAGCAGCCGGACCTTTGGTCTGATCCAGTATGGCCATTCTTACGTTCAGTGTCTCCCCAGAGCAAACCGGAGGGACGGCAGGTCCCATCGCTGAATTGGTACGTAGCCCTACTCTCCAATCTGCAGAACAGCCAGGCTCCGCTCCTGTCTGGGAAGTGGCGTTGGGCAGCCGTTGTATTGAGCGGAAGTGCCTGTTTCTGGCACTGGGACGCTAGCGCTGCCTTCTCTCCCATGCCAGTGGGAAGAGACAGCGCAAGATGAACCTACCGCCAGCGTAGCCTGATTACGCCGGAGTTAGTTTCAGAGAGTGGGTGTGGGAGGAAGCACTGGGCCGGGACTCGGGAGATGTGGCCTGTCCTAGGCTGTGCCACTGACCGGCCCTGTGACCTCGGGCCAGTCACTTCACCTTGCTGTCTCCTCTCCTGCACCGTGGCTAAGTTCACCGCCTCCTGTACCCCAGTCCTCTACCCAGGCTCCCCTTCTGCACCAGACCCTCCACCCCCCCCATAGAAGTGTGGCCCTTGACCACTTACCAAAATCTTGGAGTGCCCCACCCCCCCTAAAAATTATTGCTCAGCCCTGCTGTGTAGTCATTCTGGGAGCCCAAGAAAACCACATGGTCTGTGTCTGGCCACCGCCTAAAAGTGTAAGTGTGTGTGTGTGTGTGTGTGTGTACACACTAATAATCTATATAAAATATTATTTTCCTCCTTTGCACTACACGACAGGCAGTCAAGAGCTTATGCCCCCCACCCTCTGGAAAAGCTGGAATTCTCCCACGGCAGCCTGTGCCGTTGGCCAGAGGTTTTGCGAGCCGCCCTGCCGATGCGGTGGGAACGCTGCGTCCCGCCTCCGCACGAGGCTGATGAAAAGCGATTGGGCTGCAGGGCCCGATTAGCATTCACACAACATCTGGCCTCCATTAAAAACCTAAATCCAGGTATAAGCTCGTCAGAAAGCACGGGACCCGCTCTCCGTAATTAGCATGCCCAGAGCCCCACTTTGCTACACGCCCATCCGTCTTGCAGGCTCCAAACCGTCAGCAGCTAATTTCAAAAAAGCATTTTCCTGGCAGAAAACTGCTCCCGGGGCCTGTAATCAAAGGAGAGCTAACGAGAGCCAGCCCGCTTTGCTGGGGCGTTGGGTTGGCGGCTGCGCTCTGTGGGCTGTTGTGCAATGCAGTGAACGGGGGAGCAGTGCTGCTCCTAATTTGGCTGTTAAGCTGCCTCCCATGGGACAATATTACTGTCCTCCAGCTTTGCTCCCTGTGGAACACTGCAGCCCGGAGGCTTCTGGTTACCACGTTTTCTGCTTCAGCCGTCCCAGTTGTCCAACTTTACCAGGCCACTTCACTGGGCTCCGCTTTCCCTCGTTCTGATGGCATCAAGCGTATGCACGGGATGGACACGCCTTCGCGGCGGCAGCTGCCGTTACGTTTGATCACAGCTGGGTGGGGCTAACATGCTACTCTCCACCTCCCTGACTTAGGCCAGGTCTGCACTACAAAACCGGGGCCGGGCCTACACTAATGGGGAAGGTGGAATCAAGCTACGCAGCTCCAGCTATGTTCGTTATGCAGCTGAAGTCGACACACCTTGATTCAGGGAACCCACATCAGGAGGCTGATGGGAGCAAACACTCCCTTCGGCTTCCCTTACTCCTCGCAGGGACAGGAGTACCAGCCGGGATGCCCTCTGAGTTTGATTCAGTGGGTCTTAAGGAGACCTGCTAAATCGAACTCCGGGAGATCGAGTGCAGCAGGGTCCATCTTCTGTGCAGTGAAGGCGTGGCCTGAGTTGCCCCAGTTTGTCGGCACATGGGCACCTCATTAATGACGTCACTCATCCGTGTCTACCCGTGGCTCCTTGCATCGGCAATGTGCGCGCTCACCAGGAGCACTTGTCAATTGAACTGCCAGTATGGGGCTTTGTGGGAGGGCTCCCGAAAGCCAGAACCAATTTCTGTGAGCAGCGCAGTGTGTTTGCTGGTGCTTTGCTACCTAACTGCTTCCGCCTGGCGCTTCGCTGCTCACGGAGGTGGCTGTGTGGAGCAGCCGTGGCGTTTAAGTGTAGGCACGTCCATCGTTCCCTTCATGTAAGCTGCCTTGCGTCCATCTACTCTGGGGCATAGAGTAGGGACGTGAAATCCTCTTTCAGTTAAACAGCATTTAATTGGTTAATTGATTAAATACGGGCAGATGGGGCCGCTCCAGCCTAGTGCCCCTCTCCCCCAACTCCTCCCTCCCCTGCTCCAGCTGGGCTGCTTCCAGCCCCACACAAGGATGCCGGCTCCCAGCCTGTGTGGCTACATTATTCATATAGTTGCAGTTGTGTAACCGAGGTTGACAGCCTGCGGGAGTATAGACACGGTCGGAAGATCGCCTTGGAATGAGCATCCTACAGAGGGCGGGTTTCTCTGTCCCATTTGCCAGATGGGTCTGTCGGAGCTGGATGAGATGGGGGGTGGGAATTGGCTGACAAGCCGGTCTCGTGGCCTAAGGAGGGGGCGCTCTATGGTATGAACATAAATGGACTAGATTCTGCCCTGGAAACTTGAGATTCGGTGTGTGTGCTACCAGCTGCGCCCTCACCTGTGAAATCCGTTGAACGCTGAATTTCTCTGTGGCTTTTTTTCAAAACTCTTTTGCTCCAACGCAGGTGTGATTTTTAAGGCTTCTGGCTTTTGGGCTGTGCTCTACACGGTTTCATAGAATACTAGGACTGGAAGGGACCTCGAGAGGTCATCAACTCCAGTCCCCTGCCCTCATGGCAGGACCAAATACTGTCTAGACCATCCCTGATAGACATTTATCTAACCTGCTCTTAAATATCTCCAGAGATGGGGATTCCACAGCCTCCCTGGGCAATTTATTCCAGTGTTTAACCACCCTGACAGTTAGGAAGTTTTTCCTATTGTCCAACCTAAACCTCCCTTGCTGCAGTTTAAGCCCATTGCTGCTTGTTCTATCCTCAGAGGCCAAGATGAACAAGTTTTCTCCCTCCTCCTTATGACACCCTTTTAGGTACCTGAAAACTGCTCTCATGTCCCCCCTCAATCTTCTCTTTTCTAAACTATTCTTTGCAATGGTTGTCTTCACTAAGGCCCCAAAGCAACAAAATGCACGCTTAGTGTTAAGCACATGAGTATTCCATTGATTGATGCGTGCGTTGACAGTTATTGTCTCCTTAAGCAGGCCTTTGTCTTGCTTGCTACTGTGTATGCCAAAGGGGGAACACACATGGAGGCGCCGACGGTGGCTTGTTCCAGATTAGCTCCCCAAAAACCAGAAGGCAAATTGGGTGGCCAGCGAGCTAACAAACGGCCGAGGACTGGAGCGGCTCGGAAAATGGCAGGAACTTTCTCTAAGAAATATTGACAGAGATGAACAATTGTTTTCTTCCAAAACCCAAGGAAGGTGAGAGAATCTCTCTTACTGGGCCAGCTGCTGTCAGTGACAGAGTAGAAGATAGCATCTCATCTCTCGACTGGCCTGCGACCAGCCAGGCTGCATCAGCGCGGCAGAACAGAGTCTTGGTTAGTAGCCAGGGAAACGGAAGTGATGGGATTCCACCCTAGCTCTGCCACAACCCGAGGCTCCGCCCACAATCCCCAAATTTGGGGGTGGAGCTGGAGTTTTGTTTCCTTTCGCTGGCCAAGCCCCTGTCCTGTTTCTGTGATGCAGAAATGCAAAGCGCATGGGCCCCGATGATGTACAATCCCATTTCATCAGTTAACCCATAAAGCGGGATCCCGCGGGGGAGGGGCTGCTACTCCCAGCCCCCCGGAGCTGCCAGTTGCTGGCCTGCCCTATGGTGGCTCAGGTGGGGCTGGAGCAGCCGCTGCCTCTGGTGGGCCGCTCCCGGGGCTAGTTAATCAGTTACCTTACGGGTTACCCATTCACACCCCTTGCTGGAATCTCACCCCTGCAAACCCCACAGTGACTCCATTGAGGCGGGTGAAGTTATTCCAACTGCACAGAGGTCGCTGCGAGATCCAGCCTGGGGCTCTTCCTGCGCCGGTTTGAGGGGGAACAGTCGTTCAAGGCCTGGAACCCGCATCGCCGGCTAGAAGGCAGTTGCCAGATTCATTCCTTTGTGGGAGGGGGTGCTAGCAGGGGGGCCGTAAGTAGCCGCGGTGCAAGCCTGGTGCCACACAAACACTGAGTCATCTGTCGGGGCTGTCAGCGCTCTTCCGCGGCTGGCTGCCCGAGGCGAGCTTTGCACACAGTTGGGGATGCATTTAAAAGGGAAAAAAAAAAAAGTAACAGCTCCAAACATGTGATCAGAATTTAAAAAGCCCTGTACCAATTAAAGCAGCGAGCGATGTAACTGCTCTTCAAAGGCTTCTGGCAGCCTGCTAATCGGAGAGGCTGCTGGTGAAGCCAGCCTCTCCAAAATGCCCTGGATTAAGCTAGGCAGGCTGCTCCAGCGCACGAAATCCTTATGGAAGTTCTGGCGAGCCTGCGTGTCGCCTGCCTCCCGAGCCCTCCGCCCGCGCCGGCTAAGGTAAGGCGCGCTGGCAGGGCGGCATTGTCCCCTGTCCCGTGCTCGGCTTGGCTTTGAGCCGGATGCCGCGTGTGCGTTTCGGGGTGACGCCGGCTTTTGTTCGGTGTCGTTCGTCTCCGCGCCCCGCCTGCCCTGAGGGTTCCTGTGTGATACAGATGTCTGTGCAGGGGTGGAGCGCTCTGAAGAAGTTATCTGTTGAGCAGGGGTTACAAGACAGCTCCCTCCCCTTCCCGCCACCCCCCCCAGCTTCCATGCAGTTATTTCTAGGCTGCTAAATTCACCCCCTTCTGCGAACCAGCCGCAGAATAAGGGGTCTAGGCCAAGGCTGCGTTCTGTATTGCTTTGCAGTTCTCCATGGGGGCTTTTACACAGGGGAAGCTTATGCTAAATAGCATCGGGCATGTGTCTTTGACATCCGTTCTTGGAAACCCACGGTCACTGCAGCCGCTGAGCGCGCTTCCGGCAGGCAGGCAGTGGACAATGATCGCTCCACCTGGCGCTTGGATCAAACCTGGCTTCTGTGGTGCCCAGGGCATCCTGCTACTGCAGGGAGCTAGAAGAGAAATAGACCGAGCTTGAGAGCCGCAGGACACCTTTTGAGGTGGGGCTTGATTTGAAAAGATGAGCAACGTAGCACCGCGGGTAGGAAAGCAGACATGGCTACTGCTTAGACACAGCAGCCGACGAGACAGCGTGTGCGCCCACGACGCTGGGGAGGATCCTTTGCCGCTCGACTGATCTGTCTCTGCCCGTTTGCTCCTCTGAAGAGCAGTGTATTGTTCAGAGCTGTCGTAATATTCCTTTTATTGGGAGCCTGTTAGATCCAGAGGTAACCATGGCATTGCCCTGCCAAGTGGCGGCCAGAAATGATCTGGAATGTACGCACGAGTTAGCCGTGCCGGTGGGGCGGAACAATAGCTATGGCATGTCTAGTCCAGGCTGTCTTCATTCTGAGATGACCCCGCGTTGCCAATTTGGCTTAGATCCCTGCGATTTTAGAGGCTGTTTGGATTGTTCTCGGGATCTGCCACTCCCTGGGCCAGAGGCGTTTGCAGAGGCCGCATGTTCAATCCCCGAGGGGGGAGGGAAAGTCCGCCCTTCATAACAACGGCTATTGTAGCTGTGGGGGGAGAGCCAGGGAGGAAATTCTGGCTATGCCGCTGGCGTTGCCTATAACCCAAAGATGGGGGAAGGCAGCTAGTGTGGCCAGGTCTCACCATACTTGGAGGGTTTTTTTTTTCTTGAAGTCCCAGCTCCTGGATTCAGGTGACTTATGTGAAACTCTCCTCTTTCATGTAGAGGGAAACTAAGTGTTTGGTTGTGATGAAAACTTGGAACCCCCCCCCCCCCTAAAACTTTAAACACCAGAAGGAAAATAAAAAGATCCAAAATGTAGTTAAAAAAAAATCTCAGGATGGGCTTAACAGTCATAAATGGAGGGGGGGGGGCCCTTGATGTGATTTTGGCCATGGGGGAGTAATAGGGTTATTTACATTATGTAGACCCTGGAAGACTCCCTGGGGGTGGGAACGGTGATCATGGGACTGTCCCCCTTAGAAATACAGGCCCAAGCCTATTTTTGCAGGCTTGTGTAAAGACATCAAGCTCTTGTGTCCAAGGCCAGTCCTTGGAACTCAGTGGTTGTCTACCCTGGGGATTTTTGCACCAGGGCAGCTATGCTACTGTCACTGTCCCCGTGCAAATCCTGTCACGGAGGAGCCCTGCACTAGTGTGAAAGGTGACTTTCTCTACACATGCTAGTGCAGCACACGGACACGAGCTTTCTAGCAGAGTAGATATCTCAGCATGGCTACACCAGTGCCCAGATCCCCACCGTAGATGCGGCTTAAGGATAAAACCTTACTGGTGCCAATAGGTCTCGAGAAAAATGCTCGAGAACCCCTCTAGTTACATCACATGCTGCTTTTCTGCAGGAACTGAAACCACGATGCAATAGAGTGCCAGGGTTGGCCGTTCCAACAGGGCTTTGCAAAGGAGTGTTAAACAGGCTGTGAGTTTGCAAAGTTGGCTGTTTCCGTTGGGTCAGCAAAAGAGCATAATTATTGTCTTGCACATTTACTGTCCCACGGCTTGCCAGTGGCTGAGCCTTCTGGCGGGAACCCTGCCACATTTCAGTTTATGGACTTACTGATTAAACATGTGGCCTTTATAGATTCTTCCTCTCCCCCCTTCCGCCCCCGCCCCCCCCAACATGTCATACAAACATGAAAGCCAGCATTTTGTGCTCTGCTGCTGCCCTTAGGTTGTCATCGTCCTCGCTCTTAGTCTGTAAGGACTGACTTGGGTTAAGTAAAAAAACAAAACAATAACACTTTTGGCATGGCGTTTCCCACGCTTACTGACACCTAGGCATCTCTTTTAGGGGGAGCGCTTTGGCCATTCACGTTTTAAACGCCACCTTCTCCAATTCTGCTCAAAGCAAGTCGCGCTCATGCCAGGTCTTGTCTACGCTCGGTAGCCCTCCTCGTGTTTTACTTTGGTGGAGCTGCATTCTGCTTAGCAACATGGGGAATGTTTGCCCAAGTAACCCAACTGTCCATACAAGACTCTGCGTTTTCTTTGGCTTGGAGTCCCCTAGGAGTCACCTGGTTACCTATTCTGTTTGCTCCCTCTGGCGCAGGCCACTGTGGGCAGACAGGAGACTGGGCTAGATGGACGTTGGTCTGAAAGTCTGGCCGTTCTTCCGTAATACTATGCCCTGTCTGCTGGTCTGAGTCTGGCTTTGCCTAGAGAAGCTGATGAGCTGTGTCCTCGGGCGCTGGCTTCTAAGCTGGCCGGGCTGGTGTATTCATCTCCAGACTCCTCGGGAGCAAATGTGGTTCATTCTTTCCATCCATGTGCGGAATAAAATGTTCTGTGCACTGGGGCAGGTGCAACTGTGCACCACCAATGGCAACAAAATACCCAGCTGTGGGCGAGCTGCTAATCAGCTGGGTGGGACTGGGATCTCTCCTGTGTGGCCACACGTGAGTACAGCTTACAGGGAACGCTGCTTGGGAACCAGAGATGACAGGTGAAGAGAGGAAAGGGGGCCCCCGGGGAAGGGCTGGGATCCCCCCTCTCTTCCTCAGTGACCACTATCGCTGTGCTGGGCAGTCCCACCCCCTCCCTCCCTTGCAGCTGGAGGTGTGTAGGGAGCTGGGGCTGTTGCTCCGCTTGACCCATTGCTATGGGTAAGTGCGGGGGGAGCCAGATCCCTGCTGCAGGCCTCAAACTTGTGTGCTCCCCCCCCCCCCCGTTAGTTCCTTCTCCCTGGTGGCGGGTTGTCCGCTCCTGACCATGGAGCTGAGGGGGTGCATGTGATCCCTCCTGCCCCCTATGCATGGGGCACAGCCGTGTCTGGGTTTGGAATAAGGGCGAAGCGGTTTCTTTAAAGAGATCCCGCTGAGCGGGCTGCGGATCTGTGGAGTGCTGGGATTTGTCTGCGTTTGGAGAGTCCCCAACAAGCGGGGTGTAGAGGCAGCTTTGATCACAAACAAAGCCCAGCCGGTCGGTAGGTTTGTTTGAGGATTTTATCACCCCCCAAATTTCAGGGAGCGCTTGCCGCTGTTGCTAACAGCCCTGAAAGCGCGAGACGGGTGCCGCTCCGGGAAACGATGCGTCATTGGTGCCATCTGCTCTGGCACGGCTCTGCCAGGGAAAAATCTGCCTCTCGTCTCCTGCCTAGCTGCCCGGAGAGCTGAGCTGTCTGGAGTTGACTTTTGTGGCCTGCATCAACCACCAGCTTTGTTTTCACTTGTGGACTTTGTCTGGGTTTGGACCCCAGAGGCGGGAGCCGCTGAAGGGATAAGAACCGGCAGCTGCCGGCGTGCCTTGGCTCGGAACGGATGTCTGTTGGCGGCCGCCCGGTTTGCATTCGTGCCGGCAAGGTGTTGACGGCACTCACCATTCCGGGTTCTCTGCCACAGGAAGCAGAGGAATCTCAAGTAGCATCCAGGTCTCAGCCAAGCCCCCTGTCCCGCCTGAATTGGAAAGATCCGGAGTGGGATCGAGCAGCTGCCACTCTCGCTGATCTCCCCGGGAATCGTGGCTCTTCAGCGTCTCTCTGGATCGGACCCCAGCTGCTCCAGAAGACGCCGACGCTCTTGTGTGTTTTCCGAAGGAGTCGAACAGCCTCTGTGGGCCTGACATACTTAGCAGTGCCGGAGCGGGAGGGAAGCTGCCGAGAGAGAGGGAACGGGATCAGATTGGCTGCATAAGATGCTGGAACGATCTTTCTCTCTTCTCATCCCCCACCCCCCCTTCCCTCCACCCACATAAGATCCTGGAATTCTCTCTCCCCTCACCCCCAGTCCTCCCTATGGCAATAGGAGCTGTCCATCGCTGGGGCTGTGAGCTGCAGCTGTGTGGGGTGGGGAACGTATGGCCCAGCTGGCCTGGATCCAGCCGCCGACGCTCCTCTACCCTCCCAGACCCCACACTCCAAGCCCGTTTCCTGGTAGCCCCCTCCCGCACATGGAACCCCTCATTTTGACCCTGCTCCAGAGCGCCACACGTATGAACAAACACAATCCACTAGCAACGCCCCCTGGGCTCGGGTGTGCGAGGGGAGTGCGGGGAGGGTCTTTCTGCTTCTCACTTTTGTGTGCCCCCCCACTGATTTTTTTTGTGTGGTTCAGCGGCCCCCAAAAAGTTCCACACTCCTGCTAGAAGAAGGCTAAGCCCAGTAATAAATCCCCTTTCTGAAAGCTTGTGGCAGAGGGGGAAAACAAACTCGCTTTCTCTTCTAGAAACAATGTGGGCTGCTAGGGCAGCGTGACCCGCGTTGGCAGAGTTAGATTTTGAGCCTTTGACACTGGTATAAGTCGGCACCATCTTTTAGGTGTCTGCTTCGTTCCTTTATTCCATTCCTCCGCATAGATGTAGCATTCTAGGTGGGAGGGGGAGGGGGGGATTTCCAGCCGAGCTGGAGATGGGGAAAGACTGGCTCCGGAGCCTATTTCTCGGAGTTCCTGGGAACAAGGAAAAATCCCTTTCAATTGGATTCTGGAAAAAAAAAAAATCGGGGGGAGGCTTGAATTTGTTAGCGGGAATTCACTGAGCTCAACTGGTTCCTTTGTGTGGCGTGGGAGCGGAGGAAGGGAGGGGATGCATGGAAGGGGCAGCCGGAAACAAGGCAATGCAACCAGTTGGAAACGACAACGCCATCCACTTTGCCTGTGAACTGAATGGAAGGCGTTTGGACAGTGAACACATTGTTCGAGATACCACCCCAGTGCGGGCCATGGGACGGTGCGCTGGGCAGGAAACTGTCTTCCTCTCCCTGTAACCGTTTTCTGAGCGTTCAACAGATTTTCCCCTTCTGAAGCAGGACAAGTCGTTGAAGTCTCAGACATTTTCAGAGTAATGCTTTTCAGTGCAGCCCATTGAAACATTTTGTGTTGATCATTTTAAAGCATTTTATTGTGATTCCCCGTTTGAACCTTATACCGGGCCTAATCAGCTTACATTTCTAAATGAAAAGCCATTTCCAGTCAGAAAGCTGGAGTTTTTCATTTGGCAAATGCATTTGGGTTTAAACTATTTTCATTTCTCTTTCAGTCGCTGAAATGGAGGCTGTTTTGCGAACGACTTTAGTTTTGACAAATTGTCATTTTCAATGGAAAAAACATTTCTGTCTAAAAACTCCTGATCACTTCCAGTAAGATGTTTCCCTGCCTCCGGTGCTTAGTCCTATGGGACTTGCTAGAGTGGAGAAGGCCCATCTAGTCATGTACCGTCTCTGACAGTGACCATAAAACAGTGTTTCTTAAACTGTGTTCCGGGGAGCACCGGTGTGCTGTGAGGCAGTCGGAGGTGTGCCGCGGAAAACAACAGTTCAAAATGGCCGCCCCCCTTTTTTTGCTCAATTTACTCCCCCTCCAATCTTTTTTTTTTCCCCTCAACAAAAAATCCTTGGTGTTCCTCATTAAAAAAACCCAAAGCATTGTTTAGTGTTCCTCGGTCCTAAAAAGTTCAAGAAACACTGCCATAAAGATGCAAAAATTTTGCAGTAGGCAGATGTGATGGGTATGTGTGAAATGTTCCAGTCTCACTGGCTCTGAACTTCCCCAGTGTTAGGGGGACAATTTCTGTTTCTCTAGTGAAGAGGCCGCCGCGTATGTAGCGGAGCTGCACACTTCGGTGGTTTTAAACGAGGGCTCCGAGTTTTGTGAATCCAGCCGAGCCAGCGCGAGCCATGCTTTGCCATGGCCGCAAAGGTGAAATGGCCCTGCTGTCAGGAAGAAAGAACCTTCTGGGATAGGAAACGTACCCCAATGAGAGAGACACTTTCCAAGTAATAAGTGAGCTGACCAGACCCTGACCTCGGGCTGCAGAATTGAACCCAGATCCAAAGTCTCCCCAAGTTTATGAACATTCAGAACTGCAAGGTGTGGCTCTAGATCTGAAGTCTGGGGGGGGGGGCCGCCGCTCCCCGGTTTTGGTCCTGTCGTGTATCGGGTTGTAGATATAGATCTTGTTATAGTAACTGAGTTAGGTCACTGGGGTCAACCCAGCTGCTTTGGGCTTGTTCTAGTTAGTTCTGTGCTGTGCAATAAAACGGACACTTGCAACTCCTCAAACTCTCTGTATTTTCACTGATTTCTTCCTATACTGTGAAACTCCCCACGACATAACAGATCCCTAATGTTAATACTGTAGGCCCAGGTATCAAATGTGGGTGCTGCACTGAAATAGGGATGTAAAAGGTTAAGTGGTTAACTGGTTACCCTTTATGCGTTAGTCTTACTGACCTGCTTACCTAGTAACTGGTTAACCGATGACCTGGTCAGAATACCCCCCCTAGCTTGACCAGAGCAGCCCCACCCACAGTGCAGCAGGCCCGGCTGGGCTGGAGTAGCCCCCCACCTAGTGGGCCCAGTTGGAAGAACCCCTTGCCCATGTGGGCTGGCTGTCAGGACCCCACCACAAGGGCCCCTGCCTGGAATAGCCCCCAGATCCCAGCCCTCCAAGGTTAACCAGTTCAACATATCATTTAACCAGTTAACTTTTTAAACTGGTATTTACATCCCTGCACTGAAAGAGCTGTGTCTCCTATTCAGGGCTTCCTTGCCAAATGTCTTCTGTCGGCAGATTATGAATGTGAAGTACAATAGCTTATGCTTGATTGACTCCGGTTGTGGGCACTGTTTATTGTGAAGTAAGAACAACCCTATGTGGAGTTAATCAAGAAGACCTGCTCCAGAGCAGCTCCATGTAGTCTAGATTTCCTACAGCACTTAAAAACCCTTATCCCATTACAGTGGTAGGAACTTTCCCATAGAGCCCTTCGAGGGGCCTGAGTTGAGAGCCCGCTGCAGAGTGAATGTTGATCCTTTTGCATAAAAATTGTACTTCCCTTTTATGGGCTGGTTTCAGGATCTAAATGCAGACGGGTGCATCTTGCTTGAAGCCCGTGTCTTTGATGCCTGGGCTTCTCGGGATAGCGCGATCCAGGAGTACCCCAACTTCCAGCCAGCTGTGGGGCATCTGTTAAGGAGAGACAAAAAAAGCAAAGAAACTGGCTTAGACCAAAGCTATACAACGGGGGAAAGTTGACCTAAGATAAGCAACTCCAGCTATGAGCATAGTGTAGCTTGAGTCGACGTACCTTAGGTCGAATTTCTGCAGTCTCCCCACTGTGAGAAGTCAATGGGACAAACTCTCCTGTTGACTTCCCTTACTCCTCGCAATGAGGTGGAATACCGGAGTCAACCCAGGGGTCATCAGTGGTTGATTTAGCAGGTCTTTACTAGACCCGCTTAATCGAACCCTGGGAGATCGATCTCTGGAGTGTCAATCTCCAAGTAAGTGAAGAAAAGCCCCTCATTGACTCTGAACATGGTAATTATTTCAGCTCCCCACAAATGAAACCAGAGGCAGAAAAAAGAAATCTAGTCTCCCACGTAAACTCTGAGGTTTGGAACATCCAGGGTAGACAAATAAGTATAGTCTGGTGCAGTGGTCAGTGATCTGTGGCGTCTGGGATCCGTGTGTGGCCCACGAGGCATTTTGTTACCATTTCCCACACGCAGGGTTGCCAGATTGCGCTGGTTTCCGTCCAGTCATTTTTCCTACTGGCATTACTAAAGTGACACACACGTAAAGCAAGGGCACGTGCAGTGAGATGCGGTCTGATTGCACACAGCACTATGAGCCACATGTTCCCTCTGCAGCCAATCACCGTGCTGCTACGGTTCACTCAGCGCACCCTGCAAATTCTAGGTACGCAAGTACAGTTAGCAAAACTACCTTGTCCCGGGATAACGTCTTGATTACAGCCATCTTGCAGCTGACTGAGATGGAGGAACATTTATGCAGTCTACTCATTAGCCTTGGTTGCCCATCACTGGTCCAGTGTGTACTTGGTAAAGAGCTGTGTCTTTTGAGATGCACAATTAAGATCCCAGTTGGCAGATTTCCCAAAGCACGGTGTCCTGTTACCCAAACGAACACGGCTGAATTTCTCAACAGTTGTGCTCGAAGACCGCAGGTAAAATACTGGTCCTGGGTAAGTCAATGGGAGTTTTGCCAGTGATTAAAGGAGCCAGGGTTTCATGCTGAGAATATAAGCCTACTCTTGCAGGTCGACGCTTGCTTCCCCTGAAGGTAGTGTTGCTCATGTAGTTGAAAGATTTGCCGACACGGCTCTTCCAGCAGGATTGGGGCGTTAATAAATAGATTCTGTTGGAGAACAGATGGCTGAGCTTAGACATTCCATTTAATGTTCACTATGGTTCCCTAATTACAAAAAAAACAATCTAAATATTTTCAGTACTAACTGAACCACGAACACGTCCCTGCTCACTGCTGGGTGGAAGTCAGCTTGGTTTGACTAAATAATAACCAAGCCCACGATTTTCATCTTATGTCTGTTGAGCAGTCAGCAAATTCCCTACCAATAAAATCTATCTGTTTACTTATGCTGTGTGTCGTGCATTTCGTTCAGTTTATTTTATAGCAAAATGACATTGGCTTGAAACACAAACAAATATTTGAGACCGAGGAAGGACTGGTGGAACCGCCAAGGGAGAATTGTAACGCAAAGCTGCCCTCAGTTTGTCTTTTTTTGCTCTCTGGATGCTGGAAAGAATTGGCAGGAGAAACAGCAAAAGGAAACGGTAGACGATTTGGTAGACAAAAGGCTACTTCACCTATGGCAAAAAACCCCTAACGGTGGTTTCTAGTGTAGTGCAATGGAACGAAGTCCTTTGAGTGTGCTGACATTAGTGACAGAAGCAGAATGTGCTAAGAACCTACCAGGCTGTGTTTCTAAAATGTTCACTAAATTCATTTTAAGTTCCTTGGTCCAGGCATTTTTTCAAACAGGTAACAGTGTCGTGCAGCCCTCTCTCGCCTTGCGGCTTGAGAGGCATGGGAGAAGGGAATGTTTCAGCATGTCAGTGAATCTTGTTCTACCATAAATACAGGTTTAGTAGTTATCCTAACAAGGTACACGGAATCATAGAACACTAGAACTGGAAGGGATCTTCAGAGGTTGTCAAGTCCGGTCCCCTGCCCTCACGGCAGGACCAAGCCTTGTCTAGATCACCACTGACAGATATTGATCTAATCTCTTCAATATCTCCAGCGATGGAGATCCCACAACTTCCCTCGGCAATTTGTTCCAGTGTTTAACCACCCTGACAGGAAGTTTTTCCTAATGTCCAACCTAAACTCCTCCCTTGCTGCAATTTAAGCCCATTGCTTCTTGTCCTATCCTCAGAGGCCAAGGAGAACAATTTTTCTCCCTCTTCCTTGTAACACCCTGAAAGCTGCTCTCATGTCCCCCTCTCAAGTCTTCTTTTCTAAACTAAACAATTATTTCAGTCTTCCCTCATGGCTCATGTTGTCTAGACCTTTAATCTTTTTTGTTGCTCTTTTCTGGACCTTCTCCAATTTCTCCATGTTTTTCCTGAAATGTGGTGCCCAGAACTGGGCATAATACTCCAGCTGAGGCTTAATCAGCTTTTGTAAGTGTACTCTCGCATACCCAGTGCTGAAGTAACACTACTCTTAGTGGGTATAGGCAGGGCAATGGGGTTTTAACTGTAGAAAAAGGAAATCCTTATTAAACTCAGCAATCTGACTTGCCTCAATAGACTGTGAAACATGGAACATACTGGCGACTGTCTACATCTGAGAGCTGAGGGTGTTACCCGTTAGGTCGAGTGATAGACGTGTTCTGTGGCGCTGAAGGTTCTGGAGTTACACCCTGCTGCCAGCTCCCACCACACCTGTTTTTCAGAAGAGCTGAGTTTTCACTGGGTTGGAATAGAAGGTTTCTTGTGCAGGTGATTCTCCTATCTATCAAACGAGGATAGCAGTAATCACCTCTGTAGAAGGCTTCATGACCCTCAGGCGGGATTTGCTCTAGAAGAGCCCGGTATTATTCATTGGCTGCTGTGCTAAAACCTCAGAGCTGAAACGTGACGTGAAACCTACCCTTCCATTTTATGGGAAACAATGGAATTCCAGGCACATCCCATTTTCCTGGCACAATCAAACCCTGACCTTGTGCTGAGTTATGATAAATGGAATACAGCCGGTCCCCGACTTACGACCATCTGCACTTACGACCAAAGCGGTCGTAAATGCGGGCTCCGAGTTACGAACGCGAGCTGCGCTTACGAACAATGGGTTCCGAGTTATGACCATTCCGAGTTACGGCCAAATGTTTGGTCCGTAACGCGTTCGTAACTCAGGGACCGGCTGTATTTCAGAGCATTGTGGATCAGGCAGGGTCTGAACAGAGAGTCAGATGCTGAAATAGGGAAAGGTCTGGCTAAGTTTTGCTTTGAGGGAAGTAAATGCACTGAAATACAATCACTGTTGGGCATGCTCTTGTTCGTTAGCAAACTGGAAGATTTACCCAGCATGGCTTGGATCGTTAACTCCAATAAGTTTTAAAAACAATGAGTAGTCCTGTGGCATCATAGAAACTAACACAAATATGTAGGATCATGAGCTTTCGTGGGTAAAACCCAGTCCATCAGATGAGATGGAGTGGAAATAACAATCCAAGATATGTAAAATAGCAAGAGCAGTTACCTGTCCGTTATAGGACCCAAGTTAATGAAACTAATTAAGTCAGCTGATTTTCTTCATTTAAATCATTGCTCTGGCATGGGGCTGGGAAAGAGGGCTTCAGTATTTAGGCTGCCCTGCGGAGAGAGGATAACCCCAATCCTGTCTCGCTACAGCAGCTTGGGGCCAGGTGAAAAGCACCTGTCCGTGATCACTGCAGCTCCAACGGGCACATCTGGGGCAGACAGACAAATTATTTGAAATATTGCGTAAAAAGCGGTCCCTTTCTCTGCTCCTGCCCCCTGCTGGCCCAATGGGGTTATAGCTGTCCTGGTCCCCATCTCCGGCCTCTCGCTGCCCTCTTGTGGTCATTCTGCAGTATAACTTCCGGCCAGACCCCTTCCTTTCCATTCTATGGGAAACAATGGGATTCCACACACGCCCCATTTTCCTGGCAAATCAAACCCTGGCCTTGCTTTAAGTTGTGATAAAAGGAATCTGCACACTGAATTTGATGGGTCTAGCGCTTATCGTTTAGGAGGCATTCGTGAACAAATGGACTCCCTGGCAGACAGATGCACATGTCTAAAATATCTACTAAGAAGATGTGCAATGGAATTTAAACACCCCTAAGTACCCTGCAGCTAATGGGAGATTGAAATTGAGCAAAATGAGCACTAGCAAGTAGCAATGAGGAAGGGAACAGAAATGATGCTTTCAGCTTTGCCCTTCTCCTGCCAGAAGACTGGGCTGCAACACTGAGGCATGCCTGGCGTTACTTCCAGGGGCCGGGGGTGGCTTGATGAGGAAATGTTTCTTTGGGCGGCAGCAAGCCGATTTGTACAGCACTTGAGGGCCGTCGCAGGGAACCCTGGCAACAGAGAGAGCAACCATTTTAAAAACCACGCCCGTCTCTACCCCGTAGCGTCACGTCCTGTACGCTCCCCGCTGTGGCTTCTCTCTCCTGGCGCGCTGGGGAGAAGGGAACGCAGCGTCTGCCACAGATCTGGCAGCTCAGAAGTCCTGGGCGGGAGCAAAACCAATTGAGTCTCGTGCCTTTCGTCTCCAAGTCCCAATCCCACCCCCTTGCCTTTGACGGTGACTGACTCCTGCAGGCCAGGCTTAGGGGAGGGGGCACCCGCGTTTACGTAGGCAAAGGGGAGAACCACACGGTGAGCCTCAGCGTTCTGTCTTCCACGGGCTTCTGTCCTTTCTCTGCTGCGGGTGGGTAAGGGGCAGAGCCTGGCGGGGCCTTGGGTTTAATTTTTGTGGCAAGAGCATCAGGGCATCTTAAAGGGCCGAGCCCTCACTCCGTTTGTTAAACAGATACTTCCAGGACTTGCCTCTTCTCTCTAGCAGGTGCGGGGCCTTGCCTGCAGCGACGCCCGGCTCTCGAGCTGTGCGGGGCCTTGCCTGCAGCGACGCCCGGCTCTCGAGCTGTGCGGGGCCTTGCCTGCAGCGACGCCCAGCTCTCGAGCTGTGCGGGGCCTTGCCTGCAGTGACGCCCGGCTCTCGAGCTGTGCGGGGCCTTGCCTGCAGCGACGCCCGGCTCTCGAGCTGTGCGGGGCCTTGCCTGCAGAGACGCCCGGCTCTCGAGCTGTGCGGGGCTTTGCCTGCAGAGACGCCCGGCTCTCGAGCTGTGCGGGGCCTTGCCTGCAGAGACGCCCGGCTCTCGAGCTGTGCAAGGCTTTGCCTGCAGAGACGCCCGGCTCTCGAGCTGTGCGGGGCCTTGCCTGCAGCGACGCCCGGCTCTCGAGCTGTGCAGGGCCTTGCCTGCAGAGACGCCCGGCTCTCGAGCTGTGCAAGGCTTTGCCTGCAGAGACGCCCGGCTCTCGAGCTGTGCGGGGCCTTGCCTGCAGAGACGCCCGGCTCTCGAGCCGTGCGGGGCCTTGCCTGCAGAGACGCCCGGCTCTCGAGCCGTGCGGGGCCTTGCCTGCAGCGACGCCCGGCTCTCGAGCCGTGCGGGGCCTTGCCTGCAGCGACGCCCGGCTCTCGAGCCGTGCGGGGCCTTGCCTGCAGCGACGCCCGGCTCTCGAGCCGTGCGGGGCCTTGCCTGCAGTGACGCCCGGCTCTCGAGCCGTGCGGGGCCTTGCCTGCAGCGACGCCCGGCTCTCGAGCCGTGCGGGGCCTTGCCTGCAGCGACGCCCGGCTCTCGAGCCGTGCGGGGCCTTGCCTGCAGCGACGCCCGGCTCTCGAGCCGTGCGGGGCCTTGCCTGCAGCGACGCCCGGCTCTCGAGCCGTGCGGGGCCTTGCCTGCAGCGACGCCCGGCTCTCGAGCTGTGCGGGGCCTTGCCTGCAGCGACGCCCGGCTCTCGAGCTGTGCGGGGCCTTGCCTGCAGAGACGCCCGGCTCTCGAGCTGTGCGGGGCCTTGCCTGCAGCGACGCCCGGCTCTCGAGCTGTGCGGGGCCTTGCCTGCAGAGACGCCCGGCTCTCGAGCTGTGCGGGGCTTTGCCTGCAGAGATGCCCGGCTCTCGAGCTGTGCGGGGCCTTGCCTGCAGAGACGCCCGGCTCTCGAGCTGTGCGGGGCCTTGCCTGCAGCGACGCCCGGCTCTCGAGCTGTGCGGGGCCTTGCCTGCAGCGACGCCCGGCTCTCGAGCTGTGCGGGGCCTTGCCTGCAGAGACGCCCGGCTCTCGAGCTGTGCGGGGCTTTGCCTGCAGCGACGCCCGGCTCTCGAGCTGTGTGGGGCCTTGCCTGCAGCGACGCGCCTCTGCATTGCTGGGGTGTGTTCAGAACTGCTGTTAGGGATGCTGGAGCTATGGATCTGGGCAGGGGGGTGCACTTTGGGAATGTTACCCAGTAACCTGGTAAGTATCACCCTAAACGGGTAATGCTTACTCGGGGTGTAATAGTGTCGTTGATTAACCGATAGCAAAAGCATAGAGGTTAATGCTACAGACGACACGCATTTCCCTCCCCCCACCCTTGCCAGTAAATGTTTTAGCAGGTGGGCCAGCAGCCCGGCTCAGTCCTGGTTTGCGATGGGTCCAGAGCCTACCCCCTCTGCGGCTCTGCATTTAAAGTGCATTAGGGGCCAGGCAGCCCAGCTCGGTTCTGGCTCACGCCAGGTCTAGGAGCTCAGACCCCCCCCCCAGACAGGGGCTGCTGTCACCCCGCGCTGCTGCCTCTTTATCAGAGGCAGCAGCACTGGGTGACAGACAGCTGGTCTGCATGATGAGCTGGTTTTTAAACTGGCTCCCTTCACGGACCAGCTCCCGCCTGGCGCCCTGCGCTGCTGCCTCTGATACACTGGCTGCCGGCCCCGCCCCGGGGACTCGAGACTAGTCGAGTAACTGATATAAATTCACGAGGTTACTCGACTATCCAATTCACCGATATGGAGCAGCCCTAATGCTTACCGGTTCTGGAGCAGCTCTCCAGGCAGGGAGCTGCTCCAGCCTTGCAGGGGGCCCACCGCAGACTGGGGCTGCTCTTGTCTGGAACAGCCCCTGTCCACTGCGGGGGGGCTGGGAGCCAAGAGCCAGTGGCAGTCTCCAGCCCGGGCTCCCATTTTGACCCCAACGAGGAGCCGGGATTTCCCATTCCCGTTCCTGGATGCGGGGGCCCGCTCACCAAGCCAGGTGGGGGCTAGGTGGTTCCATGAGCTCAGCTCCCTTCCGCTTGTGACGTGGCTGGAGCCGAACGCGGGGGATAGGACACCGCTCACGAGCATCCCAGACCCGTATCTCGTCCACGTGGCCTCTTCAGAGTCGCCGCGCTCTGTTGTGGCCGGAGCCTGAACACTGGACGGCCCTGGGGCCTTTATTTACGGGGCTTTAATCTCTCCCCCAGCACACAGCAGCAACCTTTACACTGGAGCTGCGCTTCCTAAGCACTTCCCCCAAAGGCCGTGGGGGTGGAAAAGGTGTCACTGCTTGGAGGCTTTCCTAGCCCTCGTGTTGCTTTCGCCCCCGGAGCGCTCCTTCCTGGACCCCATGTATACAGCTTGCCTGATAAGATTGATTCTCTACCCCCTAATCTGGCCTGGTGATCAGGGGTACCTCTGTCCAATTAACGCCCTCCCAAGGGAGCATCACCTAATTAGTCTGAGTAGTGACGAGAGTGTTGGGGCAGCCGGGCAGACGTGTCTGTGTGCTTAGCGCTTTGTATGTCATGACTGCTCGAAGTACCAGACGCCCACAGCCGGGAATCGAACCCGGGCATCCACAGGGTGCTGGGGTCTCGGAAAGAGCGTGCATCCCATCCCCTTCCAGGGGCTGGTCCATGCCAAGTAGTTGTTTTCAACCTGTGGTCCGTGGACCCCTGGGGATTCGCAGAATATGTCTTAAGATTTCCAAAGGGGTCTTGTACCTCCATTTGACATTTGTTAGGGTCTGCAGATGAAAAACAGGTGGAAAACCAGTGCTGTAGAGGAAACAAGCATCCATCCATGTGCAGAATAATGTTTTCTGTGTGCACCAAGGCATGTGCTAATGTGCACCACCAGGGGAAACACGGACCTAGTTGTGGGTGCTTTGCTATCAGCTGGGTGGCACTGAAATTCCTCCTGAGCAGGCACTCTAGAACATACCTTCCAGGGAACGCTGCTGGTGACCAGGCCTGATGCCAAAGATAGAATGTGATCATGTAATTAAAGACTAGCACACTGCATCTGCAAGGGGCAGAATTAAAACAGAACGGGAATGGAATGCTAAGCAGTTCTCCAGCTACCAGAATTCTCCAGGATAGACAAGACCTGATTTTCTAATGCAAACAGCCAACAGGAAAGAGGAGGGGAAAACCCATTTTGGGCCTCCTTTTTATGGAAGAATAGGGCTCAAACCTCACATCCATTCCCTTGGTGGCCGTTCTTTGGGAATGGTGTGTACTTTGGCATGAGAGAGCGAGAGCGAGAGCTAAGTTCTAACCTGTGGAACTCCTTGCCAGAGGATGTGGTGAAGACCAGGACTTCAACAGGATTCAGAATATCACTAGATCAATTCATGGAGGTTAGATCCATCATACTTATTAGCCAAAATGGGTAGGAATGGTGTCCTGAGCCTCTGTTTGTCAGAAGCTGGGAATGGGAGGCGGGAGGGATCACTTGATAATTCCCTGTTCTGTTCATTTCCACTGGGGGCCCCTGGCATTGGCCACCGTGGGCAGACAGGACACTGGGCACGATGGACCTTTGGTCTTATGTTCTCAATTTGCCCATTTTGTGGCACGTGATCCTCACCTGTCGTGAGCCAATGTAGCTGACCATGAGACAGCCCAAGACTGAGCGTGTCTCTTAACCGAGCCGGGGAATTTCCATTGCTCTGTTACTCATGTCTAACTTTGGTCCTTGCTTTGTTACCTCAGCGGCTCTGTTTGGAATAAGCTGTGCAGCGGTTCCCCACAGGAGTATCTGGCTCAGGTCTGTGCGTGACTTTTAACGCTCATTCTCCCACGTGGAAAGAAAAGGGTTAGTGGGTTGCTCTCCTCCCGCTGTGTGGCCACAACGTGGGAGTGTCCCCACTGCAGTGGGAGCTGGGATTCGAGAACCCCGAGCTCTGTGTGCGAGGTGGGTTTTTCCCGAGTCGCTAGACAGGCCTCGTGGCTGCAAAGGCGTTCCTTACAAATGAAGAATGCAGATGGTATCGCGAGCCTGCGTGGGCACAACCCGCTTCCGCGGACGTGCCCACGAAAGCGCATGATCCCATCGCCATGTTCTGTTTGTCTCGAAGATGCTGCAGGACTATTCATAGTTGTTTAAGCTTTTCCAGTTACAGGCTAACACGGCTCCCCCCTCTGAAACCTCACGCATCCGGCTGCCCAAGCCAGCCAGCACTGGACAGGCAAAGGGGAGGTTTGGAATAAGGGACAGATTTTTAAAAGAGCTGAATGTGCAGCAGCTTCCACTTAGGCACCTAAATGAGTCTGTCTGGCATGGACAGGAGACTTACCTTTGGTCTGGTGGGACGGGTGGGGCGGAGGGGGGGAAAACAGCTGGCTGCTCCATCCTGGCTCTCCCCCAACTCGCTGCGGACATGGCCCTGTGCCTTCCCATCTGCAAAGCCAGATGTATGCGGTGGGCGAGCTCTTGGTTCTGAAGTGCTTTGTGAGTGGCTGTGGCTTATGCAAAGTGTTATTAATTAACCCCCTTATAACGGGGTGGGTTTAGTAATGGCGTGTTATCAAACTATTCTTCTTCAAGGCTGGATGCAAGCAGGACCAGGAGACCTCACGGCTCTTCTCCAAATTTCCCCTGCAGTTTTGCTGAGGTTTTCTCCTTTCCTGTGTTTTGTTTGCCAACCATTTGTTACATGCTGGGGTTAAAACTCAGGCAGCCCGGCCCTTACGTGCGGAGATTACATCCTAAACAGGGCAGAGGCCGAGTAGACCGGAAAAGTTGGGAATCCAGGTGGGGCGGAAAGACTGGGAGCATTTTTGTAGCCATGAAACAGATGACTCAGGAAGTGAGAGGGGCTGTCACAGGTGGGCATGCCCTGCACTAGAGCAGGAGGGGTAAAAACCCTGTAGATGGAGGAAGTCCCGCCCCTTCAACCGGACTGGGCATGCTCCAAGTGCTGGTTCAGCATAAAAGGCCAGAAAGCGGCTCAGTCTGGGTTGGCCAGTGAAAGGGAAGGACCTCCAGCCAGAGCTCCCGAGCTGCGCCAAGCAGCGACCCAGGCAGCGCGAACCAAAGGGCCAGGAAACTGCCGCTACGCGGACCCGGTGGAGCCCCAGGGAAAAGCTGCTACCAGGGAACTGAGAGACCCAGCCGCTACGTGGGACGACGCCCCAGCAGCACCGGTAGGAAGCGACCCAGGGAGGGCGCAGGAGCAGCCTCTCCTGCCCAGGTACGCTCGGCGTGTTTCGGCCGGATTCCCTGCCACGAGAATGCTAGACCGATCTGCCGCTCGGAGGGCCCGGGGTTGGGACCCAGTGGAGCAGGGTGGGCCCGGGTCCCCCTCCCGGGGCACAAGCCCCCAAGCCGACTGACCTGGGCTGTGAGGCTGCATTGCCCTGGGACAAGGGCTGCTCTTAGGCTGTGGCTGCTGAGCTGCATTACCCTGAGACAAGGGCGACTTGCTGACTTTGGCCAGTCGGCTGTTCTGCCCTGCGAGTCGGGCCACTCACGGATCCAGCGTTATTCCAAGGCCAGGGGTTTTATCGACTAAAGAGCGAGCCGACGACTCCATGGCCAATCAGGCGGCGTCCTCGCCCCGGAATAGCTGTACTCCTGTGACGGAGCGTGCATACGCCGCCCCCGGGGCAGACTGCGCTGCTGCCACTCCATTGCTCTGTGGATTATCCAGAGACTCTGTCTTCAGGGGTGCGACGTTAGCCGCTGTGCCCTACAGTCCTGCACAAGGGCCGGGCTTTCCTCTGGTGGGCCCTGATCCAGAGCCGATAGAAGTCAGGGTGGGGGCGTCTACACGGCATTGTGAGCCCGAGTCTGTGGGACTGGCACCCTCAATGTTTCCAAGCCCCCGCTTGAACATCCAAGTTGCCACTTGGGTTTACAGTTGCTGCACCTGGGTCTCAGCCACACACATGCATCCGCGCTGCCCGGCGCCGACCTGCTGGCCCCGCTTGCGCCGCGTCCGCCTTGCAACTCAACGGCTTGAATCCTGGTGCTGGGACCGGGGCTGTAGCAGTTGCTGGCCCGATTCAGGCTGCTGTGTGTGTGGGGGGACACTGGGCTGAGGCTCACACGTGCGTCAGAGCCCAGCTAACGTGCAGTGTGGACAGACTCGGGCAGCCTCTCCGTGAGCAGGCGTAGAGCTCTGCCAAAGGAGAGCGCTTTTCCGCGGGTCAGGGGCCTTTCATCAGACCCAGCGGGAGCCTCTCCCTTATCGCCGCGAGGCTGCCTCTAAGGTGCCGCCTCTGGGGTTGCTTGGGGGCTGGAGCTCCATCAGGGCAAAATTGGCGGGTGCTTAGCACCCACTTGCAGGCCCCCATCTGTTACTCCCCATCCCCCCCCCCGCCTCCTGACAGACCCCACCAGTCAGTGCAGTGTGCAGGAGGCTCTCCCGGGAGGGGCAGAACACTGTGTGAAGAGGCTGGGTGGGGTGGAATGGAGGTAGGGTGAGCCCTTGGGAGAAGGGGGGGGGACCTGGGGCAGAGCCAGGGGTGGAGCACCACCCTCCCCATACCCAGCACGTTGGAAAGTCAGGGCCTGTGAGGATCTCAGTTGTCCTGATGTCAGCTGGATCTAGGATTTCCTTCTAGTTGCAGGCCCAGTGGCCCCAACGCAGGTTCTAACTAGGAACGGGAATGGTTAACTAGTTAACCGATAAGCATCAACTTTAACGGGCAGGGCTTACCAGTTATGGTTAACTGGTGGAGACTGGAGCAGCCCCCCATCCACCCTGCGCAGGGGGCTGCTCCGGCCCCAAGAGGCCTGCCCTGGGCAAGGAGTGCTTCAGCCCGGCTGTAGCAGCCCCCATCTGTGGCGGGCCTGGCCCAGCGTGCCACAGGCAGGGGTGTTGCAGCCTGGCTGGAACTAGACCTAACCTTCCTGCCTCCCTCTGCTGTGCTCTCGGTCCTTCCTCCCCAAGAGAATGTTCTTTAAACAAAGGGCAAACAACGAGGAGGAAAACTGATGGACCAGGACTTGAGTTCATGTCCTGGCCCTGCCACGGATTCTCTGCGCGACCATGGGCAAGTTACTTAATCTGTCCATGGCTTGGTTCTCTACCTGGGAAATGGAGCTAACAGCCCTGCCTTGCCCCCCAGCTGTGCTCTGAAGATAAATCCATTGCTATTTGTGAAGCGCTTAGAGGGTCCATTGGTGAGAGCCAGTTAGGCAGGTAGGGAGAGAAGTCAGTGTAACGCGATCCATGTTGTTGTTCATTCAGCAGTGAATTGAGCGTATCGTCTCGCTCCTTTGGGTCCAAACGCTGTGGTGGGTGGGTTTGTTTGTTTGTTTTATTTCTGATGCATGACACACTGAGCGTGCGGTGCCTTTTCCTGCCGTCACAAGTCTGACATGTGGCACTTGGATGCTTACTCATCGCTGGAAACGCTGCTGTTCCAGCGCCATGTGCATTCCTGACCAGCCTTCCCTCACGTACCGCTAAGCGAAGGCTGCCTCAAAGGGTCTGATTGGTTCCCCTCCTTGCTGAACCCATAACGAGGGGGCTGCAGTGCCGGGAGCTAGGAGCTTAGCAGGGATGTGGGGGGAAACGCATTAGTAAGATGCCCAAACCAAGAGGCGGTAACAAAAATAGCAGCTCATTTATGCAGAATTTTGTGTTTTAATAATGCCATATGGTTGTGCCCACGCGCATCAGCTTCATCGCTGCGCTGTCATCGGCGATTTGCAGGCTGAGGAGGGACTGAACCCCCTTTCGCTGCACTGAGTAGTGAGTGGCGATGGCAGGCCCGGTGGTCGTCCTGGGCCTTCGCCAGGGAAACCCCCAAGCCTCAGAAGAAGGAAAGGCTGGTGCTCTCGTGTATCCGGGGGGCGAATAGAAAAGGTAGGGATAGGGCTTCCCATGGGATTCTCCAGCCTTTCCAGTCTAGATTTAAAACTTTCTTGAGCCGTGGGGAGGCAGCTGGAGGAGGCCTCCGGGAAAGCAGGCGGCTGTTCGAAGCAGAGACTCCCTTGCCGAACTTGCGTTGGTCCCTGATTGGAAGCTCTTTTGGCAGCGTGAGACCAGTGTTTCGGGCGCTGCCCGCTACAGCCACCACTAGCTGTGCTTCACGGTCCGCAGCCAGGGGAGAGCGCAGCTCCGAGAGGACGGACCTTTCTGCACCGGGAGGCATGGTGAACGGCCGGCCTGCGACTGGCTGGTCCTCCTCTCCAGCCGCTCTGTGGCCCTGTGTGAGCCAGTGCGGTGCAAAGCTCAGAGAGGAGGAGGCTGGAGAAGGGCTCTGCTCCAGGTCCCACCCCCACTTCACTTCTGCCCTGCCCCCCAAGTGTGCTGCATCCTCCCTCCTCCTTCCCGGAGCCTCAGAATGCCACGACACAGCTGTTTTGTGGTAGCGGGAGGCACTGGGAGGAGGAGGAGTATATCCATGGGTGAGAGTTTTTATCCCCATTGACAGGCAGAGAACTGAGGCACACAGATGCCGAGTGCCCGGATACACTTATGTTACCTGTGCTGGCGTGGGGTGGTGCAGTGTGGGACAGTTCGGGACCCCTGGGATGCCACCGGAGGTCCTGTGATTGCGTTGAGTCAGCCTGTCATGCCAACCTACCCCCAGTGCAGAAGTACAGACACTGACAACAGCTCTGGGAAGACTCAACTGTGAAGGGACTTACTGCAACATCCGAATGGTCACTCCCCTTGGGGTACAAACCTAAAATTCTGTGAAGTTTGCCTCCTCCCTCAATGTGGAGGAAGGGCTGCACAGTTCAACCCCCCCAACCCCCTTAGAAATTACATAAACTGGGGTATATTATAAACCAGAAATAATTTCATTGACTCTGAAAAGGTGTGTGAGGCAGCAAACAGAACAAAGCAGATTTCTAAGAAAACTGTACATAAGAACGGCTGTACTGGGTCAGACCAAAGGTTCATCTAGCCCAGTAGCCTGGTGCCCCAGAGAGGGTGGACTGAAGACAATGATCAAGCGATTTGTCTCCTGCCATCCTCTGATAAACAGAGGCCGGGGACACCATTTCTACCCCCTGGCTAATAGCCTTTTATGGACCTAACCTCCATGAAATTATCTAGCTTCTCTTTAAACTCTGTTATAGTCCTAGCCTTCACAGCCTCCTCTGGCAAGGAGTTCCACAGGTTGACTACACGCTGTGTGAAGAAGAACTTTCTTTTATTAGTACAAAAATTGAAACGAGATTTCCTAAAGAACCTGGTGACAACTAATAGTGTCTCAACTTAGACATTATTTTAGAGAGATTCCTTCACAGCCAGTAGTGTCCTATCTGACCTGTGTCTGGTAGCCCCCCAAATATCTCTTTGGGGTGGAGAGGCAGAGGTAAAGCCAGCTGAAGACAATTGTTTTCCTCTGCTGGCTTATGTAGAATTTGCACAAGGAGGGAAACGTCTGTTTGATTCCTCCTCACCCCCCGTGGAACACTTCATCCGACCAACGAGTTGGTTAGTAGCAGGTGACCGGGTCACCTGACTCCATCATCCATGAATCAGGAGCAGTATGGCCGTTCCCAGGGAGGCCATACCTGTTCCCAGTCCGGTCCATTGTACTAGCGGGTGGGCCGTCAGCTCTGTTTGGCTTTTCCATTGTAGTCCTTGAAGTGTCATCAGTGGGGGGGGACCCAGAGCAGCCAATATGAAATACAGATTCATTCCTAACTTCAGCTCCAAAAATGGGACCTGCCTACGAATGGAAGGATCGTCGCAACACAGCACCTTTCCCGTGGGGTTTTGTCAGCACGGCTGTCGCTGGGCCGATCTTCTTTCCTACCTTCGGTGGGCATAATATGCGGGGATCCGTTTTAAGGGTACATCAAGCTTGATTTGTTCAGGGTCACACAGGAAGCTCGTGGTGCAGCAAAGACTGGAACATGTGCCTTGGACCCCCAGGCCTGACCCTGCCACGATCTCCCCGCCGCTCCAAACTCACCGTACATTGTGACCGCTCCAAGCTGAGAGCTGCCCCGGTGATCACCTCAACGCCTGTCGCTCCGGACATCACAGCCCCTTGCAAGCCCGGTGGTGCCACATGCTGAGTTCTCGCTCCGCTGAAATCCCAAACTGTTTAGCCTGGGCTAATGGCTCCTTTCTAGCAGGACCATTTCTGGGGGAGCCTTTCCTCTGATCCAAACTCAGGGGGGTCCCCTGACTCCCCGATTCAGCTGATTTGCCCAGTACCCTGTAATTCCAGGAGCTGGAGGAAACCGTGTATAGCGGGGGCCTGGCCTTGAAGTTGGAACAGTAGCACGTGAACGCTCCCACGGAATACAGAAGCTTTGGGGGGTGCCAAGGGACCTGCGGATGTGGGTGGCTCCATAATAAAAAATAAAAAAGGAGTCATATAAAAAATGGAAACTAGGACAACTAACAAAGGAGGAATATAGGCAAGCAACACGGGAATGCAGGGGCAAGATTAGAAAGGCAAAGGCACAAAATGAGATCAAACTAGCTACAGGCATAAAGGGAAACAAGAAGACCTTTTATAAGTACATTAAAAGCAAGAGGAAGACCAAGGACAGGGTAGGCCCACTGCTTAGTGAGGAGGGAGAAGCAGTAACAGGGAACTTGGAAATGGCGGAGATGCTCAATGACTTCTTTGTTTCGGTCTTCACCGAGAAGTCTGGAGGTGTGCCTAACGTAGTGAATACAAGCAGAGAGAGGGTAAGTTTAGAAGATAGGATACACAAAGAACAAGTTAAAAATCATGTAGGAAAGTTAGATGTCAGCAAGTCACCAGGTCCTGATGAAATGCATCCCAGGATACTCAAGGAGCTGATAGAGGAGGTATCTGAGCCTTTAGCTATGATCTTTGAAAAATCATGGCAGACAGGGGAGATTCCAGAAGACTGGAAAAGGGCAAATATTGTGCCCATCTATAAAAAGGGAATAAGAACAACCCAGGAAACTACAGACCGGTCAGTTTAACGTCTGTCCCAGGGAAGATAATGGAGCAGGTAATTAAGGAAATCATATGCAAACACTTGGAAGGTAATAAAGTGATAGGGAATAGCCAGCATGGGTTTGTGAAGAACAAGTCATGCCAAACTAATCTGATAGCTTTCTTTGATAGGATAACGAGCCTTGTGGATAAGGGAGAAGCGGTGGATGTCATATACCTAGACTTTAGTAAGGCATTTGATACGGTCTCGCATGATATTCTTATTGATAAACTAGGCAAATATAACTTAGATAGGGCCACGATAAGGTGGGTGCATAATTGGCTGGATAACCGTAGTCAGAGAGTTGTTGTTAATGGTTCTAAATCCTGCTGGAAAGGGATAACAAGTGGAGTTCCTCAAGGGTCTGTTTTGGGACCCGTACTGTTCAATATCTTCATCAATGATGTAGATATTGGGATAGAGAGTACGCTTATTAAGTTTGCAGATGATACCAAACTGGGTGGGGTTGCAACTTCTTTGGAGGATAGGGACATAATTCAAAATGACCTTAGCAAGTTAGAGAAATGGTCAGAGGTAAACAGGATGAGGTTTAATAAAGAGAAATGCAAAGTGCTCCACTTAGGAAGGAACAATCAGTTCCATACATACAAGATGGGAAGCGACTGTCTAGGAAGGAGCATGGCGGAAAGGGATCTAGGGGTCATAGTGGACCACAAGTTGAATATGAGCCAACAGTGTGATGCTGTTGCAAAAAAAGCAAATATGATTCTAGGTTGTATCAACAGGTGTGTTGTAAGCAAAACTCGTGAAGTCATTCTGCCGCTCTACTCTGCACTAGTTAGGCCTCAGCTGGAGTACTGTGTCCAGTTCTGGGCACCACATTTCAAGAAAGATGTGGAGAAATTGGAAAGGGTACAGAGAAGAGCGACAAGAATGATTAAAGGTTTAGAGAACATGACCTATGAAGCCAGGCTTCATGAACTGGGCTTGTTTAGTTTGGAAAAAAGAAGATTAAGGGGGGACATGATAGCGATTTTCAAATATCTAAAAGGGTGTCACAAGGAGGAAGGAGAAAATTTGTTCCTCTTGGTTTCTGAGGACAGGACAAGGAGTAATGGGCTTAAAGTGCAGCAGGGGAGGTTTAGATTGGACATTAGGAAAAAATTCCTAACTGTCAGGGTGGTCAAATATTGGAATAAATTGCCAAGGGAGGTGGTGGAATCTCCCTCTCTGGAGATATTTAAGAACAGGTTAGATAGACATCTGTCAGGGATGGTGTAGACGGAGCTTGATCCTGCCTTGAGGGCGGGGGGCTGGACTCGATGACCTCTCGAGGTCCCTTCCAGTCCTATTATTCTATGATTCTATGATTCTATAATATTTCCCATAATAATCGGGCCTGCAAATCTCATCCCTTCACCCAGCCCCAAAGGGGTTTCATCTGCCATGCTTGCAGCAAGACTCAAGCCTTTTTATCGCCCTGTCTTTTTAGTACGTCTCCTCACTAAGTGGTGATGGTAATTAGGCAAGTCAGACGCTCAGCAGAGTGGCCAGTTCAAGGGCAAACCGATTTTTAATTAAAGGCGGCATGCATTTGGGAGCCGTGACACGGCAGTGCTCCTGAATAGTTACTATGGTAACGGTAGCAAAGCACCCGAAAGCCTGTGTGATTGTATTGGAGTGTGTGAAGTTCACAAATTAGGCTCCGCGGCAGAACGGCCAATGTAAAACAAGAGGGATGGCTCCCTGGGAAGAAGTAGATGGGTGTTGCGTTCCTGTTGGGTTTTTCTAAGCGTGGCTCGTTTGTGGGGGGGGGGGGGGTTGTGTGTTTAAATCAGTCATTTGCATAATTGTAAACGTTTCATCGATTTTTTTTTTTTTTTTAAATGCCCCTGCTGTTTGGAATGTGATCTACTGTCTGATTAATCGGGCTCCATAGGGTTAGAGGAACTGGTGCACTCAACTTCTATACGCTCTGTTCTCGGGCAAACGGAGTCCTAAGGTCAGTCTTGAACCCCACTGAAGTTGTATTTGAGTCAGAATCTCAGGATTTGGCTTGTTGACGATGTCTGTCTTAGAAACCTTCTTGTAGTAGAAGAGGACTTGTCCCATAGATGGGTGAAACCTCCGTAACGTATGGAACATGGTAACATATTTATTTCCCCTCCTTGTTTAAGTCTCCCTTAAAATTCTTCCCAGCAGTGCTGCTTAGAGTGAATGTGATTGATTGACTTGCATATAAATTGCCTAATTTTATTTCCCTTCCCCGACCTGTGTCTAAGATTGTAAATGCTTTGGAGCAGGTTTTAGGAAAGTACCCATCTAAGACCTAGTGGGAATTACTCCAAATGATTATTATGAATAATAATGGTAGAAGCCAGTTCTAATGATTCTGCATTTTTTTTTTTTTTTTTTTTGCAAACCCCAAACTGCCCTGGGAACCAGTGGGAGTTTGAAATAGGAGTGTAAAATCCTGATTAACTGATCAAACTGGTTAACTGACTAAGTGGGATCCTGGTAAGGGTGATGCTTACTGGTTAACAGGTTACCCATTCACATCCTTAGTTTGGGAAGCTGAAAGATTGCAAAAATGGGCCCTCAAAATGCACTACAACCAAGGAAACTTATTCTTGAAAGGCTGGTTTCTATGCCTAGCTTTGCAGGTGTGATCTACCCAACCCTGCGGAAGACAGACGGCGTAATTCCTTTTATTTCCATTGAAAACAGCTTAAAGCGGATTTGGTGTTGCTCTGAAACTCAGTGGGTCCTCTTAACCCAAGTGAAATAACCATCCAAATCTGGGCGTTTTACATTCGTGTAAATATTGGTGCTGGAGGCTGAGTGAGTGTTAAAGGAGCTGTTCTGGGATGTTTTCTCCCATGGTTGCTAAGAGGTCGGCTGGCCACCAAGCCGAGAGAGAAGAGACAGCATGAGAGCATGTCGGCTGGAAAGAGCCTTCTAGCTGTCTCTTCTGTTCCCGTCTAATTGTGTTGTTTTAGAAATCCAATCCCGCCTGAGAAGTAACGGCTGCTGCTTCTTTCTCCCAGCTACTGGACTGCCATTTTCCCTCATCAGCTGCCAGCGATCTTGGGGGATATTTTCTATGGCACAATGGAGAATTAGACACCCAATTCCCATTTGGTGAAATAGCAGCAGCATCAGCTGCTGCTAAAATATTACTTAGAGCGTCAAGAACTTTTAAAGCAAATGATGCTAAGACGATGCGTCGTTTATGCCTTGGATTTTATTGGTTGTATTAAGAACATAAGAGCGGCCAGACTGGGTCACCAAAGGTCCAGTCAGCCCAGAGTCCTGTCTGCCAACAGTGGCCAATGCCAGGGGCCCCAGAGGGAGTGAACCGAACAGGTACTGATCAAGCGATCTCTCTCCTGCCATCCATCTCCACCCTCTGACAAACAGAGGCCAGGGACACCATTACTTACCCACCCTGGCTAATAGCCATTAATGGACTTAACCTCCATGAATTTATCTCATTCTCTTTTAAACCCTGTTATAGTCCTAGCCTTCACAACCTCCTCAGGCAAGGAGTTCCACAGGTTGACTGTGCGCTGTGTGAAGAACTTCCTTTTGTTTGTTTTAAACCTGCTGCCCATTGAGAACAACACAGTTATGTTGTAGTAGATTCCCCTTTTGAGTAAGTGCAAAACAAATAAGCGTAGCACTATATCATCCCACAGTAAGGACAGACTAATCTCCTCTTGTACTGTTTCAGTATTTCTGTGGCCTGCTTTGCTGTTTAATAAACTCTAGCTTGTATAGAGCATGGTTGCTCATCAGTAGATCTCAAAGTGCTTTAGAAAGGAGGCCGGTATAATTTTCCACCGGGTAAACCGAGGCACGGAGCTGTGATGTGATGGGCACAAGGTCAGTTGACGGCAGTCCTCCTGTTGGGAGGGGGGTTGAATTGACAAGATTGCCCGGCGAGATTACCAGGCCCATAGGATTAGCCCACAGTGGGGTGGGCCGTGGCTCACTGACTAGAGAGGGGCTCAGCTCTGCTTGCCCAGATGCCGCCCGTCCCCGACGTCCGGCATCCGTGCAGGTGGCTGGGCGTGCGGCATGCGGAGCGTGGATCAAGCCATTCCACATCCCGCCTGCAGCCAGGGTTACCCTGGGCCTCAGTGGGGCGGGATTGCAGGGCTCTGAGAAGTGCTCTCTTCATCTCCAGGGGAGGAACAGCAAAGACGTGAGTGGAGCAAATTCCTGAAAGCCCCACGTTTCAGTCTTGTGCATCAGCGCCACACATGCCGGGGGCTGGCCCGTTCCTCCGTGGCCTCTTTGCCGTGGCAACAGGGACACCTGTCCACCAGCTCCAGCATCCATCCTGGCAGCCGAACTCAGGGCGCCCTGATGCGGGGGTACCACAGTCAGACTTTCTACTCATCTCTCCCTTCCCTTGACTGACGCCGCACAAAGGGTTAATGTTTGGTTGTGATTTCGGCTGCTGCTACTGGAGTTTAACATATATATAATATAGCAACCCACAAAGCTGAGAAATCGCCTCAGATGGTTTCAGGACTCCTGTGTCTTCCATTTGCCCAGGAAGGTGCCAAATCACATGTTTAGCGATTAGCTATATTATTTAAAAAAAATAGCGTGTCAGGGAAATATCACATGGAAATCAGCAAAAGCCGATCAGACGGGAGTTGTCACATGAAAGGAGGAACAAGCTGGAATACGTGCGTATGGAGTTTGGAAGAGAATTTACTAGAGAACTGCGCCCCTGTAATAGAATATGCTAAGCCAGGACATTCTTGAGGGGTGCGTGCATCAGAGAAACTGGCCCGCTCATTAAGGCTTGCAGGGATTGGTTTTATTATTTTTGGGAAAACTCGCCAGCGTCTCTCCAGTTTTCTCAATTGCTGGCTGGAATCGCCGTTGCTAAAGCCCCAGAAGGGTTTCAGTTCCTCGAACAAAGAGGGGCCAGTTTGTCTTTTCTGGCCGATGTTGGTCACCTCCTTCTGAAAACTTGTCAATGAGCAGCAAATGCCCAGGACTTCCCCGGCTCCTGGATTTCGGGCTGATGGAATTTGGGTGAGAGAGCACCACAGCATGAATTAACTGAAGGGGGAAATCCAAAGCGGGGAATGAGGAACCGGGAGCAGATCACTTGAGGATTCCCTCAGGCCACTGTCAGACGGCAGGATACCGGACTAGACAGACCTTTGGCCTGACCCAGTAGGGCCGCTCTTACGCTTTTAAAACGAGTTTTGTCCAAGGCACTGAAAAAGACAAGGGGAAAGGAGCCCCATCTGCAGGCCGGCCAGCAAGAGGAGGGAAGGGGACAGTTGGGGTCTGGCAATTCAAAGGGAAGCAGGTCCCCTGGATACTGCAGTGCCACGCCCTTTAAATTGCTGCCAGAGCATCAGGTCGTGCATGCTGGGCAGCTCTGAAGGCTGGGGATGGGTGGCGCTGAGGGCTGGCTGCCCTTGGCCCCGCCCCTTCTGCCCTTGGCCCCGCCCCTTCTGCCCTCGGCCCCGCCCCTTCCAGGAGCATGGAGCCAGGCCTCTCCACACACACACCCCTGGCTCCAGGAGCTGTCTGCTCCCCTGCACCTCTGCTTCTGGAGGGAGTGGCTGAAGTTAATCTTTGGATTCACTGGATATTTTTTATAGCCACACTGCACTGCTTGCCCGGCTGCTCCCAGCTTGTCCGCTCGCATGTGCTACTGCAGCATTGACTCCTGACTCCACCCTGCCAACGGTGCCAACCGTCAGAGCCCACAAGTCCAAGGAGCCAGCAAGCACCTTGGTGGTTTCTCTCCTCCCGCCCATAGGCCTCGCAGGCGCGCCCTTGTCAAGAGCCGCCAAGCTCTCTCCTTGTGCTCCGTCAAGTCTCTCCCCAAAACTCCTCTGCCTTGGGGCCAACAGAAAACTCTGTGGTCAGACAGCTGGCGGGCAGCTGCCAATTGTGCTGCCCAGCGTGGCCTCGTTTCCTTGTGCTCCCTCTGGCTGTCAACCCCACCTACCTATTGCCTTCGACTGAGACTCATTGAGCCACGAACCGTGGCTTAGATTTTGTATGGGACTTGGCTAACGAGGGGTCTGCTTCATGACTGGTTGCCATTGGATGCTAATGTGATACAAACAAGGACCATGTAATGATGATCTGCTGGTAAACATTACCTTCCCCACCCAGTGTCTTTCTGAGGTAGGTAGGTAATATCTCCAGAACAGATAAGGCAAACTGAGGCAGGTGTCGCTACCATAAGTCACATGGTGAATCAGCGACAGAGCCCTGACTTCCAAACCTGCCCTACTCCACTAATGTCCCTGTACAGTAGTACTTCTACTGCCCCCCTCCCACGTTTCTATTTTTCTTCTGTAGTGCAAAATCGGTGCAAATTTCTGTTTTTAATTCAGGTTGGATGATCTGAGTGCTGGGTTCAAAGCAATAACGACCACTAAGCCGCCAAAGAACCTCAGGGCACATCGCTTCGCTGTCGTGTTGTGCTTTCCCCCGCTAGAATGGGGGTAATATTGTTGACCTCCCAGTACCTACCTGTCTTGTGAGCATTAATTAGAAAGCATGTGCAAGCGTGTCGTAAAATCTGCGTGGAGTCGATGCAGGTGCCATAAGAACCAAAATAGCCTGGAAATCTAAAGGAGACGGTTGGTGCGATCTGTCGGACGAGTGGGGGTCATACTGCTCAGCCATGGCTAGCAATTGCCCTTGGTATTCTCAAGGAGGAAAATAAAATGTCCATGTCTCTGTGTGTCAGGCAATTCAGTGCTGCACGAACAGACTTGGCAAGGAAGCCTGCAATTGTGCCGGGCTGTTTCCTCGGCATGAATGCAGAGCAGGGAAGTTAAAATCCTGCACTCTACCCTCCGTGGCTTGTTAGTCCTTTGGTAGCTCTTAGTGATTCAAGGCTCACGGATGAGGTTCAGCACATCTGCCCTTGTAGCCAAGAAGGCTAACGGCATGTTAGGCTGCATTAGTAGAAGCATTGCCAGCAGACCAAGGGGTGTGATTATTCTCCTTTATTCATCCCTGGGGGGGGGGGGGCACATCTGAAGTATTGCGTCCAATTCTGGGCCCCCCGTTACAGAAAGGGTACGGACACATTGGAGAGAGTCCAGCAGAGGATGACAAAAATGATTGGAATCATAGAACACTAGAACTGGAAGGGACCTCGAGAAATCATCAAGTCCAGTCCCCGGCCCTCACGGCAGGACCAAGCACCATCTAGACCATCCCTGATAGAGGTCCATCTAACCTGCTCTTAAATATCTCCAGTGATGGAAATTCTACAACCTCCCTAGGCAACTTATTCCAGTGTTTCACCACCCTGACAGTTAGGAATGACGTCTCGTGTCTTGCTCGCAACACTCCTGTGATCGTGTTCGCTTTTTTTGCAGCAGTGTTACACTGACTCATATTTAGCTTGTGGTCCACTCTGACCCCTAGATCCCTTTCTTCAGTTCTCCTTCCTAGACAGTCACTTCCCATTCTGTATGTGTGACACGGATTGTTCCTTCCTAAGCAGATTACTTTGCATTTGTCCTTATTAAACTTCATCCTATTTACCTCAGACCATTTCTCCAGTTTGTCCAGATCATTTTGAATTATGACCTTATCCTCCAAAGCAGTTGCAACCCCTCCCAGCTTGGTATCATCTGCAAACTTAATAAGTGTACTCTCTATGCCAATATCTAAATCGTTGATGAAGATATTGAACAGAATAGGTCCCAAAACAGACCCCTGTGAAACCCCACTTGTTATGCCCTTCCACCATGACTGTGAACCGTTAATAACTACTCTCTGAGAACGGTTATCCAGCCAGTTATGCACCCACCTTATAGTAGCCCCATCGGGCTGGAACACATGACTAATGAGGAGAGGCTGAAGCTATGTCTACACTACCAGGTTATTTCAAAATAATAACTCCCGAATCACACTTTCAAAATAAGCGTCGGAGGGGTAGCCGAGTTAGTCTGTACAGAATAAACTTAAAAAACAACAAATGGTCTGGTAGCACTTTATAGACTAATAAAACATAGATGGTGTGCCCACGCTACAGAGATGCCTCAAAATTAGTCTGAGGCAGGCTTCCTTAATGTGGACACGCTATCTTGACTTCGAGCCCCAGGAAGCACTGGGGAGTAATTACTTTGAATGACTCTGGGGAGTCGTTATTTTGAAATAGGGGTAGTGTGGACGCTCAGGTGCTATTTCACAATATCAGTTTCGAAATGGGTATTATTCCTCATAGAACGAGGGGTTGTTATTTCAAAATTAGTCTGTTGTGTCGACATACCCTGAGGGATTTGGACTTGTTTAGTCTACAGAAGAGAAGAGTGAGGGGGGATTTGAGAGCAGCCTTCAGTTCCCTGCAGGGGGGTTCCAAAGAGTATGGAGAGAGGCTGTTCTCAGTTGTGGCAGAATGAGGAGCAATGGTCTCAAGTTGTAGTGGGGGAGGTCTAGGTTGGAGATTAGGAGAAACTATTTCCCTGGGAGGTTGGTGAAGCCCTGGGATGGGTTACCCAGGGAGCTGGTGCAATCTCCATCCCTAGAGGTTTTTAAGTCCCGGCTTAATGCAGCCCTGGCTGGGATGATTAAGTTGGGATCGGTTCTGCTTTTAGGACTCTGGTTCCATGGTGCTGTGATGGTTGTCTGGACCGTTTTTCTTCCTATCTTGGCTGGAAATCCTGTGGGCTTGAGAGCGCAGATGTTTGAACAGTGAAACTGCTAAACATAAGAACGGCCGTACTGGGTCAGACCAAAGGTCCATCTAGCCCAGTAGCCTGTCTGCCGACAGTGGCCAGCACCAGGTGCCCCAGAGAGGGTGGCCCGAAGACAATGATCAAGCGATTTGTCTCCTGCCATCCCTCTCCAGCCTCTGACAAACAGAGGCCAGGGACACCATTTTATCCCCTGGCTAATAGCCTTTTATGGACCTAACCTCCATGAATTTATCTAGCTTCTCTTTAAACTCTGTTATAGTCCTAGCCTTCACAGCCTCCTCTGGCGAGGTAGCATCTTCTCTGTCTTGCTTCTACCTACCATCCTGGCACTTAGCATCAGCTCTGTCTTGTAGGAAACCATAAAGATTCTTCTCAGCTGTGAAAGTCTTTTACGTGTGCGCCCTGGGTCAGTGCCCTATAGGAGCCGCCTTGCTCGATGTCCGTGTTGTTGTGCAACCCCGTAAATAATTTGTAAAATGACTAATCTCAGCCAACAGAGGCACAGCTGTAGCAACTGCCCTATTCAAACTAATATCCTGTACTCACACTTGTGATGTAGTGGGGGCGTGCTGTCTGCTCTATAACCCAGTGGGGTATGGGGGGGCCTTGCTGGTTGCTGGGCTTGGGCAGTGGGTGACCTCCGGGCCCAACAGGACAGTGGATGAGTCACTAGGCAAGGGGCTCACAACCTGTCCGACCAGTTGCCTCCCAGGGAGAGGGAGGAAGGCGGAGACCAAACCCTGTCTGGGGGGCAGGGCTGGCGGAGAGTCAGTTTCTGTCTGGAATCCTGGAGGAAGCAGCCTAAGCAAGGGGCTGGGATGTAGGGGCCCAGTCTCCCCCATCTCAAGGGGGGCTGAGGCATCCTAGGCCTGGTCCTGTAACTTGATTGCATCTGTGCTGTGCTGCATCCTTGGAGAAGCAATAAACTCCCTCAATTCTACTGCCTGGCAGAGGCTGTTCGTGCCACTATGGGGGTGCAGGAGTCGGGGGAACCCCGACGCGTCGTCACAAAACTAATCTCCTATTTTTTAAATTGACCAATGTAGCTGCTGCAGAGGAAATAGTGAACCCTTCCCCCCAAATGCACTTGGGTGATTGTACAATACTATCAGTATGGAGTGGACTTCCCTATCCATCAACTTAAGCTTTGACGTGAGGTTTGAATGCCCTTGTTAATGTTCCTCTAGCTACAGCTGTTGCACATACTGCTCTTAGTCATGGAAGCATCAGTTTCTTATGATTCTTGCTAAGCTGCTTCCCTGAATAGTATCCTGCAGCTATGAGTTCCCCAGATTGATTTTCAGTTGTGCAAGGCAGGCTGTGAGCTATAAACCAACTAGGTAGTGTTAACACTAGATGCTGCAGAGATGGTAAGGACACTCACGTTTAAACATATCATGGTTTCTCAGACAGCAGGGATCTGTGCTGGCCAAATTTTGCGATGCCACAAGATTATCCCAAACAGGGACGCGACACTGGGTTGGTTTCTGTTTTGGGGGGAGTAGAGTAGGGGAGGACACACTACTCAGGCAAATCATAGGCCAGGTCTACACTAGACCAGGAGGGTGGGGTTAAGGTACGCAACTCCAACAATATAAAATATGTAGCTGGAGTTGGCTTATCTTAAGACAAGCTTGGCACCATCTTCATAGTGGGAGGCCGATGGAACAAACACTCACATCAGCTTCCCTTACTCCTGGCAGCTGCGAGGAAGCACCCTCAGCATTCAATTTAACGAGTCTTTAACTAGACTTGCTAAATCAAATGCCAGAAGATCAATCTTCAGTACAGTAAGTATAGATATGGCCTTAATAAAAGTCCAAATCGCAATAGGAGTTGACACTATACATGTGTCAAACTTTTAGTCAACAGAAAAAAGCCTTTTTGATTAAAGTGAAATATTCCCAATAAATAAAATAAATTCAGAAGTAATTTTGGCCTAAATATTTTGGGTTTTGACAAAAAAAATTAAAGAATTTTTGTTAAAATAGTTTAAATGTCACGTTTTCCCCAAAATATGCTCCCCTTTTAACAAAGTGTAAACAAGGTTCTAACAGGCCATAATGTAGACAGAGGCTGCACGCCGCTCTGTGTGGAATAGATTACCGTGGCAGGAAATCCCGTTTGCACTGTTCTTTTGCCTGGGTTCCCCATGCTTTGATGGACTGTGGACTGTGTTCACACCACTGTGCAAGAGACATTAGGGAGAGCAAGGGATGAAAGCTCCGGTTTGCTGCTGATGCCTAAAGAATGTCTGTGGAAAAATTGATGGTCAGAAAGTTGATGAAAAACAGGCCTGGGAAACTGTGGCTTATAAGCCAAGAAGTTCTGCATAGCCCAGAGTTTGTCGTGCTTGCCAAATTTCTGTGGCATTCCTTAAAAACACGCAGCAGCAGGGCTCGCCTTTGGGAAAGCGGCACAGGGACTCATTTTGGGTAGATGTTCCGATTCTGAGGTATGCACTCCCTTAAAGAAAATCATAACCCCTCCCTGCTCTCCTTGGGCGACTGAGTGAGTGTGGGGTTAGAGAACCAAGAAATTGGGCCTGGCATTTCATCCCAGCAATCCCACATCGACTCTGTGTGTGACGCTAGCCAGAGCACTTAAACCAGCCTTTTCAAAGGCAGCCTGTCATTTTGGATTACCCTCATCTCAGACCCATGATTCTCAAAGTGGCCGACCAACCGCAATTCCAGCTGAAGCCTGATATTTGTTCCGGTTCTCTCCTTTTTCCTTTCACGATCCCTTCAATTCCTCACCACTCCAAACCTGACCCCTCCGGCTTTTCTCCTCGCCCTCCTCACTTCCTTTCTCTTTTTGCTGATGCCTTCTCCTCCCCTAATCCACCCAAACCCCCCCCCCCCCGAAAAACGGTGGCCCTAACTGGGGGTGTTAAATAGCAGTTAATAAACGAATCGAGTAGTCGATGGAATTTCTTGATTAGTTGATAAGGGAGTTCGCTGCAGCTCTGCTTTTAAATGTAGGAAGAGCTGCCAGGCAGAGCTGCAGTGGTCTGGGACCCAGCATGAGCATGGACTGCTCAGTCCTGGCTCATACTGGATCCCCCGCTGTGCCTCTACCTCCCTCCCCTCTCTGGGGACGGTGCTGGAGGGAACTGGCTTTGAAGCTGCTCCCCCCAGCTCCTGCTGCCCGTCCCTTGCTGCCTCTGATGCAGAGGCAGCGGAAGGGGACAATGACTAGTTGCTTACATCCCTAGCCCTAACATGGTGTTGGTAGCCCTCGGATTGCTGGCTTGGCTGGTGTGTTCCGGCCCTTTTCCAACGCTGGGTCTAACCGAGCTTTTTAGTTGCAAGCTTTAAAGAAGACGGTCAACCGCTCTGTGTTTGTACAGCCCCGGGCCAGGGTTCCCGTCTTGGCTGGCCTTTCGATATGGCCATAAAAACATGATTGATCTTTTTCTTTTTATAGCCAGGAAGTACAGCGTACGCTGCTTGGGCAGGGAAGAGCGACAAGGCAATAGTTCTTTGCTGGGCAATAGAATGAGAATGGGAATAGCTGCTGAGTCTCCTTTGTGGCAGTGCTGGGTAGGGGTGTGAATGGTTAACCAGGAAGCTTAATGCTTGACTGGTGAGGCGTACTGGTTCCGGTTGACTGGTGTTACATGTTTAGTTAAATACATTTTCACATCCTTACTTTTTACATCCTTAGTGTGGTGCCTCCTAATTATTATAGTCCAGTGACCCTTTAATACCTGAGCTATTATGTGGCTGATGGAAGGCATTTCAGGGAAGATAGGTTTGTGGTTAAAGCACAAGACTGACCAACGAGAGATCTGGTCCCACAGCTGGCTCTGCTACAGACTCTGTGCTACCTGGAGCCGGTTTGTCAGTCTTTATGCTCAGTTTCTCTGTCTCTCTCTGAAGAGCATGCATCACAGGGCTGTGAAGGCTAATATAATGAGGGTCAAGCGTTTGAGGGCCTTAGAGGGCAAGTGTCCAAGATGTGCAGAGCGTTGCTGTTTTTATTCTCCTTTCAGGAGGAGTCTGATATTTGTGCGCTGTTGACATGGAAAATCAACGGCTGCTCCCCCCCTTCATGTGTCCAGCAGCCCGTGATCGAGTGGTTACTCTGTACAGGGTGTGTTGTACAATCCCCCATTCCCCTTCACACTGAGGTACAATTTTCAAAAGTTCCTCAGTTGTCACTTAGGAATGTGAGTCCCATCTTCTAAAGGGATTTAGGCACGGAGGAGCCTAAATCCCATTGACTTTTGAGAAGACTTAAGATTGTAAATGACTTAAGAGCTTTTGAAAAATTTGTCTTTCATCTTTAAAACCTGTGCCATTCGCAGCCACATGAAGAGAGATTAAAAAGACGGGGACTTTTCAGCTTAGAAAAGAGGAGTCTAAGGGGGCATGTGATAAAAGTCTATAAAATCATGACTGGTTAGGAGAATGTGAACGAGGAAAAGTTATTTACAGCCAGTCCCCGAGTTGCGAACAGCCGAGTTCCAACAGCCCTTGGAGCGGTCGTAAAGGCGGTCCCCGAGTTATGAACGCGACCTGCGCTTACGAATGGCGCAGTTGCTATGTAACTCAATGGGGTCCGAGTTACGAACAGATCGAGTTACGGCCAAGTGTTTGGTCCGTAACTCGTTTGTAACTCGGGGAGAGGCTGTACTTGTTCCCATAACGTAAAAAATAGAGGCCACCAAATGAAATTAATAGGCAGCAGGTTTTTTTAAAAGGAAGTATTTCTTCACACAACGTAGGGTACGTCTAGACTACATGCCTCTGATCAGCTGTTTGTCGGCTCAGCGCAATAGTCTGGACGCACCGGTGTCGACATCAAAGGTATTTGTCGACCACCCAGGTAAACCTCATCCCAGGAGGCAGTCTGATCAGCTGTTTGTCGGCTCAGCATGGCAGCCATGTAAATTTAAATGAAGCGGCGATTATTTAAATCGCTGCTTCATTTTACTATGTCTGGTAGCCTAATCTACATGCCTCTGGCGACAGAGGCATGTAGTCTAGACGTACCCATACAGCCAACCTGTGGAACTCCTTGCCAGAGGATGTTGTGAAGATCGGGACTTTAACAGGGTTCCAAAAAGAGCTAGATAAATTCATGGAGGATAGGTCCATCAATGGCTATTAGCTAGGATGGGCAGAGAGGGTGTCCCTAGCCTCTGTTGGTTAGAAGCTGGGAATGGACAACAGAGGTGGGATCACTTGATGGTTCCCTGTTCTCTTCATTCCCTCTGGGGCACCTGGCATTGGTCACTGTGGGCAGACAGGACGCTGGGCTGGATGGGCCTTTGGTCTGGCCTAGTCTGGCCCTTCTGATGCTCTGTTGTGGCTCTCCTGCTTGTCTCTGCGTGGGAACAGCCTGTGGTTTGCGTCACGCGTTTGCTCCTGGTGCTCTCACAAAACGACCGGGGTGGGTGGGTGGGTGGGGGGGTGTATGTTTTTAAATGACAGCATCAAAAGGTGAGCACTCCAGAGCTCGGCTCATCGGGAAACGATCTTCTTGATCTTAACAGAATGGAGGCCTCCTGCCTCGAACTAGCCCTCGAAGGAGAGCGACTGTGCAAAGCTGGCGACTTCAAGGCCGGAGCCGCCTTCTTCGAAGCCGCGGTGCAGGTGGGGACGGAGGATCTGAAGACGCTTAGCGCCATCTACAGCCAGCTGGGCAATGCCTATTTCTACCTAAAGGAATATTCCAAGGCCCTGGAATACCACAAGCATGACCTCACCCTCGCCAGGTAAGCGGCCCGCTGCCTGCGGCTCCCGCCAAACGTGATGGGTCAGGTCTCACATTCAGGCAAGATCCCTGGATCCCAGGCCAGCTGCTCGAGGGAACCGGTGACCGCAACCGAGAACGGAAGTGGGACCCCAGGGGATGACTGTACAGAGAGACTCTGTCTTAATGGGCGGACTGCCACAGGCAGAGGGTTGCTCCCACCCCGGGGGCTGGGAGCTGGCAGCGATGGCGGGGGTGGGGGGGCCGCCTTCTCCCTTCCACCCCGTAGGAGGCTGCTGACTCCCAGCTGCGAGCCTGCGCAGGATGGGAGCCAACACCCCTCCCCTCCCGTCTGCCCCCCGCTGCCACTTCCGGCCCTGTGTGAGGCTGCCGGCTGGGTAACCACGGTAACCGTGGTGTAGGGACCGCTCCAGCCTGTCCATAGTGGCTGCTCCTCCCCCTCTCACCTGGCCCCATTTAATCAGTTCACTGGTTACACTTCCCCTTTAATTGGTTAACCAGTTAAATGTTATTTTACATCCTTAGTCTGCACAGGGCATGGGGCTGGGAGGAAGAGTGAAGAGGAGTCTGAAGGCAGGGGAGGAAATCTTACCCATTTAAAATCTTAGACCACTTCTTCCCAAAATACCTTCTCCCCAGCGGGGTCACTACACCAGAGGCCATCTCAGTCGGGCCTGTTTCCTCCACGGCCGGCCCAGGCCAGAGCAGAAAGCAGCGCGCGGCCATCTGTTGTGTGAGGGGTCCCCTGCAGTTGGACTCCTGCCTTGAGGAGCGCAGGCCATTTCTAGTGCTGTTGTACTGACCTTCACCAGCACTCGCTGGTCCCTTGCATTGTGGCGGAAGGTGGGGGTGGCGGGGGCTAGCTTTTAGGAACAAAACACAAGTGCCCTTTCCACACCCAAATGCTACATCACGACCGCTCCCCTGTGGAGCATCTAAGCTGGGTGATCTGGGCCAGACTTTCCAAATCCGCCTCTGCCCCCAACAAAATTTGCAAACACGTGTGCTTGGGGCGCGCAGAGAGGCAATGGTTTTGTGTCGCCGTTAGAGGCTTAATTAAGGAGGCCTGCTGAAAATGTGGCCTCAAGGCCCATTTAAAAGTGTTCTGTCTACCATCGGGTGGATTCATTGGAGGGTCTGAGAACCCGCACTCTCTGCAGAGAACGTAGCACCGGTGTGGTGGCCCAGGGGAGCTGCCAAGAGTGGCTTTTTTCCCTGCTTGACTTGCACTCGCTACAGGGCATCTTCAGAACCTTGCTCCCTTCAGAAACTGGTATCAGGTCGGTAACTGGGCTCGTAGATGTGCTGTCTGATGCACCTGCGTGTAATTCCCTGGCGCTCTGTTAGTCCCCAGGGGCTAGGAATTCTGTAGAGACAACAAAATGCTCTGTCCCTAGAAACAAAAGTGAACTCTGATTGATTGTCTGAGCAAAGCTAATCGGCCTCCTTGGGCATCGTGTCCTGGTCTTGCCAGCTGAACGGACCGTTGGTGGCGTGTGGGAGCTTCCAGGCTGGGAGGCTGGTAAATAGAACTTTATTTCCCATCCTGGATTGAGAGAACTGCCTGAGGGGAAACACAAATCTGACTCCGAGACTAAATGAGTGTCCTCCCTCCATTTGCACAAGGCGCATGCAGGCTAGGAGTGGATTGGGGATGTTAAATTTTGATTATTTGGCTAATCGAATAGTCGATGCAATTTGCATCGACTATTCGATTAGTCGATAAGGGCGCTTCAGCCTTTGAAGCGTAACAACAGCCCCAGGGGTGTTGCTACACTTCAAAGGCGAAAGTGCGGTGGGGAGCACAGGGCCAGCGGGGAACTCAAGCAGTCCCCCGCTGGCCCCGGGCTCCCCGAGGCATTTTGAAGTGGCAGCGCCACATGGAGCCCGGGGTCAGTGGGGGAGACCCCAGTTGGCCTCAGGCTCCACATGGCGTTGCCTCTTTGAAATGCTGCGTGCAGCCCAGAGCTGGCCCCGAGCTGCATGCGGCATTTCAAAGCGGCAACGCCGTGTGGAGCTCGGGGTCTGGCCCCAGGCTCCACGTGGTGCCGCTGCTTTGAAGCTCCCCCTCCTCTTCCCTTTCTGATAGAGGCAGCAAGGGGGAGAGGCGGGAAGTGGCTAATCATCTAGTCTGTTGACTATCCAATAAGCATTTGCTTATCGGATACTCGACTAGAGCAGATCGTTCACATCCCTAGAGAAGATGAGTTAAGGGATGGTACGTGGTTACCTAATTAACTGCTTTTTAACTGTGAAAAATCTTGGCAGTTAGTTACACACTGTGGGCTCTGCATTATAAAGCTTTTCCTGCAGAACCCACAATGCAGCCAGCTCCCTGGAACTGATGCCGGCAGTCAGTGCGTGCTGGGAGCCGGCTCTCAGGTGCTTCTGGTGAGCCGGCTGCGCTGCAGGCTTTGCAGTACAAACTTTATACTGCAGAGCTGGCAGTGTCGGGCGATAGCTGGGAGCCAGTGTGCACTGGAAGCCTGCTTATAAGCTGGCTCCCGGCATGCACTAGTTCTCTCCTGCTGCTCTGTTCCTGGGGAGCCGGCTACCACCCTGCATTGCTGCCTCTAAGGCAGCAGCACGAGGTGCCAACCAGCTACCCGGGAGCCAGTGTGTGCTGGGAGTTGGCTTTTAAGCCAGCCCCACTTCCAGAGAGCCAGCCGCTGCCCTGCATTGCAGGCTCTGATACAGAGGCAGCAGCATGGGGTGGCATCTGGCTTCCCGAGAGCAGGGCTGGGAGCCACTGTTTAACCATTATGGGAACCGGTGAGCTCATGCCTAGTGCCGACTCCTGCTACAGCCTTACATAGCAGTCTGGTTGAATTCTGCTGGCAGTAGGTTAAAGCATGTGCCAGCATTTATAACATCCCTTCCCCTTCTTCTGGTCATCTCATAGGACCATTGGGGACCGTATTGGAGAAGCCAAGGCCAGTGGCAACCTTGGAAATACATTGAAAATACTTGGGCAGTTTGACGAAGCTATCGTTTGTTGCCAGAGACACTTGGACATTTCTCAGGAGCAGGGAGACAAGGTACTTGATCCGGGACGTCCAACAGGAAATATTCCCTGACTTTTAAGAGCCTCCCCAGGGCCAGCCAGCAACTGAGACATCATCGAAGCTGGCTCTGGAAAGAGACTGACCATATCGCCCTCCCTTTCCGTGACAGATCTGTTGCTAGGGAAAGTACAAGTTGAACCTCTCTAGTCCGGACCAGACAGTTCTGGACTAGAGAGGTTCAATCCGTAGTGGCAGAGGAAGCAGGGGACGTGCGAATGGATGAAAATGTGGGCAGGGCATGCCTTGAATGTAGACCCCAAATACCCAGGAAACAGTGGATTTCCCCTGTTCCCAAATGAGAACACTGAACCCAAACAAATAGAGATTCACATTCCTTGAGTTCACAGAACGGGGCCCAAGCCAAGAACTCCAGGCTGGTTCTCAGACATCAGTTGTACAGTCCTGGTCTGTTTCTCTGTTTGGTTGCCCATGTGGAAGGAACTGGGTGTCTCTTAGTCCTGTTCCTGGTGGCTCCTCATCTGCCCGTCTCTTGTGTGCACACACATGCTGTTGCTGGGAGCACTGAGTTGGCAGTTTCAGCCGTGGGGCTAGTTGGTCTCTGAGTCATGGGGGCTGAACACCTCTCTGCCCACAGGATGTTGGCAAGGAGCATTGTGGGAGAGCTGGCTCTCTTCCGGCCTATGCTGGACTTGTTATATGTGGAGACAGATGGTTCCCACCCACAAGGGGCTGGACTGAGACCATCCCTTGCACATAGGCCACCAGGCGCACAGGCCATCAGATGAGGATCTGAGGTCCCCATTTGCTACTCTTTAGAGCAACATCGCCTAGTGGACAGAACATTGGACTGGGACCCAGGATAGCTGGGTTCTGTTCCCCACTCTTCCACTGGGTGGCCTGGGACAAGACGCCTCAGTTTCCCCATCTGTAAAAGGGGGAGAATGAGTACGATCTCCTTTGTAGAGGGCCTTGATCTACTGACAAAAACCTCAAGATAAGAGCCAAGGACTGTGGAACTGGTGACTCAGACTTAGCGTCTCAGACGAAGCCGTAATGGTCTGCGGGTTCGCCCTGGTTTTTGGCTGGCGGCCCTTTGCCCAGAGCCAGGAGCCTTGGCATTGCAATGTGGAGTGTAACCCCTGCTCTTCTGTCCCCCCCCCAGGTAGGTGAAGCTAGAGCGCTGTATAACATTGGCAATGTTTACCATGCAAAGGGAAAGCAGTTGTCTTGGAACGTGGCCCAAGACTCACGTTCCCTGCCTCAAGAAGTCAAGGAGACGCTGCAGAGAGCTTCGGAGTACTATGAGTAAGTACCAGCCCTTCCCGGATCTGCGGGGGAGGGGGCCACACTGCCCCGGCACGGTCCTTTAACCGGGTGCCATGGCAAAGCATCTGGCGCGCTTGGGGCAGCTGCCCAGTCAGGTGACGGCTAACCGCACTGGGCTGGTGGCAAGTGATTTTTTTCCAGTAGCCCTCCACTGGGATGGTGGCTGGGGCCCTCCTTACTAAGCCAGCAGGGACCTCGGGGCGGACGGGGGGTGGATCTGCAGACTTTGGGCAGGGGAGCGCTGTGCATTCCTCCCCAGTGACCCCCCATCCACCCACCCCTTTGGCTGTCCCATTGCTCGCCTGGAGAGGGCCCTGTGCTCTCCTCTGTGGCAGAATGGGGCCCATCGCGGTGGGGTGTGGAGAGGAGACTAAAGGCAGAAAGTGGGGGGAGGGAAGGAAAAGTTACAGCGGTTTTCAAGGCCGGACGCGAGGCTCATCTCGTCGGCCTTCCTGCGTAACAAGCCTGAGCCCTCACCCAGGGCCTGCTGGAAAAGGCCCCTTGTCCCCTGCGAACGGCTCCAAAGGGGATCTGAGCTGCCAAGGCCTGCGCTTAGAGCTCGTCCTCCAGCAGCTGGCAGTGGCCGGGACATCTCGACCCATTCAAAGAGCTGCATCCCTCAGCCCGCCCGAGGTGCCGGCCATGTCATGGGCTTGGGCGGAAGAGAGCCTCTACCCGTGGCAGGCCAGCAAAGGGAGAACTGGCTTTTCCACTGCTCTGGGATGTGTTTGTTGTTCGCTGTTAAATGGCTTCCCCTTAACGAGGAGGGAGAGAGGCACGTGTGCTTAGAGTAGGGGCCTGGATTTCTAAGTTTCTGTTTGGTTCTTTGTCTGAACATGAGCATGTCCCTCACAGCCTAGTGTTCCGAGATACTGAGCAGCTCCCGCTCCCGTGGCCGGGGCTCAGCACCTCTAAAAGTCAGGCTGTTTCTGCTTCCGTTTCCACATTGCATGCAACTTCATTCAACATCTCCGTGCAGTGCGTCAGCCGTGCCGGTCCCAGAGAGACCAGGTGGGTGACGTAAGATCCTTCTCTTGGACCCGCTTCTCTGGGCGCGAGAGCCAGCTTTCCAGCTTGAAAAGCTGCGCTTTCTCCAGCAGAAGTTGGTCCAATAAGAGATCTTATCTCTTCCACCTTGTCTCAAACATGGAGATCCTGCGATGAAGGTTCTGGGGAATTGCAAAGCATTGGTATTAGGGGGTTGCCAGGTGTCCGGTTTTGAACCGGACAGTCCAGTATTTGAGCTTTCTGTTCGGGAAACAAATTGAGAAAATGGAAACGTCCGGTATTTTCTAAAGAAGATGGGATGTAGATTGTGATGTCATGTCAACTGTGTCCGGTATTTTTGTTGAAACCATCTGGCAACCCTAATTGATATTCATATGCTGCTGCATTGTGTTGGGCCATGTACATTGGCTAAACCGGACAGTCTCTACACAAAATGAAAATGGACACTAATCCCTTATCAAGAATGGTAACAATAGGAGAATACTTCAGTCTCCTTGGACGCTGAGCGATTTAAAAGCGGCCACCCTTTGACCAAAAAACCCCCCAAAACAGACTTTAAAGGGAAACTGCAGAGCTGCAATTCATTTGCAAACTTGACACTATTCAAGTTGAATTAGGGATGTGAAGGTTTAACTGGCTAACCAGAGGGGACTGGAGCAGCTCCAACCCAGCGGCCCTCTCCACCTCCCTCCGCTCGCCTCCCCTTAATCGGTTAAACGTACTGTTTAAGCAGTTAGCCAATTCAATGAGATTTTACATCTCTAGTTTAAATAGGGCCTGGGAATGGCTGGTTCACTGCGATATTCCCTCTCTTGGGACTCGCCTCCTCATCAACTCTTGGGGGTGGGCCACCCCCACCCCGACTGAATTGGCCTCCTTAGCACCAATGAGCTGACTCCTTTTGTATGTGCTAGCGTGTTTACGCTGCCTCTGTCATTTCCACTCCATGCATCGGACAACGCGGGTCATTGCCCATGAAAGCGGATGCCCAAAGGAATGTGTTAGTCTTTAAAGGGCCACAGGACTGCCCACGGGCATTGCTGCGTGAGGATCTAAAATCCCCAATCGTGCTTCGTGTCTACTCCGAAGCAGGCTCGGTTCCCCTTTAGCGCTGTGCAGGGCCCGTAACCCGTGTGCGTCAGGAGATAAACTGAGACAAAGCGAGAGACCTGCCGGACGGCTCATCCAACGTCAGCCCCCTGCTCCAATCTGAGCGAGCTCAAATACAAGATGGCTCAGATACTGGCACATCCTCTAATGTGAGAGATGCCATCAAGTGCCAGCCAGGCCCCTCTGCCATGTGTCTTGGCCGCGCTGGACAGTCCCTGCGACACAGGATCAGACCTCAGCAATGATCACACGCACAAACCTGGAGGGGAACATTTTCACCTGCCTGGGCACTCCCCTCGTGGGATTAAAAGTAGCCGTTCTGCTACAAAGGAATTTCGCAAGCCAATTAGAGAGAGAGTATAGAATTGACATTCATCTGCAGCTTGGACACGATTTCCCTGGGCTTGAATAAAGACATTAACTGGATGTGGCATTATAAAGCCAGCCTTCCCTGCCTTAACACCTCATTTTCCCATTAAAAGCTAAGAATGGGACCCTTCCAGCCCACTTAATTAGCCTCGTTAGGCCCAGTTCTATAATTGACAGGTACCTTTCCCCCAACCCCCTCCTTTTTCCGTTATAAAATACTGGATTTCTGTTATTCCTCTCCAGCTCATCATCTGATGAAGTGGGTTGTGCCCACAAAAGCTCACAGTCCTATATCTATTGTGGTTAGTCTCCAAGGCTGTGTCTACACTGGGCCACTTATTCCGGAAAAGCAGCTGCTTTCCCGGAATAACTTGCCAGCTGTCTACACTGGCCGCTTGCTTTTCCGGAAAAGCAATGAGGATCTACTGTAAAATTGTCAGTGTTTTTCCGGAAAAACTATGCTGCTCCCGTTCGGGTAAAAGTCCTTTTCCGGAAAAACTGTTCCGGAAAAGGGCCAGTGTAGACAGCACAGTAGTCTTTTCCACAAAAAAGCCCCGATCACGAAAATGACGATTGGGGCTTTTTTCCAGAAAAGCGCGTCTACATTGGCCACGGACGCTTTTCCGGGAAAAAGTGCTTTTCCGGAAAAGCATCCTGCCAATGTAGACACACTTTTTCCGGAAATACTTATAACGGAAAACGGTTCCGTTTTAAGCATTTCTGGAAAAGGGTGCCAGTGTAGACATAGCCCAAGGGTACGTCTAGACTACAGACTTTTGTCGACAGAAGTTTTGTCGATAGATACTGTCGACAAAGCTTCTGTCGACAAAGAGCATCTAGACTACAGCCAGTTCTGTCGACAAAGCAAGCTGTTTTGTCGACATGACAGTGTAGACGCAAAGGACAGTGTAGATGCAGTAACGCCGTCTGTCGACGGAACTCTGTCGACAAAAGGCGTTATTCCTCGTAGAATGAGGTTTACCGCCGTCAACAAAACTGCCGAGTTCTGTCGACGTTATGTTGACAGAACTCAGCGGCAGTGTAGACGCAGGTATAGTTTTGTTGACAAAAGTCCGCTTTTGTCGACAAAACCCTGTAGTCTAGACACACCCTAAGGTGCCACAGGGCCACTTGATGAACTAACATAGGACAGCAAGGGGATCGTATAAAGCGTTTGGGGTCAGCGAGGTGAAAGGTCAGGGGAGACTGCTGTGAAGAGCGAGTTAGTGATGAACCTTAATGAGCAAAGCATTGGTCAACAATTGCATTATGGCCCCTAGAATTTGTGTCTGTTCCTTTTATGATGGGGACTGTGGAGATCATAGGAGGGTAGAATTTCAGTGCCCAGGAATTTCCAAAGGAAGCGCTTTGCACATTTTTGCACAGGCTTCTTCAGCTCTTTCTCTCTCTGGGCGGCTAACAGGGAACTGGCATCTTTGTTCCATGGGAGGGATCGGCTGCGTTTGGTTCAGCAGCTGCGGATGGAAGGACCCAAATCCTGTGCACATTGTGATCTGCACCTGCTTAGAGGGGCAGCAGAAGAAGCGGCTGCGTCCCATCGGGCGGCTGCGTGAGAAGGAGCACAGGTGCAGAAACGTCGTGTGGCTCCTAAGTCAGATGTCGCTTGTCTGCACGCTGACCCGTGTCTTAATCCAGCCAGAATGACCAGCAGGCATGGTGCCTCTTGGCTGTCCGTGTAATCTTGCCTAACGGGGGCTCTGCGGTGGGCCTGGGAGGAGTGAGGAAGGACCGCAGGCTTTTCTAATTTAAAAAAAAGAAACCAAACCAATGGGCGACTTTCTGAAAGGTGTTTTGTTTTAAGCCTCTGAGTTTGCCTGCCTTGGGTCTAGCCCACAATGGGTCAAGCTCTAACTCGTGTGGTTAAATTCAGTCCCTGAGCATCTGCTTTGATGGCACAATGTTCTCCAAAGTATGAGCCTTTGGAGAGGGGAAGCCGACTCGCAAACTGGCTTGTGCGCACACCGCTGCCCTCTGCTGGATAGAACTAGAACTCTTCAACGCTGCATCATTGGCCCTCTACTGCACTAGCGAATGGAGATTCACCTTTCGTGGAAGTGGTTGGGGCCTGCGTTTTCGGCAGCAGGAGTTTCCAGGTTCTGTCGCCGTGAAGTTCTGAGGCGTTGCGGCGTGTCCCACAATAACAACTTGTGCCTTTGTTCCAAACGACTACAGCCGCGTCCTTAGGCATATCCTTGCGCCTGGCCCATTGCCTGGAACTACATTGGTCCATGCACCCCTGTCTGCGCCAGACCCTTCATGTCCTCACTGTTTCCCCAGGCTGCAGAGGGCAGGGCTGGGGGAGAGGTAGGGCCTGAGGGGGGTTGTTCCAGCCCTTCTCCGGGCGGGGGGGGGGCAGTCGTGTGGCCTGTGGCTCCCCCCAGATTCTCCCTCACCAGTCGCCACTACACGTTCAGGTCAATGGAGCTGGCTGCCCCTGGGCGGAGAGTGACCAGGCGTGCTGCTCTGCTTTCTTTCAGGAGGAATCTGTCTCTGGTGAAGGAGCTCAGGGACAGAGCCGCGCAGGGCCGGGCCTATGGGAACCTCGGCAACACCCAGTACCTGCTCGGCAACTTCAGCAAAGCCACCGCTTTCCACAAGGAGGTAAGGAGCGTGGCCCTCCTTCCCGTGGGGCGTGGGCGAGCCACTCGCTTCCTGCAGCATAGCCTTGTGCCCGGCCCTCCGCATGGCACTGCCTGCGCCCCTAGCCGCGTCAGACGCCGGAGCCTGTCCCCCGCCTCGTGCTGGTAGCGCCTGACTCCCGAGTTATCCCACCGAAATCCGGGGGCGGAAGGGAGCTCTCCGCACGAAGGGGGTGGAGTCTCGCCTGGTCTAGCCACGTGTCCCTGGAAGGCTGAGCAAGGTGGGCGCTGCAAGGTGGGTGCCGTGGGCTAACCCCACCTAGGCGGGGCTTAGGATAGGGCGCTGCGAGCCGCAGGAGGCTGCTGGGGCTCAGACGGGCAGTGTTGGGAGGCCACGCCCGGGGGCCTGTTGGTACCGATCCACAGGGAGAATCCACCTGAGGCGCAAGTGTTTAAAACATGCGTCTGCTCCCGCCACGTTGGAGGCTCAGTTTGGCGGGTTGAGTGTCTCTCCCACGCGTGGGAGCCGTCCGCCCCCGCGACAGGAGTGAGGCATGTTTGGCAGACGGGAGGCAGCTGGCAGGGTCTGGGCGGGGCGTAGCGGCCTCCCGTCGCCAGGGCCGGCTGCTGTCCTGGACAAGAAACTCACTTGCTTGGAACAGCCCGGAGTGCCCCCGGTGCGAAGCGGAGGAGGCGCAGAGGGTCTCCGCGGCGCGACGTCACCTGCCGCGGCGTGAACCGTCACGGGGCACGTCCTCTTTGCTGCCGCCTTGGCTTGGAACAGCCCCCTGTGGAGTGACGGGCACCCAGCGTCCTTGCTATAACGGGGCCCTGCGCTCGGGCGCCGTCTTCGCTGGGACGCCCTTCCTCCAGGAAGGAGCGTGGTCAGAGGTGCAATGGGGCCAGGCTTTCCCGATCGAAGAGTAACCCGACCCACACAGGACTGGCCCAGGCCAACTGCTGTGCACTGCTGCTCTGCATCAGCCGGGGGTGCGTTAGCGGGGTTGTCTTGCAGGCTGGTTTGAGCTGCGCGGGGGTGTCTGTGGGGTGGGATAAGTAACCAGGTGGTCTGCCCCAGAGGCCTGGGGCCAGCCGGCTGGGTTCCGAGGGGAGCCCTGGTGGAGCCGGGAGTTTGCAGCGAGCCGGCTGGCTGCCCGGGGAGGGCTGGCAGGGTCGGGGAAGGGAGGGCGAGGTGCAGGGTGGGGAGACAGAGACGAAGTCAGGGGACATGGGGGGGATTTGCTCTGCGCCCACGGTCCCGAGCTCCTGGGCGTTACAGCTGAGTGTCAAGCATGTCGCTTCCCAGCTCGGTTGGGCCCCCCCTTCCGCTGACCGATACTATCGCCTCTAGCCCCGAGCCCCAACGGGGCTGCGTGCGGTAGGGGTTAAAATCCTGTTTAATTAGTTAATCCGTTACACTTACCCAGTTAACTGATTAAATGGGGGGGAGGGAGGCCACTCTTCCCTTCCCCCCGCCCCCTCCCCGGACGGGTAGGTGCTGTTCTAGCCTGGCTGCTTCTTGCCCTGTGTGGGGCTGCTGGCGCCCAGCCCTCATGGAGCCAGAAGTAGCAGCCCCACGTGGGCTGGGAGCCGGAAGCCCCATGAGGGGCCCTGGTGGGGCTGGAGAAGCCCTCCGGGTATTGGTTAATCGTTACCTGGTGAGCATCACCCATTAACATCCCTAGCGCAAGGGCTGGCCCCAGGCCGTGCTGTGGCTGGTGGCCTGAGAGAGGGCGCTGGCTGCACCACTCGGCTGTCGCCCGAGCCGCTGGGACTCACGCGCCTGCCTGTGTCTGTTCCAGCGACTCGCCATCGCCAAGGAGTTTGGGGACAGAGCGGCCGAGAGGAGGGCCTACAGCAACCTGGGCAACGCGCACATCTTCCTGGGCAGGTTTGACATCTCGGCGGAGTACTACAAGTGAGTGGTGGGGGGACGCCGAGGCCGGGCTCCGGGCTCTCGGCCTTTGCAGAATGCTCAGCGCCGCCCGGCTGGGCGAGGCTTTCCCCCCGGGAGCCCTGGTCTGTGTCATGAATCCAGGGGTTTCAGACGGGACATCAGCCACCTGCGGGGGACTGGAGCAAGTCTGAGGCAGTGTCTTGTTTTGTCTGTCTTCTGCCGGAGCTTGGCTCCCCATTGAGATGTGCGTCCTCTCGCCACCTGCTGGCCACTTGCATCACTTCTACCGATTAAAGTCGTGTGGTGTTACAGTGCAGTGTTTCTCAACCTTTTTTTTTAATATATAAAGTACCCCTTTAAATAAAAAAAACTACCCCCAGTACCTAGTTTTCAGACACACAGTTTTTTTATCTACCATTGCAACACATTTGTTTAAACAACTTACTCATAGCCCGGCAGGCAATGAAATTTTTGGGTGTAAAAAGTACAAAAATAATGCAACACTGTAAAACTTAAAGCAAAAATTCAGTTTTCTCCAAATTTCAGTTGTGCTGACATGCCCTCCAGACTTCTCTTGAGTACCCCTAAGGGTACTTGTACCACTGGTTGAGAAATACTGTAACCCTGCACTGGGCGGATTTGAACCTGGGACTCTGGAGCTTAGTGTAGGAGCCTCTGCAGCATGAGCGATAAAGCCAGCTGGCTCCCAGCTTAGGCTGTAGAGCTCTCATGTTCTTATCTCTCGCTGTAAGTGGTCCAAGTGCCACTATCTATATGGCACAGTGACCCACACTAGGTGTGAGGGTTACAATAGTCCAAATTCCCAGATTCTCCACAGCAGCTCTCTGCCGTGCTGGTACTGGAAAGGCTGTGCCCTAGGCGGCTGCTTCCCAAAAAAGCAGGGCCAGCCCACTAGCTAACAGCAAGAGTGACCAACCCTCCAGCATTTTTGCAGGCCTTCGCATACCCAGAACTTATCTCGGCTGGTTCTGCTTGGTGGAGCAGAGCTGAATTGATGGATGCAATGGGATTAAATTCGCCCTGCTGCACAGCACTGAATCTAGTGGAGCTACAGCCTGGGGTTGGAGCGCTGGGGGTGGCCAACAGCAGGTCTTAGGGATTTCCACGCTAGCGTGGGAGGGAAAATTTCCAGCTTTGGTAGACGTCCGTGCCAGCTGTGACCGAGCAGAGAGCCCCACCGCACGCCCCCAGCGGTGACTACATGGCTCTTTTTAACTCACTTCTCCATCCTAGCCTGCACTGCACTCTCAGCCTGCTGGGCGTGACCATGCCCGCGTCTCCCTCTGATTGCAGGAAAACGCTCCAGCTGTCCAGACAACTGAAAGACCAAGCGGTCGAAGCTCAGGCTTGCTACAGCCTGGGAAACACGTACACCTTGCTCCAGGACTACGAGAGAGCCATCGAGTACCATCTCAAGCACCTGCTGATAGCGCAGGAGCTGGGGGACAGGTGAGAGATTTGGGGCTGCCTCTGACCTTTGGGAGTGTAATGGCCCCGGGGGGCCGTCAGAAGGGACTCAACCTGGCGTGTCTCTCACTAGACCCCTGAGTCGCTAGAGCTAAAGGACTAAGACCTTTAGCCAGGCAACTGTAGCAGACTTATAACCCTTTCCTATGGTCCAGCTCCTACAATGGGGGGGATATCAGTTCTCCGGTGAGAATTCCTAACAGCCCTCTCCCCCAGCCGCTACTCCTGTTTATCCCAGCCACCCCCGGGATGTAAAAATAGCTTCTCCCTAAGGAACAAAGTGAGCAGTGAATGAGTCCAGAAGCCCCACCGCTCTGTGTCTCTGGTAAGGGAAGCTCGGAGGAGACACAATAACGTTCCACACGGAAGTGATCCGAAATGGCGTCTGAGAACCAATGGCGTTTCCCGGCTCCGTGAGGGAAATGCATTTTGCCTCCTAGATAAATGATGACGAGCCCGTTTCTGCATCTGCCTCCCCGTGTGGGAAGTTTTCCTGTCTCCTCAGCTTTTCTACGCCAGGTCTCGAGTCTCTTGCCGGCCCCCAGCTGAATTTTCAGTCCGCTTGCTCAGGATCTCTGCGAATGACCTAAAGGAGCTGGCACCAGCTGGGGAGCCGGCTCCAGACAGTGCAGAAGGTTCCAGGGAAGGAGCCGGGGGTGGGGGCGACGTCTGAAGGAAACGAGCTTTGCGCGATGGAGATGGAAGTGTCCAGCGGGGGGAGACGAAGGATCGACTGTGCCGTTAGCCAGAGTGGTCGGAGCACCCAGAGAACAGACAGTGCCTGGCTTTGTGGGTGTCCAGCTCGATACGCCCACTGAGGGCCTCTTTTCCCTGGGTGCTGAGCACCTGCCCCCCAGATGAAGTCAACGGGCGCTGCAGATGCTCGGCACCTTCTGAAAATCAGGCCCAAGACGTGCCCCCTTTAATCTCTGGCTGCGAATACCTAGGAGGATGGAGTAGTAAAGCGGGAAATTGGGATCTGTTCCGTGCACCGTCCCTGCGCCTCGCTCTGCCTCAGTTCCCTCATGGGCACAACAGGCCTAGGGAGACCCTCCTCATGGGCGGGTGGGGGGGTGGAGAGACTGTTTGCAGGGCTCTGGGAGTGCCGAGGATGGCAAGAGCTACGCCCGAGAAGACCAGAACGGGGAGCGAACCAGGGACTGTTCCCAGGCACGGTCTGCCGGGAACGACTCGAGTTGAGTGAGACGCTGTGGTGCGGGGTCGGAGTCTCTCTAACAGGAAGTCTAACGAGTGAGCGTCCTTAGAGGGAACAGCGTCCCCCCAAGGGGAAACCCCGTCACTTGGGTCATCTGACAGGGAGGCCTCTCGGGGCGGACTAGGCCAAGCTCTTGAAAGGGGTGTGAGGGACATGGGGGGCCTGTCGCAGGCCAGGTCTGCAGTGTGGCCATTCTGTGGGTCATTTCCAGTGCTCCGTGAAAGTGAGACGGGCCAGGCCTACCCGGAAGGACAGCCTGGCGCTCTGAGACCGGAGTGGGGGGATTTCAAACAGGCCTTCCTGGCTAATGGTGCTGTGGAAATTCCACTCGCTGACCCCCTACAGAGCAATTTCTAAAGACCCTTTGGGACACGCCAGCCCCCAGCCACACGCTGGGGAGGCAGCAGCGACCTCCGGCTTGCAGGAATCGCCGCGAGCGAGCGCCCGGCTTTCACCACCGCCCGGCTTTGCAGCTTTGTTCCGTGGCTTGCAGCATTCCCGCTCCGAAAATCCCCCCCGCCTCCCTGCCGCCTCCTGCCACTAGATGGAGCATGGACATTGCGCAGGAGACAGCGGGCGGCTTTTGGGGCTCTCGCTGCCTGATAGAAGCCCTGTTGCGCGAGATGCCTGTCCGGAGCCTGGGACGTCCCGCCCTTGGGAGTCCATCACGCTGGTTGGCATCTCCTGCTTTTAGGCCGAGGCGACTAAGAAGGCAGCACAGGAGCAAAACATAGAGCAGGCTTTTATCAAACTCCCTGAGCTCCTGTGGGGGGCTGGGAGCAGTGTTCAGGGGAGGCTGGTGAGCTGGAAGCTCTCCCCGCCCCTCGGGAGCTGGCCCTGAGGAGTGCAGAGCACAGAGGGGTTGCTTCCGAGGTATTGGGAGCTGGGGGACAAAATTTAACCATAAAGTGAGCCATCGCCTTAAAAAAAAAAACCTGCTGAAAATTAGAAACCTCGTGACCCAGCTTCCTCATGAACAGACTTAGGGGGGCGCCACAGATCCTCCTGCCGGCACCCCTTGAATACTGTGGGGTCCAGTGTCAGGGTAAGAGGTACTTGTCCTCTTACTACTTGGACCATTGGGCTCGCTGAGGCTACGTCTACACTGCAGGTTTCTTGCACAAGAAGCTTTTTGTGCAAGAGATCTTCCGCAAAAACTACTTGTGCAAGAGCGCGTCCACACTGCAAAAGTGCATGAGCGCGTCCAGGCTGCATGGGCGCGCTCTCGAAAGAACGCTCTGATGGCTACTCACAGAACAGCCACCAGAGCACCTGTGCTTTTTCGGATAGGCTCTTTTTGCGCCCCTGCAGAGCATCCTTTTTGCGCAAGAACTCTTTCCCGAAATGGAGTTATTCCTCGTGGAAAGAGGAATACCTACACCGCAAAAACCCCTCTGCGCTTTGGATTTACTGTTAATTTGCTTGCGCTAAAACGCGCTTGAGGTGTGGACGCTCCACGGGTTTTTGCGCAAAACCCCTCTAGTGTAGACATAGCCTGAGTGCTAGCCGACTGTCTGTCTTGCACGCCCCAGCTCACGAGTGCGGGCAGGAGATGGGGCATTCTCAGTGCAGAGAGGCCTTCCCCTGCTGCTCGGACAGTCGGTTGGCCCTCAGGGTGTGAAATTAAACTCGCCTGCTTTCTCAGCTTCATGCCTGAAGTGAGGGGGGAGGGGTGGACACTGAAAAGCTGCACCGTGGTCTGAGGAGACGTTGCCTGAGGTTATTTCCGGCCCGTGGAGCCAGCCACCGAAACACCAGTGCCGTGGGCTGCCTTGTTGCTGTGCGTGCTCCATGCTGCGTTCCTGCGCCTTCCTCTTTGGGCTGGAAGCGAACGGGGCCGCACTTGGATGCCCGGTCGCTGTTGCCGTGGGAACGTGTGCGTGCAGCGATGGGGTTTAGATCCACCGGGCAGCAGGGGGAGAGTTCAATGACAACCGCCCGCTTCACATCTGGTTGTGTTCGGAAGAGGATGTCGGCTCGGCTGTGCTCTTCTTCCCGGGGGACCCCCGGAGCGATTGCCTGTTTCCCACCCGTCTGCTCCCCAGGAGGGTGGGAATGCCGTGGAAGCAGAGGCTCGCCCCAAGATGAGGGAGTGTCCGGCAAGGGGGGAGACGGATTGAGTTGTTCACACGCTGCTCAGTGGTGACCTGGGATAAAAATAAAGAAGACAATTTTTGAGCGATTAAACACGGTATTTAGAAGGCAGGAATTCTCACAAGGCCGTTTTATCCACACGGACCTTAACATAACCCCCCCGCCTGACCGTTGAGACTGCAGCCTCGTGGGTCAGATCCCCGCTTGGGTAAATCATTGCGGCTCTGTTGCGGTTAATCGGCCGCGCTGATTGACACTGGGCCTGTCTTTTTAATGTCTAGGGCCAGTTATTCTGTAGTCCCTCTGCTCCCTTCAGCTGTCCCAGCTGGTAGCTTTTATAAAAAGGATGTGTGCCCTCGCGCCGCACAACCATCTCGCTCGCTTGGCGTGTAAGCATGCCGCCGCTCAGAGATCCGGAGTGAAACCCTATTGATAGCCAGGGACACTTTGGCATTCAGTTTAGTGGAACCAGGATTTCGCCCTTAGGCTTGATTCTGTGTGTAAAAGTGGGCACAGAAATCAGCATGGAAACAGCGTCTTTGATGCTTCCAAGGAGAAGCCAGAACGGGCCAGGTCCTGCAATGGCTGGTTTTTGCTGCGTCTCCCAGAATGCCGATGGATGGCGGTTTCCTGTTTTGCAGGGTGGGAGAAGGAAGAGCCTGCTGGAGCCTAGGAAATGCCTATGTCTCCCTCGGGAACCATGACCAAGCCCTGCGTTTTGCAAGGAAGCATCTTGAAATCTCCCAAGAGGTAAGATGATCAGGGTGAACCACGTCTCCCTGTTGGGAGCAAGGCTGAGAACGTTCCTCTCCAAGTCTAGAAAGTCTGTTTTTATGTGGCATCTTTGGGAATTGCAAACCTAGCCTGGAAAACTCCCATCCAGGGAGACCCCCGGGTTCTGTCTTAATTGTTGCTAATATCACTACGGTGCCTGGATTACTCCACCCTGGTTTGCGAATGGCTCCGTCAGCATGGTTCTTAGGGGCCAGGAGCCTGCAGTCCCTCTGGGCTGGCAGCTGAGAACAGCGGCGCTGGGAGCCGGGGCTTTTGGTGCACCGGTAACATTTCATGGGCATATTTGCATATTCATTATTGGCATAATGTTTATACAAATAAACTGTTACAGGTGCGCCCAAAGTTTGTGACTGGCTTTGCTGGTCTGCGCTATAAACAAGGTTGGGAACCACCGAGTTCGGAGAACCCCCGTGTTTGAGCCCAGGGCTGGGTGATGTTGGTTGAACTCAGGGAGCGGGTAGCTGACTCAGAGCCCAGTCCTGGTTTGTAGGGAATCAAGGGTCTGAAGAGATGGGTGATGGCTTTACTCTGTGGATGCCACACGCTGTCTTACCAGGGCTGGCAGCTCCTGGCAGCACTCTCGGGAACATGATGGAGAAGGAGGCTGGGAAAGTTTCCTAATAAAGATGGGGGGAAGTAAGAGCCGTCCTCCTCTGGCGCAGTGTGCTATTCGACAACCAAACCATTTTTAAGACATTAGGTTGCCTTTCTCCTCCCGGTCTTGGTTGTTTTGCTCTTGCTTGGGTGCTTCTAGGTTCAAAGTGGAAGAGCCAGAATAGCCCCAATGTGGCTCTTCTCACCAGATTTCTGGCTTAGAAGTACTGGAAAGTCCCTCCGAAGCAAGCTGTCCTGAGACTTCCAGAGAGGTTTGTGAACAGAGAAGCAAGTCAGGCCTTGGTCTGCATTTCGGGACCACAGCCAGACGCGCCTTGCCCGTCTCTTAAGGATAGCGTTGGCTGCTCTCCCCTCGAGAGGCTCAAACCGCTGCCAAGGAAACGGCTGAAAGAGATTGTCTGCAACTCTAAAATGGTGTGGAGTTGTGTCTATACCTCTTGGGGCCCAGATAGCCAAAGCCATCAGCACAAGGCAGCTGCTAATCCCGTGGTAGCCAAAGCTACCCTAATTACCACAGAAAACACTTTCCTCTGTCCGCAAACATTGCACCCAGGGCTGATCCCACAAATGGCAGCAGTCAAGTTTCACCCACTTGGCTCTACAGCTGCATGTGGTTTGGCCTCAATCAATAGAAGCAAAGGCAAAGCCAAGTTCCTTGTGTCTCCATCAGGGTTTTGCACTGGTGTAACCAGCCCGGTGTCCAGTGATCTCATTCTATGGAGGCAACTTTTCTGAAACAGATGAGGCCTGAAAAGTTTTTGGCGGCTTTGGGATCTGAACTGCAAAAGGGCTTTGTTGTTCACCTTGAGCAACCCGGTAGGAAGAAATCAGCGTCGGTCCCTTTAACGCTTTGACGAAGTTGCCCTTTGGAAGCATTAATTGAAACCACCATTTATACGTGCTTTGTGCATTCTCCTGTCTCTGTTAGCGTGGCTAAATCTTGGGGTAGGGCTAACACACCAGCTTAATTATACGCTTAATTATACTTGTCAGCCATTCAGAAGAACCGCTGCTCGTTGGCCCTGTACGTTTCAGAACAAATTGACTTTTCGGCGTTGGGTTGGAGTCTTCCAGCGTGGCGCTGATTACTCACAGCCAGATGGAGGCTCAGCTGTTGGCACTGTAGATGAACAGGGATGGGAGGACAGACACAATAGCAGCCTTCACTGCTCCTGGGAGTGGTGAGGGGAAGCCTTTGAGGATTTACAATGCTGTGCTCTTTGTGGGTTGATGGCTTTGATTACAGGGCAGCGTCGGAAGGGGCTTACTCATGGCAGGTGGCTAATAAACTCCCTCGTGGCACTAAATATGGAGCGGTGCTGAGAAATCACATCCATTTCAGGGATGCAAGGGGAGGGTGCACACGAATTTCCAGCATTCGTCTGCTTTTAGTGAGCAAGGAGCCAGATTAGGAGCATAAATTGCTCCAAGATAGACAGAGCAAGGGATGTAAATAAATAAATAAAAAAAGACCACGGCCCATCCGGGAACGCCTTTCCATTGGCGTGTGGACAGCAGGTTGGCACCTCTGTGGAAATTGGAGAGCCAGGATTAGGACAGAAATCTCTGTCCTCATATTCCCCCTTCAAGATCTATGTGTTTTGATGGATGCCTGCAAGCAATCAGCTGCCAGAAAGTCTCTGATAGGAATTGTTTCTTTAAGGTCATCTGAAACAAGTGGGAATGAGCTACGCATTTCACAGGGTGTGTCCAGGACTTGAGAACCCAACCTGACCCGGGTAAATTCTCTGGAAAGCATCTCAACCACAAAACTGGTGTAACTGGATGGCGCAAACCACGGGGACTCTCACGTGGCCACAAAATACGCCACAGTGCGGCATTGACTAAGGGGTTGTGTTCTACTCCGGAGGACCAAGATGTCCTTTCTAAAAGACACAGCTATGGCCATAGAAAGTAGAGGCTGCTTCCAAATGACCTTTCTGTGTCCGTGACTCCTGGCTAGTTAGTTCCCATATTCGGGGAAACTCTGTAGGATCCTTTTAGCTAGTTCATCTCTTTTGTTGTTCAGTGCAGTGGAGCTGGGCTTTTGAAAGAGATCTCAGCAGTTATAAAATGATAAATGATACCCCCCCCCCAGCATGATTGTGCACTGCCGATTGATGGACTAGTTTGGATTTCGATTGACATGGGGGTTCAGGGTATGATTCAGACCTATAAGGGGCAGGGACATAAAATCCCGTTTAACTGGTTAACTCATTAAGCGGGATTCCCAGCCCAGCTAGAGCAGCTCCCAGCCAGTGGACTTCCACCGGCTCCTGGCTGGCTGCTGATCCCTCGGAGCTACCAGCTCCTGGCCCTGCCAGCTCCTGGGTCCACGGGGCTGCCAGTTCCCAACTGCCACAGCTCCCGACCTCTTGGATTTGCCAGCTCCTGACCCCATGGGGCTGCCGGCCCTCGGCTGCCAGCCCAGAGGGGCTCCTGGCCCTGGCCCACAGCAGAGTGCTCTGTGCGAGAGCTGTTCCCAGGCACCGGTGAACTGGCTACTAGTAAACATCACCCGGTAAGGTTACGTGTTTGCATCCCTGCTAAGGGGTTGTGCCAGGACTTGCCCTGCAACCCTGCATGCCCGATAATTCTTTGCTGCTGTAGCTCCCATCCTGGGATGCTCACCCCCAGCCTACAAGCATGCTGGTCTTGAGTATCTGTGCGCTAAGCAGCCCTGGTGCACCAAGTCCTACCCAGGGTGCTCTGAACCCAGAGCTCCGGTTACTAATCTTTGTTTTCCAGGCAGTGTTAGGAAATAAATTGGGGTGGGGGTGGGGGTGGAGGAAGACCCAGGAGCTCCGTCCGATCAATGATCGGTTAACACAAGACTGCTTCCACTCAAACGTCCTCGTTTTTAGTGAGCACCGAGCACCCATCAAAAATCGCCCTTGTCCAGAGCACCCCAGGGATCGTTACCCCACGTCAGAGGTGGTGTCAGCAGTGGGATTCCAGTGAGCACCCTTCTCGCTAGTGCTTGGAGCTTGGTCGCAGATCCGGACGTCTCCAAAGGATGCGCTCTCTCCGTAACTCAGCGCAAAGCGTAACTCCGAGTAACAAGTTCTCTTGCAACAGCAAGAAACTCGCAATTTTTACATATCAGCAAAGCAGCTGGAGCAAGCAACTTACAAAGCCCCACAGGAACTTCCACCAGCCAGGAGATCCCCAGACGCACCCAGTCCGGAATTTCCCCCACACCATGTTCTCTGCAATGTCTAGTCGGGATGAAATGGGGTAGCTGGCTAACCGGTGCCCGGCCCCACTATGCCACGGATTCCTGTGAGCCTCCGTCCAGCGCAAGGCGGCAGTCAGTTAACTAGTGAAACACACAGTTTAACTAGTTAATATTTTAAACAGGATTTTCTATCCCTAATGCCTAGCCTGTCCTGGTTCGGAGAAATACTACGGTGTGTTTGTTCCTTTCTAGAGACAGAAGCACATCACCGTTTATTAACTAATAAATGTATTAACGGCATAAGGAGATGGTGCCACGTAAGGGGAATAGCGTTAGAGAGCGTAACAAGCAAATACAAGTGAAAACCTGCCTCTAACACTTAATCTATCAAGGCGCAGGCTTTGTTCCAGCTGGTTTCTCTCGCCGGTCTCTCCTCTTCCCAGCCATGGCTGACTTGTTCTCTATCAGGGCCTTCCACAGAAGTGTACGGGCCTGGTTTCTCTTTATTTGCCCAGGTGAAAGAGCTTTCCCTGAGCAGGTTTCTCACCCACATGCTCAATTAAATCCCCATTTAATTGGGATTGGTCCTGCCTTGGGCAGGGGGCTGGACTTGATGACCTTCTGAGGTCTCTTCCAGCTCTGTGCTTCTATGCGGGTCCCCTGGGTTAAAGGACCCACCGTTCTCAGCTTGCAAGAGCTCTGTTCCCGTTGGTTGTCTAGTGGCGGAAGCCAAAGATGGCTTTGGTCCTTGTTTAGATATTCCTAAATGTAGTGACTTGGTTTCGGTCGGCAGGATGCTGTAAGCCTGTTTCTCCCTTCCCGAGGGCTTCCCATTCCCGTGTAAATGTTTTGATTGTTCTGATTCCCCCCCTGCTTAATTTACCTCAGAGACAGTTGCCATCTCTCCTGTCTCGGGGAGGGGGGGGGGGGAATCCTGTTTCTCGCTGCTTGGCTCCAGCTGTTAAAGCACAATGTCCCAGAGTATCCCCGTTCCTTCATGTAGGGTTAACACGGCCAGGTCACAAGGATATTACTCACCGGCATGTCATTAGCTTTCAGAACAGACCTTTCGGGCAGCTTGTCTTGGGATCTCCCTCGGGGGAACGTAACACCCAAGGAGCTGCTCCGGAACGGGGTTCTCCCGGCGCACCCAACGCTGGTTTAGTACTGAGCCCGGCGTATCCTGGGTGTGCGCGCGCGGCGCTGTCCATTCAGCTGCTCAGCCCTGCTGTACACGGTCAGGTTGGGTCGGTATAATCTGCCTTGCACTGAGCCGGTAGGCAGAAGGCTGCACTTGGGTAAATCCTGGTTAAGGTGATACAGTGACACCACCTCCCCGAGGGGCTTTGAGTCACAGGCAACATGCTGCGGCGGATGCTGTGTTACTTACGTTGGCCTCCAGCGTCTGTCCCACGATGCGGAATGGCAGCAGACGGTGTCTCCCATCTGCCTCCATCGTGCAGCCTTGCCTGGGTCTGCCGGGGCTTCCTGACTGTGCACCGAGGACACCGGCCCCTGGCAGGCTGCCCTTCCAACAGCCCCCGTCTTGGTCTTTGCTTTGCAGATCGGGGATCGGAACGGGGAGCTGACGGCGCACAGGAACGTGGCCCAGCTGAAGTCAGCCCTGGGCCTGAGACTCGACGAGGAGGAGGGGGCTGCCACCCTTCGTCCCGCGGGCTACGAAGCGCAAGGTGCGTCTCCAGAGCGGCCGTCTCTTGGGGCGCGTCTGCACGGCTGCTGAGCGCGTGGCTCCGGGCGCCGGCGGCCAGGCTCGTGCTGGCTCTGCTCCAGCGAGCGCGCTACGAGGAGCAGCATGGACGTGGCGGCGCTGGCGGGCCGGTCGCCCAAGCCCGTCTAACCCCGTGGGTGCCAGCTCAGGCAGCAAGTCCGAGTCGCTGCTGGGGCCAGAACAGCCGCACTGGTTTTAGCACCCCGGCTGGAGTGGAGCCAGGGCAGCTCCGTCTTCCCAGGCTGGGAGGGTTGCTGTCTGCTACCTTGCAGATAAACCTCACTTCCCCGCAATGGCCTTTCCTTGAAACAAGGCTCATTGGGGTTCCTGGCCTCTTGTTCTGTTCGTGTGTCTTTGGAGCACCTAGTTTTCTTGCACATTGTTGGTGTTAAATGTAAAACAAAGTTAAAACAGTAGGAGCCATAGGAGTTGCTCTTGGTCCTCCCAGTCTGCTATTCAGCTTCTGGCAACAGCCAGTGCTCCTGGACAAGCTGAAAGCCTCCCGAAAATGCAGCTAGACAGTGGCACTCTTCTGTACGAGTGATGGGGAATGATCCTGGCCCTTGCAGTGATTGCCTTACAGCCAGCAGCATGCAGAAGCTTTTGTGTAAGCGGAAAGGGTTGCTGGATACGACTGGTCTCCTGCAGCGGTGAGTTCCACAGGTTGTGACTGGCCTTTATGTGAAGCGGTGTTTCCTCAGACTCGTTCTGAGCTGCCCAGCTGAAGGCAAAACGTGGCTCCTCTCCGTCGTCTTTGTCGTGGCGAAGTGCCGAGCGCGTGTTCGGCGCTTTACGAACACGTGGATAGATGTTGGTGCCTGCCTGGGGGGGGGGGGGGGGGAGGGGAGGGTCTGATGGAAACCGGGCACAGACAAAACAGCTCAGACGCAGCGCATTGGGTGGCTGCAAAGACCCTGCGTGTGGTGTTGCTGAGGGAAGGGAACCTTGGGGCTGGGAGAAGTGCTGGCTTCTTGGCGGAGGAGGGAGATGGTTGGGCAAATGAGAAGAGGGAGGTGTTTCCCGATGGTCAAGAGCCACACGGAGACGACACGAAACCCAGAGTGGGAGAAGGATGCTAAGAGGATGGTGTGAGTGTTGTGGGACGTGGCTGCATTCGATGTTCCGTAGATAGAGGAAGGCCAGGGGTGAGCGTTGGGAATGAAGGGGGCTTGAGCTTTGTCGCCAGGAAAAGACGGGGGCTGACTCCTTCCTTGCTCCTTGCGGAATCGTTTTGGGCCGTCAACCCGGGGCGAGAAGCAGAGCCAGCGGTGGGAGCGAGGGCAGAGTCCGGATTGGGTGTCACGCCGGGCACAGGAGCCAAGTGGAGTGGGATGAAAAGCAAGCCACCCCCGGTACACACGGCTGCTGCCCCCCGCCCGGCTCTCCCAAAACGGCACCCTTGACCTTGGAGCAAGGTGGGAGGGGCCAAGGGTGGAAGGGGCGGGGCATAGGGCAGTAAGCCCTTCGCGCCACCTGGACCACAGCGCTGGCCTCCCTCCCAGCTCTCGGAGCTGTGCAGAGCAGCACTCCTGCTCCAGGCCCCGGGGTAGTAACAAGCCTCAGCATCCCGGAGCCTGACTCCTCCCTGAATGCTCTGCAGGCATTTCCCTCTTGCCAAGACCAAAGGCAAGATGGGGCCTGGCTTTGTGGCAAGGGACAAAGGGGCGATGCTCTCCCTGCCATGCGCCCCAGACAGTTTTCTCTGCTCCCCGGGGAGCTGATTGATCCCGCCACCTGGCACGCTCTTTGCCTGACGATCAGACGTGCCTGAAAGAATCTGGCTTTCTGATCTGAGACATCGCACCCCACTCGGGGCGTAACGGAGCAGAGCCCCCCGAGTTCCTTGCCCATTTCAAGGCCGAGAACAGCGCGGTGAGGGGCCGTTCCATTTCATGGAGGGTTGCGATCGGTCACGTTTGCTTTCGTGTCGATTAGGAATGAAAGCAAAACCGCTGAAAATTCTCGGGGAGAGAGACAGCCTGGCACCTGCGACTGGCGAGCCCAGAAATGACTCCGGAGCGCTCTGGTTGGCCTGGGGCTGCAGGGCCTGGAAGCTGGGGGTCCCTAACGTGCTGGAATCCAGGTTCCAGGCAGGTTGCTGATGAGCCAGACGGAGGACTCCGGTTGGTTTTCAAAAGCTGCAGGGTGCAGCAGGATGGGGTCCCCCGGGATCCTGCCTGGCTCCCTGAGGGACTGCGTCAATCAAACGGTCTCCATTGCTGGTTCTGACTGCAGTGAATTGGGACGTTCGGATGAGAGCCCGTTTGGTCTGAGTGGTTCCAGCCGGCCCCTGTGGCTGAGGGGGAAGTGGCACGCCCCCAAACGGCGCCCTCCAGCTCTCGGAAACTGGGAACCTCAGCATGATCCAAGCTCGTGTCAGAGCGCCCCAGAATCATTTCTGTCTCGTCCCGCTGAATGCATGGCATCTCTCACACCAGGCCTCGCGCTGATCTCGTTACTCCCCTGGGGGCCGTCACATCTGCGAGGCTGTTGGTCAGTTAAATGTCACCTTGTTAGCACTTAAAAAACAACAAAGAGTCTAGTACAGTGGTCTCCAACCTTTTTACACCCAAGATCACTTTTTAAATGACAGACCAAGCCAAGATCTACCGCCCCGCCCTCTCTGTTCTCCTCTTTTCCATCACTTGCTATCCCCAATCCTTATACTGCTACTTTAAAAAAAAAAATTCCCACCATTCCTCGCAGCTCCTCACCTGTGCTGTTGCTCGGTGAGTAGCTGCTCCTCAAATGAGGAAATCTAATGTAAATGTACTGCACAGGCGCACAGTTCAGAGAGGGCTCAAGAGCTACTCTTAGAGCCTCCGAGATCTACCGGTAGATCGCGATCTACTGGTTGGTGACCACGGGTCTAGTAGCATCCCAAAGACTAACTAGTTACAAGAGGCTGATAAGAACCATTAGTTTGCACGTGGAAAGGAAGATGACCAACCCCTCTGAAGCTTATTAGCACTGACACTTTCCTCTAGCGTTGGTTATTTCGTCACTGGCGGCACGGACTTGTAAAGCAGATCCCACAGTGAGACGGCTGTTCCCTAACTGAAGTTAGCCAGGAATGTTTGCAGAGCCTGTTGCTTTTGATGGTGTAGCCTGGCGTCGAAATATCAAAGGCCGTTCCAGAGGCGACCGTCCCGTCCCCTTGAGCTGTAAATGCTTTCGTCCATGCTCAGGCCCTGTGGCCTCTGGTTCGGTGCTGCAGCGTGAGCTGGGCGGCGTGAGTTTGGGATGCTGCCGCTGTCCCATCTGTCCCCCTCCACGTCGCTGGTTGTCTGTTAAGCAGCCCGTACCCGTTGTTTGCCTGAGCCACGTCCTCCCCTGGGCAGGTGTTTTGGTTTGGATGGGAGACGGGAGTTAGCCTAGAAGTTGGGTTTGCTTCCTTGTGCCCTGGTTCGGTGACTGATAATTAAAACTAATTATTATGCAAGGGTGTGAACTGGGGAGGTCCTCCACCGTATCATCGTCTCCTCGGAGCCTAAGGTGAGTGCTGGGCTGCGTTAGCATCCAAAGCGGGTTTAACTTCCTCCTGTGATTGGCGCGTGTGTGACTGAGAGCCCGAGGGGCTCCGGGCGTACGCATCAGAGAGAAAGAAAGTGGCCCCATTCATCAGATGGCACTGTGTGTGTGAGCCTTTCCCAAGGCTGTAAGGACCTCATTCATCAGTGGAGCCATGGATCCGGTTCCCAGGGTCAGGTTTGTTCCAAAGAGAAGGACAAAATGTTCTTAAAAAAAAAAAAAAATTAATGAATGAATGAATGGAAAAGCTGCTGACCGAGGCGAGCGCGGGAGTGATGGGCAGGGCTGTGGCAAGCGTCGCAGCTTTCCTTCATAGAATCATAGAACACTAGGACTGGAAGGGACCTCGAGAGTCATCGACTCCAGCCCCCTGCCCTTATGGCAGGACCGAGCACCGTCTAGACCATCCCTGATAGACATTTATCTAACCTACCCTTAAATAGCTCCACAGATGGAGATTCCACAACCCCCCTAGGTAATTCATTCCAGTGTTTCACCACCCTGACAGGCAGGAACTTTTTCCTAATGTCCAACCTAAACCTCCGTTGCTGCAGTTTAAGCCCATTGCTTCTTGTCCTGTCCTCAGAGGCCAAGGAGAACAATTTTTTCTGCTGCCTCCTTGTTAACACCCTTTTAGGTCCTTGAAAACTGCTATTCTGTCCCCTCTCCGTCATCTCTTTTCCCAACGAAAGAAGCCCCGTTCTTTCAGTCTTCCCTCACAGGTCATGTCTTCTAGACCTTGAATCATTCTCGTTGCTCTTCTCTGGACCTTCTCCAGCTTCTCCCCATCTTTCTTGAAATGCGGTGCCCAGAACTGGGCACAATATTCCAGCTGAGGCCTAATCAGCACAGAGTAGAGTGGAAGAATGACTCCTCGTGTCTTGCTTTCCATCCTGCAGGAGCCTAGAACCCAGAGTCCTACAACTCCTCCCAACATGGGTATGGGGGCCCAAATAGAGCAGAACTGAAATCCAGTCCCAGCCTGAACATCTGCACTGCAATGAAATGGTCCCTTACTCCAACCCTCATGAGCCAAGTCAACTGCCACGGCCATTCATTGGTTTTTAATTGCACGGTAGCCACGCTCCTAGGCTAACTCGCTCCCTTGTGCATTTGCTAACGTCTCTGAGGCCCAGGGGAGGTTAATGATGCTCCTCTGCTTTGCCAGGGACCCGTGAGGCTCAATTAATGGTTCCAAGGCATTTTCATGGTGCCTCTGATGGTCCCAATGTGTACTAAGGGCCCGGTTATTGTAGTTACCATAGCAACAATTCATGGCCAGGCGACGGCAGGAAAATGTGGATCCCTTGGAGGAATCAGGTGAGATGTATCCCAGAGTCAAACTGATTGGCAACGCTGTCCTGCTTCTTGGAGACAGTAAATCTTTTGGGGAGAAGCTCTTTGAACCCCCCCTGCCGGAGCACTGAGCATGGGGAAGATTATTTAGTGGCTCTTTGTTCATGTGGCTGTGAAAATCAGCTGATGGTGGGGGGGGAGATAGCGTTGCAAACATTCTACCTGTTTGAAGTCAATTGAATTGCTTTCTAGATTCCTCTGGCGATTTCTCACGCGTGATCTCTCTGAATCTGAGCCTGGAACTGAAACGTACTCAGCCATATCGTCACATCAGATGTTTTCTGCTGGTTACTTTCGCGTCTAATTCACGGGCACGGCATTGTGTCTGGAAAAGGCTGGTATCTGATACGTCTCTTCAGTTTTGGCTCCCCTTGCTGGGTTCCTTGTGTTCCTTGAACAACTGGCTGTTTGGAGACAAAGCTGGAGGCCACAGGAGTGCGATGGTGGCCGGAATCGTCTTGTGAAATCAGTGACCTTGTCACGCAGCACAAACATGCCGAGCAGGGAAGGAGAACGCACCAGAGGAACAGAGAGAGAGAGCAAATAAACGGGCTGCAGTCATTCCTCCCGGCATGGGTATGTGGGCCCATATGCAGCAGCGTTGGAAAACAAAGGATTTTGCAGTTCTTCTGCTCAAGAGAGGTTGGCACTTTTAATGTAGGGAACTGAGGTCTCCTAGGCTTTAAGGGCCTGAGAATTTCACCCACTTCCTGCTGGGTTGAGGACCCAGGCTGGAGAAATGTAAGTGACTGGCGCCATCACCCCAAACTCCCTCACTGCAGTTTGGACACGCACAGGAAGCTTCATCTTCTGTTTTCTCGGATGCGTTAGACTTAGAGTCTCTTCCGAGGGACTGGGCCCAGACCACAACGTTACCTCCCAGAATGGGGGCATCTCCCTCCCCAAATCAGTGAGTGTCTGGGGAAAGGGAAAGGCCGCGAATGTCCCTAAAGAACCTGCTCGCATCAGATTTCTGACAAACCAGCTCAAACCTGTCCCCCTCAAGTAAATAAACAGGCACAGTTTGCTAGAGCCCCTTCCATTTGTAGGCCTCAAAGCCTTGTACAAAGGAGTCGTCGTCTTCTCGTCCCCCGTGAACAGCTGGGGAAACTGAGGCACAGAGCGGTGATGTGACTTGCCTAGAACACACAGTGAGGTAGTGGCAGAGACCGGAATAGCAACGAGGTCCATCGGGCCGTGCTGCCTCCGCTGTAAGTGGAGTGCCAGAGAGGATGGAGAGAGGCTGTTCTCAGTAGGGGCAGATGGCAGAACAAGGAGCAATGGTCCCAAGTTGCAGCAGGGGAGGTCTAGGTTGGAGATTAGGAAAAACTCTTTCCCTAGGCGGGTGGGGAAGCCCTGAGCTGGGTTCCCTAGGGAGAGGGGAATCTCCATCCTTAGAGGTGTTTAAGTCTCGGCTTGACAAAGCCCTGGCCGGGTTGATTGAGTTGGGACCGGTCCTGCCTTGGGCAGGGGGCTGGACCTGATGACTCCTGAGGTCTCTTCCAGCTCTGCGGTTCTATGAATTTGCGGGGGTGACGATTAGGGATGTTAAAAATCGTTTCTTATGGTAACCGTGTAATCACTGACAATCTCAGCGGTCACACGGTGACTCGTGCCGCCAAGTCTCCTTGGGAACAGGGCCGCCGGCCTCTGCCCACCCGGCTCCGTTGAGTGTAACCGACACGGTTATCCGATAAGCATCCGTTTATTGGTTAAACGGTCAGTCGTTTCCATTCAAACATCCCTCGTGCCGACGGCAGCGTAGCAGCGCTGGGATTGGACGCCGCGGGAGCGCGCGGCTCTCGCCGCCAGTGTTGTGTGCAATAAGCCCGCACCGCACTGCACCTGCCGGTCACTTTAGTAACACTGGTAGGGAAAAACGACGCAGACGAAAACTAGCGGAGTCCGGTAGCGCATGGACAACCGTCAACAAAGGATCTCCTGGACTATACTGACCCCTGCTGGGCCACAGGCTGCCCTCCATTGTTGAAACCCTCTGTGTCTAGCTGCCCTGCCTTGCCTTGAGGTCCTGCCTTGTCTTCGGATGCAGCCTAGGTGCTTTGCTAAGGACGTTCCCTCCTCTGCTGTCCAGGCTGGTGCTCCGGCTGGCTGGGACTGCCTGGCCTTACCAGTTCTGTTTAAGCGGGGCAGTTATTCAGCCGTCCCCGTGTGGTGGTTCCCACCCAGCCAGGGGGATCTGGGCTGGAACGGAATCGGCGCCCCGGGAGGCTCGAGGGACTGGTATCGCACCGGCTGTGTGCAGACAGAACAGCTCCTCCGCAGGAGCGCCCAATCCAGATCCTGTGGCCGGGACGCTCTGCTCTTCTCCACTCCCGTCCCTGTCTCCTGCAGGCCTAGGGGATTATGGTGCACGGGCAGGGTGCCGGATTGGGACTGGGAGGACTCCGATTTTAGGTCTGGCTCTGCTGTGTGTCTTGGAGCAAGGCCCGTCCCGTCCCTTTGCCTCGGTTTCCTTGTGTCTGATTCTTTTCTACCTGGGATTCCGATAGATCCCCTGGACTCGCATGCAGTGCCGGAGGAGGGGGGGGAGTGTTCCCACGGGCCGCTCCGTTGGCACTGTCAGTAGAGTGACCAAGGGCAGAACGGGCCTTGGAGACCACATGCCCCCTTCCCACTTGGGAGCCAGCTGCAGTGGCTGGGGAAATGGGGCTGCTGCTTGCACCGTTCTGTTTTCCTGTGTGTGGGGAGAGGGGGGGCAGGCTTGGCCTCAGAGATACCCAGGGTAGGGTGGCGAAGGGCTGATGGCCCACGTGGTTCTGAAGCGCAGCTGGGCACCGTGGAGCCAGGGGCGCCCTTATACTTTATGGGACCCCTACACAACTGATGCCCCTCCCCACATGCAGCCTCTGCCAGGGGTCTGGGACTTCCCTTCCTACCCCCCCACCCCACAACCCTCTGCGCAGCTTCTGCCTGGGGTTCAGGGCTTCTCCTCCCCCCTGCCATGTGGCTTCTGCTGGGAGCATCTTTCCCTTCCTCCTCCTCCCCCACAGCTTCTGCCAGGGTCGGGGCGTCCCTCCCTCCCTCTCCCCACAACCGTCTGCCCAGGATTCAGGCCTCCCCGCCCGCATGGCTTCTGCTGGGGCCTGGAGCTCAAGGCTTCTCCCCTCCCCCCCCCAGATTCTGTCAGGGGCTGGGTTTGGGTCGTCTTTACCCCCCTCCCAAGCAGCTTTTACCTGGGCTTGAGAGCTTCCCCGAGGCTGGAGCAGAGCCACAAAAGCTGGGGACTCCTCTCTGCCCCAGCCTGGCGGGTGGGAGCCCTCCCTAGTGGCTGGCTGAGTGGCGTGGGGGCCGGGGGCCGGTGGGGCGAGGGGAGAGGCAGGGCGAAGGCATCCCTGCTGCTGCCCGCAGGAGAGAGCGGGAGGGGAAGGAGGGAGAGGGCCACCCTCATGCAGCTGCCTGGGGACACCTGAAAATGTGGGGCCCCGAGTTTTCAGCTGCCCTGTGCGGGAATGTATTTCACATCCGCCTAGGGCCGGCCCTGCTTGGGGCCCACCGGAGCGGCAGAGGAGACGGCGCTGTCCCGCCCTGGGATCCCAGAGCCGTCCCCGCAGCCCGGCGAGGGTGAAGGCAGCCCCGGTCTCCGTGGAGGGATGGGAAGGTTCGGGCTCCGGCTGGCCCCAGCCTTGTCGCGGGCGGGCAGCGGAGGCAGCCGGAGGGCTCTGTCGCGGGGCTCTTCCGAGGGGCTCCCCCCCAGGCGGGGGGCCTGCTGTGAAGCCAAAGAGTCTCTGGCCGAGGGGGGGAGTTGGGAGCGGGCCAGCGTAGGTTTTGGCTGCCTGCAGAGAATGAAGGGAGCCTGCTGTGCAAACAGCGAGGGGAAGCCAAGGCAGCTGGCGACGGTGGAAAACATGGTCTGTGCTGGGATGCGATCCAGAGGCAGGAGGCGTCAGCAGCCTGGAGCACGTTCACCCCTCGGGTTGGGGACTGGGGGCTGGTCTCCGCTCTGAGGCGGAGGAAGGGCGTACCCCCCGCAGGGGCAGCGCGGGCTGGATTGCCTTGCGGAGTCTCATTTTTCAGGCGTTGCTCCCAGTACACTTGAATGTCTTCAGGACGGCCACGCTGGGAAGCAGATTGCAGATTTTGTGGGGCCAGGGAGGGTGCTGCGGGGTCTGGGTATGAGGCAGAGGGAGGTGGGGTGCTTCTCTGGCACCCGTGGCTCCATGCCCCCCTCCTCCCGCCGCTATAGGCGCCGTGGGGAAAAGCTGTAAGACAAGGGGGGAGGGTCTGCCGCCGCTTCCCCGTACTCCGGGTGTTCCTGGATCAGGAAAGTCCAGCCTGTAGTAAGACCGGCTGTAGCGCCTGGCGCTTCGTGGGCGTGGAGCGATCCCCGCCTCACCGCGAGGAGGAAGGTGAATTTGATCTCTCTGCAGGCTGAGATGCAGAAGGGTTAAAGGACTCCCGCGGGGAATGATTTTTGGAGCTAGATTAGAGCTGGTGAGGTTGTGGGTCCAAGTTCTGTGTTCAGACCACTAGGCTACCCTCCCCGCAGGCCTGGGGGGGGCTGCCTCTCCCCCGGCGGGTTCGCTCAGGTCTGTTGGGTACCTTAGACAGAGCAGAGCTCCTGCTCTCGTTCCCGGCAGCTCCTCAGGCTGGTCTCTACCTCGTGGGGAAAACTTCCAGCTGGGCAGATGGATGGGACGGGGCTGGGGGTGGAACTGTTACCAGAAGGCACAGACGGGTCTAGGCCGGCCCACTAGCAGGGTGGAATTTTTCAGGGTGTCCCTTCAGCGAAAGTGGCTGCTGGAACGTGTGGGCTTTGCGCCGCCGTGTCTGTGGCCGGGCAGCGGCGCAGGCCACCGGCACGTGAGCGCTTGGACTCTGGGGAGCTCTCTCGCGTGTCTCCTGGCAGCCTGGCCAGCAGCGAGGCCGGCGAGATGGCATTGGTAGCGCAGAGGGCCTGGACAGGAATGACGGGCGAGGGGGGCACCGCTCTCGCTCGTCGGGAGGCCTGGTGCTGCAGGCCGGTCACGTGCCAACAGGGCAGCTGATCCATTGCTGGCGGGGCTCGGGAGGGAATGCCGCAGATGGGGACTGACGCGCACGCGGAGAGCTGTGCAGGGCAGTGACCTGTCCTGGGCCCGCCTGCCCCGACCCTAGCACCACAGCCGCTCAAAATGCCGGAAAACAAAGCCCGCGGGGGGTGGCATCTCCTAGCTTCCTGGGGGGCACCTGGTGCCTCGTGCTGAACGGTGTGGAGCCAGTGCTGGTGTGTCACCGGTTAGAGAGCCATGGGTCTCCTGGGGGTCTTGTTCTGAGTCTTCCGATCTGCTGGTTTCCCGCTGTTCACTCCTTTCAAGGGCAGGCTGCTAAGAGCTTCAGCTGGACGCTGGAGCCAGACTATTCCTACGTTCAGCCAGAGCAGGATAAATTGCAGGGACTCAAGAACGCACTGCTGCCAACGCCCGGTCACCTTTTCCCAAGACTTTGGGAGAGATTTAACCCTTTCGTCCTCACGCTCGCCAGCTGGCCAAGGGTCATTCACGTTTTCTGAACGCGCTCAGTGGCAGAGGGCAACATGGTCAGTCTCCGGTGACTGTTGTTATGCAGCTACGTCCATGCTTAACGAAAAAAGGCCTCGTCTACACTTACCAGCACGGTCGATCTACTTTAGCTATGCAAATAGTTTTGCTGAAGTTGACGTCTCACCACGGCGTCTTGCGTGCGGTAAGGTCGGTGGGGGCTTGTGACGTAGTGGGGGTACTTGCTGGGCTATGGTGACCTCTGCTGTCTGGAGCAAGACCCAGCAGGGAAAACCTCATTATGCAAAGGTGATGCCAAACCTGTTGAACCAGACACCCCCCATGGAGAGGAACAAAGGAAGGTGGAATTCTGCCCTGGCTGGGGGGCAGGGCTGGAAGAGTGTTAGTTAGTTGCTGTCTGGGAGCATGGAGGAGACAGCCTAGGGAGAGGGGCTGGAGTTTAGGGGCCCAGTCTCCCCCCATCTCAAGGGGGCCTGAGGCATCCTAGCCCAGCTCTGTGACCAGATTCCATCTGTGCTGTGCTGTATCCTGGAGAGGCAATAAACTTCCTCTATTCCACCGGCTGGTGCAGTCTGTTTGTGCCATTTCGGGGTGCAGGAGACGGGGGACCCCCAACGCGCCGTCACAGGGCTGCTCTCCTGTCGATGCCAGCTACTCTTCTCGACCTGGCGGAGTACCGGAGTCATCGGGAGAGCACCCTGAGATCGATTTATCATGTCTAAGCAGATGTAATAAATTGATGGCCGATGGATTGATTGCTGCAGCGTGGATCCACTGTGTAGTGTAGAGAAGGTGTAAATGACGTGATTTCTGCTTCTCAACCACAGCTGATCTGGAGTTGTCTGTGCTCCATCCCTCTGAAAATTAAGCCCCGTGGCCTTGACTACACCTTATTCTTCTCTGATTCAGGTAGCTTTGATGTTGGTGAAACTCTTGATTTCATCAGAGTTCCTTCTGATTGACCCAAGCATGAGGGAGAACACATTCTGGTCTGGTTAGTACGATCAAACATGTTTAGAAGAAATTTAGGTTGGACAATCTTATTTATATTCTGAGTTCTTCAAGGCAGGGAACCTCTCCCACGCGCTTCCCAGTAAAGCACTAGCACTCGGGTGGTGCTACGCCTTCTCAGGAATGCTATTGTCTCGTTATACAGCTGTTAAATCACAAGCCCATTCTAAACACTCCAGGGGGAGGGGTTGAGTCTCTATCTAAAGTCACTCCAGTTTCAATTGTTTGGAATGCTCAGTTGAGTGAGCCACTTAAAAATACGTAACCCACGTTTTAGAATCTCCTTCCAGGCTGTTTTGTAGCTACCTCCAGCTGCCTCGTTCTTAAGCAGACATAAGCGCACAGCACAGCATGTCTCGTTTCGGTCACAGGAGAAGGCAACGTCTCCGGGTTCGGCGGGATGGGCAGTGAGCTAATGAAACGGACGTGTTCGTTTCTCTGGCTGTCAGAGGAGATTGCTCAACTTGTCTTCTGTTGCCAGGGATCAGGGCGGCTGAGAAAATGAGCCGAGATGATGCCTCTTCTGGCGTCACATGTACGTGCATACGGCTGGAGATGCCAGTTGACGCTTGCTAGGGCATCCCATGGCCCCTTCGGTGAACCCTTCCAAACTTCTAATTTCAGGAGGGGCAAATAATGTTGGGAATATTTTGTCCTTCATAAAAGTTTGTTTTGTGTTTGAACCAGAGGAGCCCTGGACCACCCACGCCTCTGTCTTGGCTTCTTGGTATTCACGGTGTTTAGGTCAAACATTCAGTAGGTTTCCTTGTCCAGCCCAAGGTTGCGATGTTGTGATGGTGGTTGTGATGTTCTTAGCTGAAATACACGGCACAGGTAAATGGAAGAACACACATGCCATGGCCAGGTGCCTGTCAGGTAAGAGCAGTGTCTTGTTCCCTGGGTCTAGAAAGTGGCTGAGAGGGGAAGATGAATGGTTCTTTCCCACTCATACAGAACGACACTGCTTCACAGGAGACGCACAGGGCCCCGTGGTCGAAAGCATGATGTTTATTATACCGGTTTAACCTCTCTAGTCCGACACCCTCGGGCCCTGACCGGTGCCGAACCAGAGAATTTGCTGAAACACGAGAGGTCAGTAATGCGAGAGTGCTTTGAGGCCTGCGCTACGGCAGCACAAGCCCAGAAGGTCTGCAAAGCACCTTGAATAACGCACTCCAGAGCATCTGCATCTAGACCCGTTCGTGGCCCCGTCGCTATAGTAACCGAGTGCCCGAGTAGCGCAAAGGGATTTTTTACTCCAAGCCTTTTATGCTTCCCCTGCGATGGGGAAGAGTTTCACATGGCAGTGAAGAGGTTAAGGCTGCATCGCTCGCAGGGTTTTGTAGGGGTGACTGAGATCTCTCCTTTATCCGAGGCCAGATCCCTCGCTGGTGAGAATTGTTCTGGATCCATTGACTTCCGTGTCGCTACCCGGGTTCATGCGAGCAGAGGGAAACCGGCCCTCAGGAGAGCTGTAACTTGCTTAGCACGGCAAGGGGGAGTTCCCTGGGGCGCTAGCATTGATGACACCTCCACATAAGGGGGCCCGCAGGCTGACACCACCGCCCCCCTTCCGTCGTACGTGGGTCACAGCGGGAGGGAGTGACCCGGTTTGGTCACCGATCTCTCGTGTGCACGGTCCCATGCCTGTCTTAGCAGCTGGCTCCTCCTCCGGCAGGAGTCCTTGTGACAACTGCAGCTCTGCTCCATTGCTCGAAGGCGCCCTGTTAACAAGAGGCCTGTGCAGCTAACGCGCCTGAGAAGCCAGCAGCAGGTGTATCCGTCCGGTGCCTCTTTCCAGGGACGGGGGGAGTGGGCAGCTGAGGCGGAGCCGCGCAGACGGAGGGGCTGGGGCGAGCTGCTGTTTGTTTGTGCCCTTCCAGAATCCGTCTGGAGGACACAGCTGCCTTCCTTGTGTCTGTGGAGCTGCCTCAGAAGCCGCCCGCCCATGTTAATTACACCGTGTCACTGCCTAGCTGAGCCTCGGCTCCTTTTTTTGAGCTGCTGCTTATTTCTACAAGCTGGTAATTGTCCTGTAAGCAGCTCTGAGCTTTCCAGCCTATGGCTCTGAGGTCCCTGTAGAGCAGCGGTTCCCAAACTTTTCAGCATCACGCCCCCTTTTCGATTTTTGAAAAACCCTCACGCGTGCGCCCCCCCCCCCCCCCCCCGGCCAACAGCAAACTTGTTGAACAAAAAAAAAAAAAAAGGAACTGACCGGGGCAGCAACACTTGATGCGGAGGGGGGAGGGCTGGGTTGCCTCGCCCCCTCCCTCTCCCAAATTTGGGAACCCATGCTTCAGAGTATCCTGGCTGTCCTAGGGAGTCCCGGAGAGGACACCCCCTCTTTTTGGTGGGTTCTCTTCCAAGCCCATCCCTGCTGTGCCTGGAATGATGCCTGGGCTTGCTCTTGACCAGTGTAAAGCCCCACTCTCATCCCAAGGCTGTTGGACTGGATCTTGGAGCACGGCCAGAGCTGAGTCTCCTGGAAGCTTTGGACTCCGACTGGCTCCGGATTCCCTCACGCGTCCAGGCTCTGATTCCCTTCTGACTCTGGTTTCGGCCACACACAATTGATAGGGGCTTGGCTGGAACTTGGTTTCCCCTCCTGCCCTCTTCCCTTGTCCAGTTTTGCCGGTTGGGCTCTGACAAAAAACCATTTGCCCAGCTCCTGGTATGTCTGCCCTCCGCCAAACCATTGGAGCCAGCTGCCCCGAGTCTGTCGCACGAGGCCCCCGGCACCGGCTCGAGCCGCTAAAGATGTGCCGCCCCCTGTAAAGTGCCCCTCCCTTCTTGAACTGCTTCCTGCAGCTCCTCAACGGAGACACCAAGCGCCCTAGGGCAGCCAGGGGTCCATGTGTGTAGGAAGGTCCCTTTCGAGAAGCCAGGATCCTTCACGAACCCGAGTCCAGGGGAGCTGACAGCCATGCCAGGCCCCGGGGCGAGGGGGAGGGCGGCTCTGTGCTGTCAGAAGAGGCGGGGCCCAGGCAGAGAACACCCCCTGCCTGCCCCCCGACAGCCGTCAGTGCCCCCAGAGCACGCCCAGATGCACTTTCCACCGGGGGGGTTTTCATGTGAGGGGCTTTCTCCACGCAGGTGCTGCCTGTCCCGGGTGGCCATTCCAGATCTCCCGGCTGGGCGGAAAGACAGGGCGTGTCCTGTCTACGGTTTTCCTCTCTCCCCCTCCTCTTCCGTTACATCAGGCGCCGCGCGCCGGCTTGCAGGAGCCCACAGGCTGCCGAGCTCCCCTGGGCTCCTAGGGGCCGTGTACTTGTGAAATAGTATTACTGCTATTCTGAGCCAGTGGTCCAGCTGTCACGCAGGCTGCCGGAGGGCGTAGAACGAGGGTGACAAAACCGTGGTGCGTCTCCTGCTAAATCAGGCAGCTGAGGAGCCGCTCGGTGGAGATGTGCGATGCGGCTGCTGTGTGAGCTATTTCTTTTCAGAGAACAGCTTTGCCATGGGGAGAAACCCCTCAAAACTCTTCTCTCTTTGGGGTTCTGTTCAGGGGCTAAGATGGACTCCGCCGTGTGCTGCTCTTTCCGCTGGTGAAGACAGCTCTTCAGAGCTCGGCACAATCTCATGGAAGCCGGTCTTCCCGTCCCGCTGGCTTCTGTGATCACTTCTTATTTTGTGTGGAGTGGTTACTGCTGTGACTGCACCGCCGGTTACTGCAGCCTCACAAACTCAGCACAATCAGGCCTGGCTGTCAGCAGCCCTCCGTGGAAAATGCCAGGGTCGGAGGAAGCAGCGTTGTTCCGTCTGACTCAGTCCTGACCCCAGCCTGTCAGCGTGCTCGTCTCCCCAATTCAACGGTGTTTGGAAACGTGGGGGAAGATGGGGGGGCTTGTTTCCACTAGGAAGCAGAATGCCTCGTGCGTGTTGTCTCATAATGTGCTGCTCTTCCGTAGATTGCCCTCGGGAGTGCCTCGGAATAACGTGGGGTGACCCGTGGCGCTGCTGGCGTGTGCCAAGGCCACTGGCAGCCCACGTCTGATACGGCTGCCCAGTGGATGGGCGTTTGCATCACTGGCCAGATGCACACAAGGGTTGTGCCTTCAATGGCCTGAAAAGCATCATGGGAAGCATCGTGAGCTTCCCATAGAAACGTGGCTGAATGTTTCAAGTTGAAGAAACGTCCGAAGGGTGGCACTGTGGCACGAACCCGAGGCCTCGCTCTGTGGCCTCTGGGCCCGAGGTTGAGAGCATGGCAAGCTCACCAAGCCTTGCACAGGTTGGACCTCCCTGGCCCAACCTCCCACTCCATCCCTCGGACCTGCATGAGGGATTATGCCAGACCACGGGAGGTCATTTCTGGCCCCTCTGCTGCCGGCTCCCCCAGGTTTCCCAGCTGAGTCATGGCCAGGCTTCCTGCCCCCCTCATCCAGCTACGTCGTGCACCGGCTCTCAGCCCGTCAGGCAGCCCTGCTGGGCGCACACGCTGAGCTCCTTCCCCCCCGGCATTGGTTTGGTGCTCCCAGGCTCCCCAACCCCCCACAGCAGCTGGGAGTCTCTGATCCGGGAACGTCCGTGGTCCTGCCGGACGGCACATCTTGCCAGACCAGAGAGTCCTGGTTTATAGAGGTGCAACCTGCAATGAATGGGGCGCATGGTATTAAGCAAAGGCACGGCCACGGTTCTCCTTCCTCCCGCCCCCATCCCTCCTGTTCTAGTCACAGGGGGAGTTGGGTTAGTTGACTTAGCAAAGGATTGTTTTTCATGCTGGGTTGTGCCCTTGTCTGCCTTTGAAAAAATCCCTATTCATCCGTGGAAGCCATAAAGGACTCAGGTAGTGTCCCAACTCCTCGTCATCACCCTGCACCCAGGGCGGATTTCAAAAGGCTCGGTGGCTCATTTTGGCAAATCCCAATGGCTGTCGTCTTCCTCGGCTTCTGCCATGTCTGTCCTTTGGGTCCGCAAAGAACGTCCAGGAGAGAGACATCAAAGCCACGGGTGCTGTCTGAGTGGGGGGCGGAAGAGGGAATTTCTGCCTCTGCTCCACTCTGCGCCTCTGGAGTCTCCTTTGAGATAAGGTGTTCTTCTGGATTGTAGATTTCAGGGCCAGACAGGATCACTGGCATCCTCTAGTTTGGCCTGCCGTTTAACGCGGGCCATGGGCCTTCCTGCTGTTGGCACTAGAGCAGTTTTTAGAACAACACTCCATCTTGATTTAAAACTTGCCAATAGCGTTGACTCCATCGCAACCCCTGGGAAGTTGTTCCAACAGCTAATTAAACATTTACGCCTTATTTCCCATCTGCGTGTGTCTAGCTTCAACTGCACCGGCCGGATCTTGTTAGACTTTTTGTCTGCTAGACCGCAGAGGCCCTTCTGGAATGGCTGTTCCTCCTGTAGGTAATTATAGACGGTGATTAAGTCACCCCTTAACCTCCTGGTTAAGCTAAATGGCTTGAGAAGCAATGGGATGAAAGCTGGGGGTTGATTAAGGGGTGCTTCCCTGTTTGGCTGGCCTTTTTGCCAGAATAAAGCGCGTCTATGGCATGTTGCCCGTGGAATGTGCCAGCACTGATTTCTGAGAGCCCATAAATGCTTCCCTCTGTTAATGTGTGCTAATTACAGGGAAGACCGGTGCGCTCTAAGCAGACCTGCCGTCCCCTCTGGGTGTGTGCTCTCTCCCCACCGTCCACCTGCTGTTTTATCCTACAAAGAACACCAGATACGCTCCAGGCTCCAGCAGCAGGCGTCGGGGGAATGAGGGAGCCTTACCCGGTGTCACAGCTGGGATGTTACTCCACCCGCAGGCTGGCTAAGCCAGTGACACGGCTAACCTGGAACGGCTGCCCTGGCTGCTGTCGGCGGTGTACAGTATCCAGCGACGGGCTAAGGAGCTGCCGTTTGCATGGGTGGCTGAATCCTCACTGAGGTCCGGCCTCTTGGCTGATGTTCTTGTGAGATGTGACCTCAGGCTTTGCCTGCCATCCTGGATTTTGTTGGCATCCCGCTTGGAGAACGGGTGATTTCTGGCTTTGATTGTTCCCAAACTGCCGTGGCAGGCTGGATCCAGGGATTTAGATCCGGTCTTAGGGTTCAGATTTCAGGTTCTTATTTGCCTGTCTTTCTCTTGCTGATCCAATTAGAGTCCCGGATCCTGCAGACTCATCCACATGGATGGATCCGTCGGTCCTGTTCTGGGTGCAAAGGTCCCCCTACAGCACAGATCGGATTGTAGGGTTGCAAACAGCTTCTATGCCCCATGCTAGCAGAGAACCTCACATTTTCCTCCCTCCCTCCCATGCCTCCCTAACCCCTATGGGGTTAGCGTTTGATCCTTTGATCCAAACTGCCCCTTATCGTTTTGTTTCTGGGTCAGATCGACAACCAAGAGGAGGAGGAGGGGCCTGTTTGAGGAGTGGTTCGGCTGCGACCCAGGATAATGAAACACTTGTGAAATCAATTGCTGTCGCACTAGCAACGGGGTTCAGCATGAAGTGTATTAGGGCGGGGACCTAGGTTCCTGATTCTGACACCGACCTGCTGTGTGACTGTAGTGACTTCCCTTCTGTCGTGTCTTTGAGCGCTCAGGCTGGGGCTGTTTCTCACGGTGTGCATGCACAGTGCCTAGCCCTATATAGATGCCCACGGCACAGTACAAATGAATAGCAATAAGATTTCAGTGGCAGAAACCATTACGTGCACAACTCAGAACTCACCGCATTGGAATCTTAGCCCTCAATCTGAACTGTGAAATGAAGTTAATCCAGACTGAAAAATCCCCTTGTCAGGATGTCCGTGTGCATCTAGGGTAACCGAAAATCCAGCCTGCATGATACTTTTAGATTTCCTTGTATACCCCGTGTGCTTCCTTAAGCCCACAGACGGTCTATTGAATCCCCTTCTCCGCAGGGAAGTGTTTGAATCAAGAGGTTTCCTCCAGGGCTTGGAGAGGATGCACAGAGAATAAAACGCCGGTGCTCCTGTTTGAGAGTCAGAAATCCCAGGCAAAGTGGGTCTCTCCTGTTGCTCCCAGTAGACGCCTGCCTGTAACTTCACTCCTGGGCGTAAGCTGGTTGAACCTGGCCGATCTGCTCACATGTGCAGAGTGGCGCACAAGTCTCGGCATGCCTAAAATTATTCCTGTGTCAATATTTACAGACTGGGGGCCTCTGTTCTGTTCTTCTGGTTGGATACAAACGCAACAAAAAGCCTTTTAAAATCCAGTAATTCATCTTTTCCAAGTGTCTTCCTCTAGCGCCCGTTCGCACTCTCCCTCTTTAGAGTATTTCACTGAAAAACCCAGCTATTAAGAAGTCTGGGGCACTGGAAATCTCTTTAACATCAGTGAGTTGCACGTTAAAACCCCAGCTGTGGTGATTCAGTGTAGGCCTGATGTTTTGCAAAATTAGAAAACCTTCCATAAAGCACGTGCCCATTACTGTCCAGCATATGCATATAAATAAATTGCCTCTTGCAAGCACAAATCAGAACATGTTTTGAAAAGCTTGTGTGAATGTTTAGAAGTCTCAGAGGGGTAGCTATGTTAGTCTGTAATTAAAAAAAAAAAAACCAAGTAGTCCTGTAGCCCTTAGAAACTAACAAAATACACATGTGAATATTTATGTGACTGTTGTTAGTTGTGACCAGTGAAGGGCCAATAGCAAGGGCATGAAGTGCTGCAGTGTCTCCAAGTACCCGAGAACTGAGCTACTCCCATCCTGGTCTACCCAGCTAGCCCTGCCAAGGCACATAATTTCCACGCGTGATCTTGGGTGAGTCACTAACCCTGCCCAGGCCTCACCTTCCCAATCTATGAAATGGGACTAATACCCACCTTCCCCAGCCGTGTGCAGAAGGTGCTGGAGCAGGGCACGGTGGTGGTGTTGTTAGCAGCTCCCCAGGAAGATAAAAGTTGTAGAGGTGTTGTGGGACATCCCTGCATCTTCCCGTCTGTCGAGAAGTCGCACCATGCTCTGACTTATTAATGTCACTTGGGCTAGATGGGTGGAGACCAGGGGAAGCTGCACGTTCCTGCTTGTCACGCTGGAGTCCTGCGCTGCGGCCGTGGTTCAGAACTCTTCTTCTTCAGTGTCTGATGCAAAGTCCCAAGGAGTCCAGTGGACCTGAGGCTGAAAAGCAAAGTTCCTACTGCCAGGGGGAGCCATTCCCTGGATGTCGGAGAGAAAAAAGGGCGGATTTTCCAATCCAGTCACTTTTGGTAAACAACTGAATCCGTGGCCTGCGACGCTGGAACCTGATCTCCGTGTTTTTGTCACTCCAGGCTGTTTCTGATGGTAGAAAGAAACAGGGGAGTTTTTAATTCTCCCCAAGGTGGTGGATATTACGAATAGTAATATATAAAATGGGGAAATATAGAATGTGTTTCTAAGCGAGCGAGCTTGCTATGGATGTATATTGGTGTTGGATGTAAGTAGATCTGAGGGGCTGCCTGTGGGGGGGAGAGAGATGAAAAACGGGTGTTTGTCGATATGGGGAGTGTAAAAGGGAAGGGATGTGTTTATGCTTACATCTGAAAGGTGTGCTGACATATATACATATGGCCATAATATAAGAACTAGGGGCCATCAAATGAAACTAATGGGCAGCAGGTTTAAAACAAATACAAGGAAGTTCTTTTTCACACAGCGCATAGTCAATCTGTGGAACTCCTTGCCTGAGGAGGTTGTGAAGGCCAGGACTATAACAGGGTTTAAAAGAGAACTAGATACATTCATGGAGGTTAAGTCCAGCAATGGCTATTAGCCAGGATGGGTAGGGAAAGGTGCCTCTCGCCTCTGTTTGTCAGAGGGTGGAGATGGATGGCAGAAGAGATCGCTTGATCGTTACCTGCTCGATTCACTCCCTCTGGGACATCTGGCATTGGCCACTGTCGGCAAACAGGGTACTGGGCTGGATAGACCTTTGGTCTGACCCAGTATGGCCGGTCTTATGTTCATACCTTGTGTGTGTTTATCCTGGGACCGATCCTTTTAGGAAGGCTGTCGCTTATGCCTGCTTTAAGATCAGATGGTGGCTGCCTTATAATGTGAAAACTAACTCAGCCTAAATGGCCAAGCCAGAGAGATTCCCATTGGTTAATCGAGCTGTTTAGCTCATTAGGTGGATCTGATTTTTCAAAATTATTTAAAAAACAACAACCCATGACCTTGAGTATTAAAAAAAAAAAATCCCCAAATTCTCCAAAACAAATAAGCCATGAATACAGTCAGTCAGTTAGGTTGCTCAGCTGATGTTCACAAGAAGGTTTCAACTTGCTAGATTAAAGACCTCAGCAAACCTTAAAGACAGAGAGAGCATTTAGAAATGCTCCTGAGGTTTTCCGTTAGTCTGCAGTGGGCTTCATAAACATGCCAATAACTACGGGGGAGAAGAAAAAAACCCGACAGGGTAACAGACACAGGTTTTTAACTGCGCAGTCTTTGCATCCCCAGCTGCTGCTGCTGCTGTTGATCAGCGGAAGCAAGAGAGAGAGAGAGTGGCTCCATTTGTTTTTCTGAATATTAGATTATTACAAATATCTCAGGGAAAAATGATCTGGAGTAGGTAGTGGGGACAGAGTGCACCGTCACGTTACTTTGGAGCCATCTGAAGAGCTGCCCTGGTCCATGATAGAGAGTTAGCTGGATTCACGTTTTCCCAGTGGTTAGGTGAGTATGGAAGTCTCTCTGCTATTCTTGAGGCTGAATGCGATACAAAGATGAAAGGCACCTCAGTCTGGTCTCAGTTGCACCTCTGTGTAAATGTGGAGAAACTCCAGTAAGCGCCGAGGAGTTCCTCCAGACTTGGGGCCAACTTCTGAGACCTTTCCTCACACTGAAGTACCTGACTCTTTGCCCAGCCGTTTGAATGGGGCTGCTTGCAGCTTACGGTATTGACTCAACGGAAGTGTGGCAAAATTGTTGTAACTGGGTTCCGAATTTTGCTCCCTTACTGACTTTAATTTCTCTCCCCGGTAAATAGATAAGGAGTCTGCCTGTCTTTTGGGGAGCTGTGTGTGTTCACTCTTAAGTAGTCCCTCCCTTGGCTCAGCTGAATTTGAAATCCTAGTGGCAGTAAAGGAAGAACTAACTGCCACAACTGGAAAAACAAATTGTTGTGTACACCCCAATTACTGGGAAAGTCTCAGCTGAATACAGATAGGGGAGATAGGTTTGTCAGATCAAAGATTAATGGTTTATCATCAGGTGTACAATTAACTACTCTTTAGGCGGCTAGAAATTATCTCTATTTATCTAATCGGATACCTTTCCCGGTGCGGCCGCTTTACTCTAGGACGCTGGACTTCACCTCTCAAAGGCATTGTGTCAACGAGAACAAAATGGGGTGACGCCTTTACATGTTTGAGTTTCTTTGTTCCAAACCCTTCGCTGCACGTAACGTGGGAGGCTGTAGCTTATTTCAAGGAAAAATCAGTGCCTTCAGCATCCTTCAGGTAGCTGTGGAGATGTCTGGGCACCTTCATGGTCCTTAACACCGCCACCGCCTCTCCTCCCCCACACCAGCCTTCCTTTTCCCAGCTCCCATATGGACTCCCTGTTTATACAGACGAATCCACGGAGAACGTCTCGAGGAGCAAAACGATATTCATGCCCAGATTCTCTCAGCGTTTTCTCGGCTGCCGAGAGGGAGCAAAGCACTCCTGGAGTCCACGGAGCAACCTTCCCAGCATATGTAGCTGGGAAAGCTTATTCTGAAAGGAATGTTGTAAGAGAAATGCCTTGTTCTTTTCAATGGGAGGTTCCTCGAGGAAACTCTGAGGAGCACCCTTAGATTTGGGGTGGAGGCAGCGGAGCCTCCGTTCTGTCAGCAGCCAGATCTGGAAACGAGTTTGCTTAGAACTGCTACGCCCTGACTGTGTTCTCTCTAGGCTCCAAGTTCTCTCATCCGTGATGCCCTAGGGCGGGGCTCAGGTTTGTGTCTGCAGAATGCTATGAAATGACTGGAGGGCAGCGGGCCAAACTCTCTGGAGGGGTATTGGGGCAACAGAACCGTGTCCGTTTACCCAGTAGAGAATTTGACCCGCATATACATTCACTCAAGCCCTGTTCCTGTTCTGAGTACAAATGCTGGGCCCGATCATTCAAGCTTTCTGCTGTTGAGGCTTTGGGCGCATCTAGACTGCGTTCTCATTTCGAAAGAGGATATGCAAATTCCACAGGATATTGGTATCTCTTCTTCCGATTGCTTTTTCGAAAGAGGGTCTTTCAAAAGTGAAAGTAGTCTGGACGTGGGGGGGTTTCGGGGGGAAAACGCTGTTTCAAGAAAAACGCTCTTCCTAAAAAAAGGAGGTTTACGCGGTTTTTCGAAAAAAGGGCTTTTTCCCCCGAAAAAACCGCATCCAGGCTACTTTCACTTTCAAAAGAGCCTCTTTTGAAAGTGAGATTGGAAGAAGATATGCAAATTCCCGCAGAATTTGCATTTCCTCTTTCAAAATTAAAACATAGTCTAGACGCGCCTTTTGTAAGGGCTCTTCGCCAAAGTAGGCAGGGATGGAAGCAAACTCTGCAAAAGCAAGCTAGCCCTGCCCGGGTGGCAGAGGCCTTCTTTCCCACCTGCCCAAAAGCTGGCGAGCTCTGTGGCTGGACCCTGGCCAATGTCAGCAGCGACTGCCTCACTTCCGGGATAGAGTCCTGCTTTGCTGAGCAAGTGCCAGCTGAGAAATTGGCCCTGATTCCGCCGCTCTGGCAAGGCGACAGCTCTCCCTCTTGGAGGGATGTGGCGGGTGGCCTCCGTGTGCACCTTGTTTTCAAGTCCAACAAAAAAACCCTTTTTGCCAGAGAAATGTAATTTCTGTTTAGGTCCTGATGCCACAAACTGTTCCGTTTGGCAAAGGCCCTCAGTTCATGCTTAACTGTAAGCTTATGTTGAAATCCCGTTGACTTTAATGTGACTTGAAATTAAGCAGGTGCTGGCCTGCTTTGCTGAGTAGAGATGGGCTTCCGCATGTGTGTTCGAGTCTCGCCGAACTAGGGTTTTAGGACTGTAATAATCTAAGCCTGTTTAGACTGATGGGACGGGGTTGAGGAGCCGTGCAATTAGCTGTAGGTTAATTGAATGAAATTTCCATGCACTAGACCACTTTATTGTTACGGTGCCAGTCTCACCAGGAGTTATCTGAAACTCTCATTTTATGGAAACCATGCGCTGAATGTGCCCGAGAGACGATCAGCTCAGCTTCTTCCAGAATAGCTGGTGAGAAGGCTCAGGCATGGTGCCCCAAAACAGCTGAGATCTGCAGACTGTTAGGGTCATAAACTTCAGAGGGGGTAGTCAAGTTAGTCTGTAACTGGAAAAACTTAAAAACCAATGAATAGTCTAGCAGCACCTTAAAGGCTAATAAAACATGTAGATGGTATCATGAGCTTTCATGGGTACAACCCACTTCTTCAGATGACTGGAGTATTAGAAGTCCAGATCCTAGAATAAATAAGGGAAAGTGCGGGGGAGGGCAAAGAGCGTGTGGGGAGGGAAATAGGGGAAAAAAATAGTGAATTGGATTGTTCAAGTTACAAGAGGCTGATAACAATGTGTACCTCTATAAGCACCCAGTGTTTGGTTGGTTAAGTCATGAGGACGTGGAAGGCAGTGTGCGAGTCAGCTGATATCGTTATTCATTCCTCTCTGATCGGAATCAAACTTGTAAATGAAGTTAAGTTCCAACCTTCCCTGTGTATTTGGCTTGTGGAATTGGCCTGAAACAACACGGTGACTTTGAGATCGATTAATGAGTGCCTGGGCAGGTCAAAGTGTTCTCTAGCAGGTCGGAGATCTGATTTGTGTCCATTAATTCTTTCCCGTAAAGACTGCCCAGTTTGGCCAATATCCATGGCAGTGGGGCACTGCTGGTATTTGATGGCATAGATCACGTTAGTGGATGTGCAGTTAAAAGAACCCTGATGTAGTGGCTGATGGGGTTGGTCCAGTGATGAAATTGCTAGTGTAGAAGTGTGGGCAGAGCTGGTACAGGGGCTGATTGCAGGGGTGGGTTCCCGGGTGATTGTGATGGAGGTGTGTTGCTTGGTTACTGGAAAGAATTTGTTTGAGGTTCAGGGGTTGTTTGTAGGCGAGGATTGGCCTTTCCCTCAAGGCCTGTGAGAATAAGGGGTCATTTTCCAGGATAGGTTGTAGATTGTTGTTAATGCGTTGGAGGGCTTTAGGCTGTGGGCTATAGGTGATGACAAGTGGAATTCTGTTGTTTTCTCTTCTTGGCCTGTGTTGAAGTAGTTCATGTCTGGGTACTCTTCTGGCTCTGTCAATCTGTTTTTTCACTTCTCCGGGTGGGTATTTCAGAATAAGAATGCTCTATATAGATCCTGTTGGTGTTTGTCTCTATCTGTGGGATTGGAGCAAACACCCCGTTTCACAGAGGCTCCCAGGGCAGCTGGACTCAACATGATACCGATATTTCCCATAGAAGCGTAATGCTTCCTCACAGCCGTCTGCCCTTCCTCTGCCACATTGTCTGTTACACGTATTAGTTGCAAACGGGATTGTAAATTCTTGGAGTCGGGGATGCTATCTTGCTTTGTGTTTGGCACCTCAGTCCTGATCCGGGTACTTGGGCACTACAGTAATGCAAATACCAGAGATTATTAATGGCTGTTGCTGTGGGAAATCAAAGCGGTTTTGCTCTTGGTGAATTTGCTGTCACGGGAACCATGCAAAGCCCCGTAGTTTCCGTTCTCGGGAATCAGCATTGCTTTTGTTTTCTCAGCCTGAAAACGTCCACCCAAAACTGATCCCAAACCTCTAAACACAGTAACTCTGCCACCTGAAATCACTGAAGGTTGCATGGTTCCCGCCCACACTTAGCCACCTGGGAAGAGGGAAAAGCCAGGTAGCCGTGTTGTGCTAGGCGGGGTTTTCCCAGACTTAGTGACTGTGGCATAGTAGCGGATGCTACATGTGTTTAATTTGAAGGGCAGAGGCAAGAAGTAATATGCTAGCAGGAGACCTGGAGACAGACAGTTTGGGGACTCTAGAGTCAGTGTTTAAACTCATGGTCGTCCATTATATTCCTGAAGTAACAGTGTCCTAACATGAATTAGCTGGAAACTGAGTCACTCTAATCAGTGAGGCCAGCCCCCATGATTGTACTGTCAGTCTTGCAGTATGTGGTGCATTTTCCTGATGCGTCTGTTCCTGGAGTCACGTTAGCTTGTGAATCTGTCGGCTTTCATTTAAGTTTCTAGCCTTCGTGGTTGTAGAGGGAAGCTTGAAGATGCGGCATGGTCATATCCCAAAGGCTCAGAAACCAGATGACAAAAAAAGGAACTGAAAACATTATTTGCTTACATCTCCTGGTTTTCTAAGTCAATCTCGTACTTTTGCAGGGAGACAGACTTGTGGTTGTTGAATGTTTTCAGCTGGCAATACCGAACCTGGCTCGGATCCTAGGCTTAAAGCCCTACGCTGGCATGCCATCCAGTTTGGTATCAGATGCTTTGCGTAGCTCTAACTGTTACTAGCTGAACTGCGATAGTGGTTTGAAAACAAAAGGGAACAAAACATGTTCTGAATCTCAAGGGCAACCAGGCTGCAACATCCTGTCCTGTTGACTTTGTACCACTCCAGTTAATGGGAGCCGTGGATTGAATTTTATCTAGATGGCATTAATGCTGACGATAGGCGACAGTCCCTTCATGCTAGTCTGCGTTTGTTTTTTTTCAGGAGCCAGGCCTAAGAGAATCCAAAGGAACAGCATGGACAGCTTAGACCTCTTGAAGTTCCCCTCGGAAAAGGTAAGCAGAGCTGTCTGTTGAAGGAGGCATGGAGGGAGGAGGCAGGGAGCACAACCAAAGTCACATTTGCTGGCCAAGGAGATTAAATATCAGCAGGACTCTCTGATGGCTCATTGGCTGGGTTCATCTAACGGGGCACATGCAATTAGTAGATATCAGCAGAGTCGCTGGGATTAACCAAAGGCGATTTCTAGGGAGCCTGGAAGAGAGGACCCGCTGGTGGAGCTAAATAAGGCACTTAGCTGCTGCTTTTTGAAAAACAATCGTGCCCAGAGAGGACGAGAATTAGCATTTAACCCCGTTAGCTCTCGGTGGCCAATCTCGGTCTCCCCGTTTTGGGGCGGGGTTATTGCTCAGGGTGAAGGCGGAAGGAGAGGCCAGTGCCTTCACGTTACCACCGGGTTTTGCTCTGTTAGCACGTGACCCCCCAGATGCCATGAACAGGAGTGGTAAGGGGCCGGCAGCCATTGGGGACTAGTGCAGCCATCTGGCGCCTGCGGCCAGGGTCAGGCTGGACCCGAACTCACTGGCAGCAGCAGGGGGAAACCACAACATGGCGCTGCTCCCCTGGCTCCCGGCCACCTCCCGCACCCAGTGGCAGGAGGCCGAGTGACACAGCTGGCATCTGCGGGAGCAGGGCAGGGAAGAGGCGGGGACAGGGCGGAGCAGGGGGGCTGTCCTGGTCCTCCCACAGGGTAAGGGTGGCACAAGAAGGGGTCAGGGTGGTGGTGATCACGTGGCCAGTGCTCCTCCCCCCCCCCCCCCCGGTGTTCTTCCTCACCAGTCGCCTCTAATAGGAAATGTCGGGTCCAGGCGTGTTTCTTCTCCACTTGACCTCAGCTCGTGTCTGACCCCTCCCGCCTTCGGGACACCTTGAATTTTCCTTGAGAAATCTTCCCCAGACAATTCACTTTCTTCGTGGGATCCGACTGGCAATTGCCGCCTTCGTCCTGGGGTCACGTTCCCCCTCCCTGAGGAGATTTCCCCGGCCAGCCGATAGCCCTTTCCAGCCATAGATCTCAGGGGTGTCAGAATTAGCCCGCCCGCCCGCCTCCACGGGGGGGTGGGGGTGGGGAGGGGGACAGCCGGGAAGGGGCTCACCCCCGGTGGCAGAGTCACCAGTCAGGCTAGGCCTAGCAGCTGGGGAGAAGATTTTCAGATCCTTTAGGCACCTGAAGATACAGAAGATGGGTGCTAGGAGGAGTTGACAGGAGTATCTGACACACACGGGCGTTCAGTGGAAGTTGGGTACCTAACCCGATCAGGCTTTTGTAAATTCTGGTTTGTGTCCATCCATAGGTGCTGGAACTAGGGGAGCAAGGGGAAGGAGCACTGGAAAAAGGAGGTCGGGGGCCATGGCCTCATATCTTTTTATTGACCACAAGGGCAAGCGATAGAGGAGAGGGGGGTGAAGAGGAGCAAGCTGGAGATGGGGCCTTGGGGGGAAAGGGCAGCATGAAGGCAGGGCCTTGGAGGGAAGGCGTGGTGTGAAGATGGGGGCTCAGGCAAGGGGAAGGGGTGGTGTGAAGGCGGGTCCTCGGGGGGGAAGGGGCGGCATGAAGGCGGAGCCTCAGGGGGAAGGGGCGGCGTGAAGGCGGGGCCTCGGGGGGGAAGGGGCGGCGTGAAGGCGGGGCCTCGGGGGGAAGGGGCGGCATGAAGGCGGGGCCTCGGGGGGGAGGGGCGGCGTGAAGGCGGGGCCTTGGAGTAGGGCTGCCAGGTGTCGGGTTTTGAACCGGACAGTCCAGTATTTGAGCTTTCTGTTCGGGAAACAAATTGGAAAAAATAGAACTGTCGGGTATTTTCTAAATCCGATGTTATGTAGATTGTGATGTAATGTCGAGTGTGTTCGGTATTTTTGTTGAAACCATCTGTGCACTGATGGACCCCTCTCTCTCTCTCTCTCTCTCTCTCTCTCTCTCTCTCACATTCTGTCTCTCACACTCACACTCACACACACACACGCACTCTCTCTCTCACACACACACGCACTCTCTCTCACACACACACACACGCTCTCTCTCTCACACACACACACACACACACACACTCTCTCTCTCACATTCTCACACACACACACTCTCTCTCTCTCTCTCTCTCTCTCACATTGTTCTAGGAAGGCTTTGCTGCTTCTGGCTGGGGATTCTGCCTCCCCCTTGGCTTGAAGTGCTTTCCGGCAGGGTTTACGGTTGGGTTCAGTGGCTCTCAGCACCCCCTCTGTACAAACTGTTCCGCCTTCGTGACTCTGACCCCAGACTGCTCAACTCCCAGTCTCTGCTCCGTCCCTCTGTGGCAGCTGCCCCTTTCGTTCACCCACACGCTGACCGTGACACCCCGTGCTGGGCATCTGGCCTGCCACTAACTGTGACAGCCCCCCCCAGTGCAGCCCCAGCCTGCTGCTGACGCTGGGAAGGGTGGGCGGTGGTGGCACTTGCGGGCAGAGAAGGGTCCCTGAGGGGCAGTTAGTGCTGAGGCACCGGATGTCCCTGGGAGCTCGCTCACTGATGTGTGGTTTGTGACGTGCTTCAGTGTAATAGCCGAGCCCTCAGGCCTGAGGATGAGTTTTCAGGGACTCGCTGTGAGCTGTCAGCACCCAGCCGTGAAGGCCTCAGAGCTGAGCGATCGCCCATTCTCCTTCAAGTGGCCCTTGTGGGGAGGTTATTTTGGTCTCTTCCTGGCAGCCTCGTCAGCTGCATTGTTCCTGGGGCTCTCCAGCCCACTTGGAGGGAATGTGATTAGAGCCGGAGAGCCGGGGCATGTGCTCTGCGTCCCCAGTGGGAGCAGTGATCCGATTCAATCTCCCGTCTCTCTCTCCTCTCCTTAGTCCCCCCAGCCGCTTCTCCACCCCATCGCCTGCTCCTCTCGTCCTTTCGGCCTGCTCCCTCACATTATCTAGTGTGACCTGGAGAGCACAGGCCTTAAATTCCACCCACTTCCTCCTGAGTTGAGCCTTGTAACTTGTCTGACTAAAGCATCTTCTAGAAAGCCACCTAGTCTTGATCTAAAGCAGCGACGGGCAGTCAAGGCTAATGGGTGGGACACGTGAGGGGCCCTCTTCCATCTCCAAGGGCCACAAGATTGAAACGAGGCAGGACCCCAAGAATAGGATAAAATACATGGCACTCGATTCTCCTTTATCGAGCCTTTTCAACACCCAGCGATCCGTTATCGGGGGCAAATTCAAAGTAACAAAGAAGTGGCGGGTGAAATGGCACGGCTCTCACGGTGTTGTGCGCAATCAGCATGCGCCTCGTGTGTGTCCTTGCTTTTAATAGGTGTCATTTCGCATCAGGGATGTAAATGGTTAACCAGTTAACTGGAAAGCCGCACCCTTCACCTGGTTAACCAGTCGGGACTGGAGCAGCTCTCCGTTCAACCTGGGCAGGGGGCAGCTCCCCGTCCGTGGTGGGCCAGGTCCCCTCACTGCAGATTACGTACTAGCTCCCTGGGGACGGCAGGGGCTGCCAGCCCCACTCCCGGGAAGCTGTTGCTGTGGACTGTGCAATATAAAGCCTCTATACAAGCTTTATACTGCAGAACCCTCAGCACGTGTAACTACGTCACCGCTGGGATTTTTAGCAGTTACACTGTTACATGTGTAAACGACTTTTTACGTCCCTTCTTCGCATTTTGCCAAGGGCTGCTCAACCCTTCTCTCTGCTCCAGGCCTTGCCCCCACTCCACCCCTTCCATCAACCCCCCGCACGGCCTCTTCCCTGCCTCCTTCCCCTCTCTTCCCAGCATTTCCGGAGCGCCACGAATCGTGTCCACGCTCTAGAAGAGAAGGGGAGGTGCAGGAATGGGGCGTGAATCAGCTGATTCTCAGCGCTCCAGAAAGTGCTGGGAGGGAGGGGAAGGATTAGGTAAGTGCAGGGCCTCCAGCGCACGAGAAACGTGAGGGGAAGGGCAGAGGGCGTGACTATTACCCTCGTTGTTGAAAATCTTCGCTGTGTACCTGACTTGTCTGGTTTTAACTTCCAGCTCTTGGTTCTTGGAGAGTGGATACAAATAAATGATTTTTTAAGGATTTTTTTAAAAATGTAATGCAGTTTTTTTAAAAAAACCAAACCTATTGAAAGTTAAATATGAAATTAACAATCTAAACTTCTTATAAACTATTAAAATCATTTAAATTAAATACCAAAACAATGTTAGGCAGTGTGTGTCTGCCACAGTATTTCGAGAACGTAGAACATAAGAACACCCAGACTGGATCAGACTAAACATCCATCAAGCCCAGTATCTTGTCTCCTCACTGGGGCCAATGCCAGGTGCTTTAGAGAGAATGAGCAGAACAGGGAATTATCAAGTGATCCTTCGCCTGTCACTCATTCCCAGCTTTTGGCAAAAGTCTTCTGAACTGGTGGAAGTCATTGAGGTCGGCACCTGGAACCCGAGATCACTAAATACTAAACCCGTTTTTGATAACAGTAGCCTCTTCTGCTTGTGCAGAGCAAATCATCTTCTTCATTGAGTTCACCAGTTCATTCAAAGGGAGGAACACAACAAAGTTGGAAAAACAGAAAAGCTTGTTTTCCTCTTCAAGTCTGTTAATAAAAACTAGGTGTGACAGTGTGAAATCTACTAGTTCTGAACTCCTTGACGGGCATGGTGACCAGCAATAAGGTGTTCAGTGCGTTAACTACAGATAATACTTCCTTTGTTTAATAGTTTATTTAGCTTCAAATGTAAAATATGTTTTAATAAAATCTTTGGTATGTATCTGCCACTATTAAAGTATTTTCATTTAGGTGAGAGAAATGCTCTTTTTGTGCATTTTAATTGAATTCAAATTACAATCCAAATATAGCTTGATACAAATCACAAGTAAATAAATTAATCATCATCTTGTAAATAAGAAATGGCTCATTAACCATATTCTAATGTCAAAATTAAGAATCAGCATAAATTAAGTTTTAAAAATTACATTATGTAATTGCTTAAATAAATGTGTGTCAATACACTATGTTCCTTAACAAAAAGAAGCACCAAATTTAGTGTAAAGGCTATCTTTAGTGGAAATCAATATGTTTTAGTGGTTACCAACTAAAGAGAATCAATCTTTCTTTAGGAAAGTATAACTGAAAAGTAGAAATGCAAAGCATCATTGAAATCGGCAAGCAGGAAACCTCAATTTAAATAATTTATTTTAATCATCATTAATATCAGTGGATTTAAATTTCTTGGATTTAAATCAATCCACCCTGCTTATGTCTCTCTTTGCCGGATTAAAGATCCTTTTAGTAGCCAGTATTTTCTCCTGGTGAAGCTATTTGTATACTGTAATCACATCACCTCTCCATTTTCTTTGTGATAAACTAAGCAGATTAAGCTCTTTAAGCCTCTCCCACTACACCACTTTCTCCTGCACTCAAATCATCTTTCTGGCTCTCTCCTGTGCCCTTTTAGAAATGTGGACACCAGCGCTGGACGCGGTATACCGTATGGATCTCTCCAAGGCTGTGTACAGAGAGAGAAAATCACCTCTCTCCTCCTACTCCGTACTCTTCTTTTTAGACACGTAGGTGCTGAAACTAGGACTGTGGGAGGTGCTGCCGCACCCCCTGCCTTGAAGCGGTTTCCATCGTATACAGGGTTTGCAGTTTGGTTCAATGACTCTCGGCACCCCCATGTGAACGTTCCAGCCCCGCTGCATCCAACGATTCCAGTAGCCCATTTTGTCCCAGCATCGCAGGACCTAGGACTCCTCCATCCCGGGCCCAGCCCCATACTATCTCTTCCTGCCTCTGCTCTGCCCCCGCTCCACCCCCTCCTGCCCCCGCCCCCTCCTACCGCCATTGCACCCCTTCCCACAAGCCTCCTCCCCAAGAGATACGACCCAGGGGGTCACTGGTGGGCTCCCCCCTTCCTCGCTTGAGCCGGCCCCCAGCTGAGTCTCTTGGGAGAGTGGAACAGAGCGGGCTGAGTTGCTCGACTTCCCAGCAGAGTGACCTGGCTGCGAGAGGCCGGAGCAGAGCAGGCCGGGGCTGTGGCGCTCTGTACCCCACGGCTCCCGGCGCTGCTGGGGAGCATAGGGGCGGGTCTGACGCTGCTGGCACCGCTCCCTGTGAGGCCCCGAAAGCACAGGGCCTGGGGTTGCTGCCCCAAACCATCCTGTGGACGAGATGGCTCTGAATGTCGACATAGTGGAAACCAACTCGCAGTGGGGTTTTCTTTAATTATGCATGTAAAATAACAAACAGTGTTACTCCACCCTGACCCAGCTCCTTCCCCTGACCCCTCCCCCCCCCCCCCCAGGTTTTTCTTTTGTAGCCACACCAATTTTTAGTGGCTCGCATTTGCACCATCAGTGCATGCACTTTCACTGCTGGAGGCATGGCTGCAGGTCAGGGTCTTCAATGCCCTTCTCCCCCTCCCCCCACCTCACCCTGGACGGTAGAGGACGGTAGCAGCAAAACCCATTAATATTGCAGCTAAAGTTCCCGCCAGACCTGCCCATGGTCCTTGGAGCATCCGGGCGCCGTGCTCAGGCGCCAAGCACCACGCTTACTGCAGGGTAGCCCGAGGGCTGGAAGCTCTGAGCGTCACATCCCGGCTGTCCTGCACTGTTGGCTTTGGTCTGTGCCGTGGCTGCATCCTCGCAAGGGAAATACCAGTGTGTCGGAGGAGACAGGCCAGTGAGGGATAGTCAGGCAGGGAGAGGAGGGGGATTGGAATGGGAGAAGCTTTATTTCCAGAAACGGAAGTTACATGGTCCCGTGGGCAGGACACCGGACTCGGAAATCGGTTCCTGTTTCTGACTCCGCCATAGATCTTCTCTGTGACCTTGTGCAAGTCACTTCATCCCTCTTGTCATGGGGGGGCGGGAGAAGGCCTATCTAGGGAAGGCAAGATAAAGCCCCGCCCCTTCCACCCAAAACCACACACCTTCTTCCCGAGACCATGCCCTTTCGACCACCTCCCCCTCCCAGTCAACCCCAGCGGAGGGCCAGAGCTGCCGCACTGCAGGCCTCGCCCTCCCGGGATGCTGGGGAGCCGGGCTGTGCAGACCCGGTCCCTCTGGACAGCTGGGCAGTGTAGGGAAGGCGATGCATTACCCGCCACCTGTGCGCTGGGATGATGGGTCATGTTTATTGTCGCCACGGTGGATGGCAGGACCTGAAACCGGGCAGTCTGCTTGGAACCAGCTACCCTCACCCGGCAGTCACTGCACGCGTCTCGCATCGGGAGCGTGGCGGGAAGAAGAGGGGCCTGGAACTCTACAAACATTGTCCGTGTTCAGTATCGTTAAGGAACCGCGTGGTAGTTGAGGGCACTTCCCCTCCGTGCCGACCTGCAGAGTGGAGGGTCTGGAAGATTCACACTTGCTGCCTGAGCGGGTGTGCTCCCTTGCTCGCCCAGTGCTCAGGAGAAAGACCCGGGCGGCGTGGGACAGAGCTGTGTGCGTCTCAGGCCAGCGATCAGCGGATCTGCGAGTCGCTGCGGGCTCCGCCACGGTTAGTCAAGCCGAGGAGGGGCAGATGTAGCCAACAGATGGACTCGCCAACAGCTCCACGGCTTGGGCTTGCTGGAGCGGCAAGGTTCACAGCTGTGCTTGGAGGAGGGATTCACAAACGAGATCGCCGGCTGCCCAGGGCCCACCGGCAACCAGGTCAAGTTGTTTTGTTTTTTTTTAACTATTCTGCTGCAGGTGGCATCTCAACTGGTGAGACCGTCTCTCCTTCCCAGCTGAAGCTCCTTGTCTGCACACTCTTGCTGGTACCATTTTCTTTTCCGTTCTTGATGATGCTTATATCCCGGCAGGCCGTTTTCCGACATCCAATGAGTCTGCTTCACTGCCTCAGATCTGGAATGGCCTGCAGCAGACCTCTTCTGCCTAACTAAGCTGTGTGTAGACCTGGCCAATGCTATCTATCCAACTGACTTGCAGTGGGGGAAACTGAGGCATGTCCATGGCCAAGTTGGGAATAGAACTCGGGTCACCTGATTCCCAATGCAGTGGCATAGCCAGATGAGGGAAAGTGAGTTCATGATCACAGCGGAGCAGCTGCTGAGATCCTGACACTGTTTCTGCTTTCTCGGGACATGTCTTTTGTTGTAAATATGAAGAACTACTGCACGGAGTTTTCAAATGTGAGGGCGTCGGTGCAAGCTATAACCTCTGCCTTTTGGGCATTGCTCACCTTTAACCCCTGTCTGTGCTGGGTATGCTGACGTATGGATGGAAGGGGAGAGTCTCTCTGTAGGTGTGGAAGCGAATGGATGAAAAGGAAGTAAATCTACTCCTGCAGTAGCTGATTTCTTTGTTGAGCTCTAGGAACCCTTTGTGTTTGCAAATCAGAGATGCCTATTACTAGCTGTAGGGTAAATGGGTTTTTTTTCTATGACAATTACACCCACTACGGATGGAATTAAAGTGATTTAATCAAATCTCGGGGAGTCGCTTCCAAATGACTGTGTCTCGTGTGTCTGCCTGACCTGGTAGTTTTTCTCCATGAGTAGTTTGAAATGTGACCCAGCTGCCGGGTTCTTCTTGGTTTCCTGGGCCTTAATCCCTTACAAGAAATCCTGCTTATTATTTGTATTGAGTGCTGTTCGTGTGCTGGGTAGTGGAAAGCATCTCACTCGCTGGGTTGCTGCATCGAAGATTTTTGGGCAGGATTGTTTGTGCTTTCGCGACATATAGGTGATCTCCTTGGAAGTCCCAGGTCCCACGTTAGTTGATGGCTGTAACGTGCTTGGAACCCACCTCTTGCGAGCACCGTCCATTCCTTGGCAGTGTTTCTCTCGGCTGGTCTTAGGCAGCTCAGGCCTTACAGTCCACATTCTTTCTTGGCCCTGCTGTAGTGCTGTAGCTCTAAGTCTTTTTCCTGGAGCCTTTTTCCCTCACCCAACAGAGGCCCATCCTGGTATCCTCAACTGGTGTCCCCTTTCTGCAACTCTTCCCTCAGCTCAATCTTCAACTAGACCAGCAGGGCCCATCTTGGTATCCTCAAGTGGGTTGGCCAAGTTCTGCACTCAGCCTGCCCGCACTGACTTTTCAAGGATCTGCTGCTCTTCCCTCCATCCTGGCATCCAGTCTTCCCTCTTCGAGTTCCATGCAGCAACTAACTCCTGCTCTATTCTGCAGCTTCTTTTATATGGCCCTCCTAAGCCTTGATCGGCTGCTTCCCCTGCAGCCTCTCTAGCCTGCTTGGAGGATTTCTCCACTGATCCATTCCAGAAATGGGTGTGGCAGAGCCCTGAGGACTCCAGCAGCGGGCCTTTGGGCCTAGTCCACCCCATCACAGCACCTCTTGATCTCTCTGAGGTGGTGGTGTCTTAATCCAGTGTCCTCAAATTGCAGCCGGGGCTCTAGAATGGCTTTCTCTGTGCCTAGTAACTATCACAAATTTCTGGCATGGACTTACATACCCACTATCTAAAATATCCCTTCCACTCTAAACAGAATAGCAGTCTCTCCCCTCCACTTAACTCCGATACTCTTCAAGAACGATGACTAAGGTTGCCAGGTGTCCGGCTTTTCTCTCCCCCCCCCCCCCGGCACTTTTTTGCCCTTTTTGGGGGGCGGGGTGTCTGGTATTTTTGGTGAAGCCATCTGGCAACCCTAATAATGACGTGGTCCCCAAAAGTGCCCATGACGAGCTAGCATAAGGCAGACGAATTGCATTTCCTTTGCATGATGTGTCCTCTCCAGTCTATTGTCCACTGCTGAAAGGGGTGACAGTTGCAAAACTGGAATTCTCCAGGCCATCCTCATAAATTGTGGCTTCCAAACTCCAGGTTAACTTCCTACAGATTCTAGGGGTAAACCTGCCATCACCCCGTGAAGGCTCAGCTGAATTATGCAATGAATGTTTCTTGTCCTCCCAAGGAGCAGAACGGGGATAGCCACCATATGGGAGACCTGAAGATCACGGGAAAGGACTTCTTGTCTCTGCCTGTGAGATCCAAGAAATACCAGGAGAACCAGTCCGGTTCAGAGAGGAAAATCCAGGAGTCCCATTTGTCACCGGTGGATGCCAGTGATGTCCGAGTCCAGGTGTCTCAATCGGTAGGAAGATGACGGGCGTTTTTCGCCCCTTCTTTGAGCTTTTTATAAAATGTTCATTCTTGTCACATTTGTAACCTGACGGGATGGGAGGCAGTGTGGCCTAGTAGATAGAGCCCTAGACTCCAGAGATCTGGATTTTATTCCCAGTGCTCTGCTGGCCTGTAATATTTGGCAAATCAATTGACTGCTCCCTGCCTTAATTTCCCCCATTTTAAAATAGGGATAATGACCCTGACGTCTCCTTTTGAGACCTACTGATTACAAAAGGCCATAGAATAGTTGAGGATGATTATTAACACTAATGGGACTATTATGTGAACGATCCTATGGTTGTTTTCCGTTTGCTGTTTTCGCAAGAGAGGCGATCCGAATTTCTAAGTGCGGGGCTGTTCGCATGCCAAGTCACCATTTCGAGCAATTTTGTCAGCCTCCCTGTGCGGGGCCCTCACTGGATACAGACGAGGGTGCCTGCTCTTCAGGGGGCGGGGGCGGGGCACTTTTGGGGAATTGGACCCTTGTGGGGCATCCCCAAGTGAGCGGCCCAATCACAAGTCGCTTTTGGAGAAGCGTGGGCCAGGTTTTGTCCTGAGCCCGTCCCCAGGCTGGTGTTGGTGCTCTCCAAGGAGGCAGAGCTCTGGGTAGGCCCTGGGAGGTAGCCGAGTGCAGGCCTGCTGGGCGGGGGCAAAAGGGGCAGTTGCTCCACGGCTCCCAGACATGGCTACTGCGGTGGTGGCCGAAGCCCTGGGTCCTTGAAAGCATCTCCCAGAGTGCTGTGTGCTCTGGGTGGCTGTGAGTGCTGGGGGAGAGGAGGGATCATGCTGTGCTCCAAGCGGCATGGAAGACAGGTTGCCCCGCCCCTTGTACCCAAGGCTCCACCCTTTCCATCCGAGGCCCCGCCCCTTGCACCCGAGGCTCCGCCCCTTCCACCTGAGGCCCCACCTCTTGCAGAAGTGAGGAACTGAGTCCTCTCTCCCACCGTGCCCAGGGGCTCGTGGGGGCTGGCGGCGCCCTGGCTGATTACGTGCTGCTTCAGAGAGAAGGGAAGAGCATGGGCCAGCCCCTCCTCACTGAGGGTTGGCCGGCGGCTGCGCCGTACAGTCAGCAGAGGGGCTCTGCTGTGGGAACCTGGGAAAAACAAGCTGGCCTCAGCTGTGTTGAGTGAATGGCTGCGATGGTGTCGTCTGGCAATTACAGCGTCCGGGGTCAGCGGAGTTGCTTTGATTGACGCGGTTGGTCCCTGAACCGCAGAGAGTCCCAGTTGGGTGTGTTTGAAATAGATTGTCATCCCGGCACATCAGGCGGTTGAGCTGGTTTCTGATGGTGCTGATGGGCCCGGTTTCCACGGACGGGCAGCTGCGGGGTTATCCTGAGGAGGCTGTTGGGTTTGTATTCCACGCTGCAGCCCGGAGCCAGAGCCACAAATGGGAGCCAACAACCTCGCTGGGCACCTGAGCAATGGGGGGGGACGGGGCAGGGCCAAGGGCAGCTGGACCACAGTGCCCCCAGCCCTCAGCACTGCCTGGATTGTGGGTTTCCCAACACGCAGCCCTGCCTGGAGCGCACCACACCTCCGCCTCCCCCCGGCACCCCGAGAATCGCCTGCGGGGCACCGTGCAGTGGTGATTTGAAGGGCTCAGGGATCCAGCCAGTTTGAATCGCCAGGCCGCAGGGCAGTTGCCTCTTCCCTCCTCCCTGTCAGGAGGCCTGGCCACAAGCAACTGCTGCAGGTCTCACTGCGGGCAAGGTGGCTTTGAAATGTTTTCACTCCGTGATCTCAAATGAGGAGCTCTGATTGATTCCAACAACATAAGAACGGCCAGGCTGGGTCAGACCAAAGGCCCATCCAGCCCAGCGTCCTGTCTGCCCGCAGCGGCCAGCGCCAGGTGCCCCAGAGGGAGTGAACAGAACGGGATCCTCACGTGATCCCTCCCCTGTCACCCATTCCCAGCTCTTGACAAACAGAGGTTCAGGACACCATTCCTGCCCATCCTGGCTAATAAGTATTGAGGGACTTAACCTCCATGAATTGATCAAGCTCTTTTTTGAACCCTGTTAAAGCCCTGGCCTTCACCACATCCTCTGGCGAGGAGTTCCACAGGTTGACGGCGCACTGCATGGAAAAAAAAGCCCTTCCTTTTGTTTGTTTTAAACTTGCTACCCATTCATTTCATTTGGTGACCCCTCGTTCTTATGTTATGGGAAGAAGAGCTGGATAAGTTCACAGAGGATAGGTCCAGCAATGGCTGTTAGCCAACATGGGGAGAGCCACAGCCCTATGTTCCAGATGTCCCTTGCTTCTGAGTGCCAGGTTCCGGGACTGAATGGCAGGGGAAGAGATCACACGATAACTCCCTGTTCTGTTCATTCCCTCGGGGACATCTGGCATTGGCCAAAGGATCCTGGGCCAGATGGACCTTTGGTCTGTCCCAGTGGGACCATTTTTATCACGTTCTTATGATTCCCAGGGTGGCTGTCCTGTGCGCCGGGGGGGCGGTTAATTTAAACACGGCAACGGGCCCTGTGGAACCATGTGGATCTTCGGGAGCGCTCTGTTCTCGTGCACTCGCACGGCGCCGCGGGGTTTGGGTTACAGATGCGTACGGGGAAACGCAGGCAAATGCAGAAAGAACAAGCAAGCAGAGGGGCCTGTTCTGTTAGCATTCAAAACACTCACCAGAAGAACGGGACGCAAAAGCTGTTTGTGTAGCTCCAAATGAACTTGAGCTGCAGCTCTTGGATCTAGACTCCCCTTCCCTAGGGCTCGGGGTCCTGGGTTTATCTCAGGTGTTGTGTTTGGGTTCCCTGGATTGCGGCTACTGGTCAGAGAACAGGGCTGGGAGCCGTGGCCTGCCCTACACAGGCCCTTTACCCCGACTGTGTCCCTTTGCGAGAGCTCTCGGAGCTGAGATCCTGTTCCCAGGCAGCACCTTGGGAAACGAGTCTCCAAGGAAGAGCGCTTTCCTCGGTTTACCCGCGCAAAGCTGGACACCAGCAAGGAAAACAAAGCTCAGCAAGCCGAAGAGGAGGTGGGGGCAGCAGAAGGAACACAAAGACCAAGAGAAAACATTTCTGCCAGAAATAGCCTTGTATTTTTAACACCAACAGGCAGCCAGCAACCGAACAAAAGCCCAGCTCCAGCAAACGGTCAGGCAGACCACGTCCCCCTCCCCCCAGGAGCGCAGTGGCGAGGATGCAGGCTGCTGCGTGTGGTAAAAAAGCCCCCCCTGACCATCCCGGCCTGACGAGGGCCTTGTGGCAGTCTTGTCGCAGAAAAGCCAATCTGTCTGCCAGCGACTCCTGGGAGGCGGGGAGGGGGCAGTTTGGGAGCCGCTATGAGGCTGAGATCCAGGATCAAACCCAAACTTGTAGCCACTTCGGTTTTCCCCTCCCCAAATGCACAGGCACGCACACGCTCACCAGCTGGCAAGAGTCAGTGCTCACACGTGGGTTCTCACACGCACACTCTGTACTTAGTGCTGTTTCGCAGGGAGGGAACGACACTTTGCAGGCCAAAAAGACCAGTCGCTATTGCCGAGTGTAGACTAGGGATGCAAAAGGTTTAACCGGTTAACTGATAAGCATCCACTAATCGGTTTCCATTACGGCTGAACTCCCGCAGTGCAGCTGGCTCCCCGGGAGCGGGGCTGGCAGCCAGGAGCTGACGCGTGCTGGGAGCCGGGTTATAAACTGGGAGTGGGGCTGGCAGATTGCTGTGAGCCCTGGCAGCTCCACTCCTCCAGCTGCTAGCCCCGCTCCCGGGGAGCCGGCTGCAGCCATCCTGCGCTGCGGACTTTGAAGTATAAGCCTTATACTGCAGCACCCGCAGCTTGGGGCGGCAGCCGGCTTCCCAGGAGCCATAGGGGCATCTATCCCCATCCTTCCCTCCCTGGTCCCTCCCAGCCGTAGATCCCCAAACCTCGTTAACTGTGTAACCACTAGGATTTTTAACCGTTGCACAGTTACCGTTTTTACGCCTTTTCTACCGCCCTAATGTGGACAAGGCCTTCGTGTTGGTAGGACCCGGCCCTCGGTTATACACATGTTCGTTTTTTAAGGGCATGATCATGACACACGTGCAAGCAGGCAAGGGAATTCCAGTTCCCAACATCATTAGGGGAACCAGACAGCGCCTCACTGGGGACTTGTCTCTCCTGGGCAGGGGTGAGGAAGGCTTTGCCTAGCTATTGGCAAACTAATGCTGATGCCAGCTGCACTCCTGAGGCAAAAGCCCCTTCTCTGTCCTTGCACCGATCGGGGCTCCTGGCCTTGCAGCCTGCTCTGGATTTCCAGGTTTGGCGTCTGTTCGCCTTGTGGCCGCGGGTGGTTCTGTGCGCTGGGACAGCAGCGCGTTGAGCCTGCCGTGCCTCAGAAAGACAGGCGTGCGTGGGCTGGGGGGGTGGAACGCCGCGGACAAGCCCCAGTCTGTTCCCTGCACGCACCGAGCGTGGCCCCTCTGGCCCTGCCCCAGCCGAGAACAGACCAGCCCCTGAGGAGTGCCCAGGCTGAACGGCGAAGGCGGCCCCCCGGCTTGTATTTGAAGGGGAGTCCCTTATTTGGCAGCGGATGGAAGAGCTGGCAAGGACGGAGCATTCGCCTGGATTTGTTTTCAAGCAGTAGCCATGCCCAGGGTTACACGCTGGGACCCACCCGGGCTTTGGTGCCAGGAATGCGTCAGCGGGGGCTAGTGCCCCGACGGGGGCTGGTTCTTCTCTTTGCCCAGAGCATGTTTTTATCTGCCTGCCTTTTCTTTCTTTGCAATGGGGGCGCTTGCCACGAAGGACGGGGAGTGTTTAGCAGAACGCCAAAGTTTCCTCTAGTCACTGGCAGTGGGATGCTCGTGACGTCCCCAACTTCCCAGCAGGGGGTGCTGTACCCGCTCGCTAGGGCTTGCCCCTCTCTTCATACCCAAAAAACGATGTGCAGTATTTTTATTTCCTTTTTGGAAGAAGCCGAGACTTCTCTGGGGTGATGGCTCCGTGGAAAAGTGTGTGTGTGTGTGTACACTCACCCCCCTGCTAACATGTACTGGTCTGTGTAGTAATGCGTACGTGTGCATGCAGAAGGGTGTATACGTGAAACACACACGTGCACCAGGCCAGATTTACAAACAAGCTCCGCACCCAGGGGCCGGCATTCTCACCCTTTGGCAGCTGAGACCTTTTGAAAGCCTGGCCCTGGCTCTGTGTGCAAGCCCCTCTGAAGACATGGCCGTGCGGGTTGCGTACCTGCGTGCGCACACAGGCTAACAAAGGGTGCCTCGCTCCTGTGCATGAATGTCCCGGCCACCCTCTTTCATGTAATTCATGGCAGCTTCTAGCTCGGGTCACTCTTCCAAGAGACAAGACGTTCGCTTTCCTTCTGCCTAAGCCTGATGCTGCAGTGCATCAGCTTGCTTTATGGGCGCGTGGGTGGGCTTGTTAAGCGATAATTCTCATTTACATGATCCTTTTTTTAACTCCGAGCTGGCAAATCCCACCCTAGATGCTAACGCGAGGAGGTAAAAATAGATTTGTCCGCTGGGTCACGGCACAGCGCTGCTGAGCCCGGCTCCCTGAAAGCTGCCGTCGGCTGGATGACTTAGGCAAGAATTCACGAAGTCTGCCCTTTACTGAGGACTCTTTGTTGCTTAAAGCCGCTAACTGGAGAACTCTCTCAGAGAGGGATGCTAACAAAGAGACTTTTCCTTTGCTCAGCCTCTACCGTACTCAGCCCCCCGGCAGTTCTGAGCGGGCGATAGTCTCTCTCTTTTACAGGTGGGGAAGTGAGGCCCAGAAACCAAGTTCACACAAGAGCAAGGCCCTGCCTTACACTTAGCCAGTGTACCAGCTCTTACAGTGTTTTTAATACTTGAGCAGCAGCAAGGTTTGATGCTGGAACCCTGCCCGTGAAAAAATTGACTTGCAGAGCTGCAGGGGGAGCTGTAGCCGATAGCATTAACACCGGCTTATCGGTTAATCGTTCAGTTGGCTGCACTGTTACATCCCTACCCTCTGTCACAGGGTCCGATAGGCCTGGGTGGTGCGTGAGGCTGGAGAGACTAAGGATCTGTGAGTGATTCCATGGTACGACTGGTGTAGGAGCTCCCGTATATCACTGGCTTGGTGAAATCTAGCTGTAAAACACACCACCCGTTCGAGCGTCTCCCTGCTTTCTGCCTGTTTGCCCTGTGGCAGGAATTCAGTCGTGAGCCACTCCAGTCAGTGTTAGTCATGGACAGACCTTCCTCGTGCTTCTGAGAGAGGGGGATACGGATGCCCATTGTGCAGAGCAGGGTGTGAACTCACTCTCCTGGGTGGCAGACCAGCACCCCCATTACAGGCTGGCAAACTGGAGAAAGGATTTGGCATGTCCAGGTTGATTGGTACCGTCACTGATCGGGCTCGCCAGTTCCCTCTGCCCGGCCGGCCGGTGTGCAGACAGGCCATGAGGAAAGGCGGCCGGTGGTCTGGAACGGTCTCTTCCACATGGATGGGTTTATTTCAGGGAACACGCCAGACTCCAAAATGGACTCCCGTGGGCAGTGCTCTCCCGCTTGCTCTCCCCTGTTTTTTCAATGGGCTGAGGTGAAAATTAGTGGCTTCTCATCCCCAACGGAGGGAGGCTGGTTCCTGGACTTACAGCTAACGGCCTCATGTGACACCACAGGCCTATGCTTCAGAGTACACGTGTGAGGAATTCAGCGGCAGTCAATGGGATGGCTCACGTGCCTACATTCCCCTGCTCGCTGTGTCAGGGCCTAAGTGCCCATCTGTGGAAATAAAAACAGCCAAGTAACTAAGATGGGGCTGACAGTGGGAACGGGGCCGTCGCCACCTTGGAACTGGCCCTGCGCGTGTGAACCCTCCTTCGGCAGGCAGCCTCCACCTGGGAGGCGAACGCAGGGCTCCCGCGTGTGTTCGAGTGGCCCTCCCCTCGGCTCTCTCCGCACAGACCATGTATAGTCACAAGGCCGAGGAACCTGGGTTTGATTGGGATGACGACTCGCAGAGACGGGCCGATGATGTGTTTGGACACTAAGCAGTTTTCATGCGCGCCGTGTCTCTAAACATCCCCCGTGACAAACGGCTTTGCAAGGCTTTCCGTTCGCTTAGAGCGTGCTGTCGCCGGAAAAAGAATGGAAAATCTGGCCTGTTTCCCTGCCCCCGTAGACAGGATGTGGGGGGCTTGTTTACTTGTTTTATGTAGCGCGGGCAGGTGCTTTGGCACATGGTTGTATGAGCCCAGAAACCGGGCGCTCAACAGAGGTGTTGCTCACGGGTGCTGTTGGACCGGGAGGCCGAGACATCAGCTAGGGGAATGGCGCGGTGCCCGCGCCGGCAGGCATGGACGTGACGGTGGCTGCCTGTGCTAACTAGCCCAGTGGGGTGGCTGTAAAACACACAGGGATCCCATCCGCATGGTGACATACAGGTCGGGTCTGGGCCCTGCCGAGAGGGTCAGATCAGGGCGAACTGCTGAAAACCAGGGCTGCCCACAGCCCGAGACTGGAGACCTTCCCTACAAGGCACCAAATCGGTCACACTGAGCACGTCAGCTGCCACTCTGGCCAGCAGGCAGCCTCACAGGCCAAACCCTTTAGAGGCCTCAGCGTTCCCTATGCCACAATCAGACCCACGCTGTATCCAGGTGAGAGGCTCTAAAAACCAATCTCGCCAACTCCGAACAGATTCTTCCAGCCCCAAAGGACCAGCCAGTCCCCGGTCAATGGATACCTTGGGTCTTACCCACAAGAGCACGGAGTTCCACAGGTTGACTGTGCAGTGTGGGAAGAAATACTTCCTGTTGTTTGTTTTACGCCTCCTCCCTGCTGAGTTCATTTGGTGAACTTCTCGAAGTGGGGATCCAGGCTATGGAGCTGATGGCTAGAGGAGACCAGGCGGTGCGCTTACCAGATCAAACGCAAGATCCACTCTTTGGCTAAGGTCTTTCCCCCAATAGCACCTTTTCTAGCACCAGTCCCTAGCCCGGACATTGGGAGAGAAGAAGAGTGGGTGATCTTGTCAGCACAAAAAGGTTCGACCAAACTAAGCTAAGGTGTGAATTTAAACTGATGTCGTTCTACCGGTACCATTAGTTCCCATAATAGAAGGACTAGAGGACACCAAATGAAATTAATGGGGAGCAGGTTTAAAACTAATAAAAGAAAGTTCTTCTTCACACAGCGCATAGTCAACCTGTGGAACTCCTTGCCTGAGGAGGCTGCGAAGGCTAGAACTATAACAGAGTTTAAAGAGAAGCTAGATAAATTCATGGAGGTTAGGTCCATAAAAGGCTATTAGCCGGGGATAGAAATGGTGTCCCTGGCCTCTGTTTGTCAGAGGCTGGAGAAGGATGGCAGGAGACAAATCGCTTGATCATTGTCTTCGGTTCACCCTCTCTGGGGCACCTGGTGCTGGCCACTGTCGGTAGACAGGATACTGGGCTAGATGGACCTTTGGTCTGACCCAGTACGGCCGTTCTTATGTTCTTATCCCTTCCCATGTGAGCACATTCTGCAATAGGCGTCCACCGGGGACCTGTGCTAATATAATGACACCAGTTAACTATACTGCTGCAGTTATACCAGTACACTGGTAAAACTTCCCGGTGTAGACAGGCCCTACAAAGGAGCGGACGGAAGAGAAGAAAAGACGAGTGGAATCGTGGAGAGATGAGGTTGCCTGTGGGTTTGTTAAATTCGAATAGGCCTGCCAGCTGGCCTAGATTCCCTTGAGATACCGTGGGTAGGTACCTGAACTTTCACTGGGCTCCTGATGTGTTTTTCTTTATTGTTTGCTGTGCTGCTGGGTCCCAGCCAGAAGCAAAAGAGCCTCATGACCACGAGAGAAACTCTTCCCAGGGTATTTGCTGCACACAAGCTGGAAGCCTCCCCAGAGGTTTCTAGAGCCACTTCGGAGACTGCCTTTTCTCAAGGTCACCTCTTGCTCGGTGCGGTCTCCTCCCTGCCTGCCACAGGGCAAAGGTCAGAGCATCTTCCTGGGCCCACGTGGTCCACATCTCCCATAAGGCCTTGTGTGCACAGGAGGGGCCATTTTCTGTGTGTGGCTTTCCCCAGGCCAGATGAGTGAAATGGGCAATGGCTGGGCGAGGCATGGAGCCTTCTAGGAATCGCACTCGCGAGCTGTCGAGATGCAGGTCGAATTGCTGAGCGGGCGCCAAGCCAGCTTCCCGTGCGGAGCAGCCCAGAGCTTTCCCGCCCCCACAGCTCCCGTGCGGGATCTCTCCCATGGGGCTCCTGAGAGGGGGAGGGAGGCCGGTCCGGTCGGTGCGTCAGTGAATCTCCGCTTGGAAGGAAGTCGAGGGGGAGCGAGAGGAGGCCTCGCAAGGAGACAGGCTCACCTCAGTTCTACCGCGTCACCTACTGATTCCCTGGAATAAACACTCAGAGCAGCGCATTGCTTCCCTGAATCTTAGCAGCGGCCGGGCGCTGGAGCTCCCTCGTGAAAAGACCCATTTCCCCTCCTCCCCCCCAGCCAAGAGTAATGCCACAAACCTGTGGGACTTGCTTTGGTTTTGTCGCCAGTCGAAGTGCGTGCGAGAGAGACGCTAAGCACCTCAGCGGCGAGCCGGCCTTTCCTTGCTGCAGAGCCTGCTCGGATCGCGTCGAGGCCGGCGCTTGGTGCTGCTTTCCTGGGGGTGAGAGCAACGAGCGCTGGGCCAGCCTGGACCCCGTTCGCGCTCTGGTGCCACGATGCCAGCAAGCTGGAACGGGTCACGTCACGGTGCCTGCAAAACTGAAAACAGCGACACGGCTCTGCAGAGCCGCTTCGGCTCCCCCGGCCTGCTTGGGCTCGACAGCCCTGCCGGTGTTTGCAGCAGGACGTGAAGGGCTTGGGCAGCCTGGTAGCAGAGGGGTTAATCACCGCTCCGTGGTCCTGCCATGTTCTAACAAGGTTCCAGAAAAGACCAGCTAGAAATGACCTCTGATCCAGAAGATCTGGCAAGGCCGCTCATGGAAGGACGTTCATCCCCAACGGATGGGCCCTGTTCAAGGCTCCCTGCCGGCGAGGAGGGGTTGTGAAGGATTTGGGACAGCAGTAGACAAGCAGAGGATGTGGTGAACACCAGGGTTCAAAGAAGAGCCAGATCGATTCATGGAGGACAGGTTCATAGACGGCGATTAGCCAGGATGCTGTCCCGAGCCTGTGTGAGTCAGAAGCTGGGTAGGGGCGAAAGGGGAGAGGTCGTGTGATGATTTCCTGTTGTGTTCCCTCCTCGGGGGCACCTGGCGCTGGCCACCGTGGGCCGACAGGACACTGGGCTAGATGGGCCTTTGGTCTGACCCAATCGGGCCTCTCTGATGTTCTGTTGGGCCCATCTGCACGGTCCCTGGGAGAGTGCGTCTGCACTGAAAGCAAAGGGAGGTCCTAAGGGCCCGACGGCGCTAGCTTTCATCCAGCAGGCACCCGGAGGGTTAGTCCTGAAGATGTGGGAGTCTGCACTGCAGCATGGAGCAGCAACCCGAGTCCTTCCGCTAGTTCCCCTGCAGGCTTGGCTTGGGCAGCTGGCCCACCCCACCGGGTTTATAGTACGACTACTATTTCCTGTGCTACCTGCCTCAAAGCTAGTCTGGGGGGGCTGACCATCATAGACATGTGGGGCTGGATGGGCCTTCAGGAAGTCCTCTATCCAGGCCCCCCATGCGAGTAAACCTAGCCCATCCCTGTCAAGAGTTTGTCCAACCTCTTCTTAAAACCTTCCAGCAATGAGGATTCCACTTCTCCTGGTAACCTGTTCCAATACTTAACTACCCCTAGAGTTAGAAACTCAACTCTTCCCTGATGTCTAACCTAGCGTTCCCTCGCTACAGATTCAGCCTTGTTCAGCTGCTTGGTCCTTTCTCCAGTGGACGTGGAGAAGAATTGATTCCCACCCTCTTCGTAACAGCCGTGAGCTCATCCCAGCAGATTGTTCAGTTACTGGCGTTTTGTAGCCCTAGCCAATGTCAGTGCGTCTTTTTGTGCTGTCATCTCTCCAGCAAGCAGGTGGGCAGATGCCGACACTCCGGGGGGTGCAGACAATAAGAGAGATGTTACATTTGCCGGTTCTCATAAACTGTCACTTTAAAGAGAAGAATAACAAAAAAGAAGGGTGAACAAAAGCCAATTGCAGAGCAATAAAACGGCAAATGTTTGTCTTGTCTTGAAATCTGGAACGCTTCACTCGTTTTTAACATATCTGCCGTGCCTGGGGGCATTCCGGCCACTCATCAAATCTTCCCGGCTTATTTTTTGTTAATATATTGCACAGGCCAGGAGACTTTTAAAAAACAACAGACCAGATTCTCCTCTGGTGTAAATCAGCATTTCTCCGTTGAAATGAATGGCACAACAATCGTTTACATCCGCTGAGGATCTGTATCATAATTTTTTGCTCACACAGATACCTCTTGCGCATGCAGAAGTGGGTTCTATGGGCACCCCCCCGCTGCGTGTGCATTTTGTCACACTGTGCACTTTTGCGAACTAGTCCAGTGTGCAGAGCAGAAGAGATTTGACAGAAGTCATTAGAGATGCACTAAATACCTTTCTACTGATTAGATTTAATTGTTGCCTCTCTGTGCATTCTGCATAATATTTTCCAGAAATTAATTACACCAGTAAATATATCTTTGGAATAGATTATTATATATAATCAAGAGTGCTTTAAAACAGTGAACTGAATCTATGTTATTACATCTATTAAATTTAAGAGTATTTCTATAGCAATCAAGGAACTGCCATCTGCTGTCAGCCCCGTGGTCCGTTTAGCCCCCTGGCCAGGACAGATGTTTCGGAGGAATGTGCGAGCGATACCAGAGTGGACCATTATGGAGTCTGTTTTGGTTTTGTCCTGAAGCATGAGGACAACCCAACCCGTCTAAAACAGCTGTGGATTTTCTTGGTATCCTGATTCTTTTCTGACCTCCTACTAATGCCTTGAGATCAACATCTTGTGACGGTGAATTCCACAAGTTGGTTATATGTTGATGCCTTCCTGTTGGCTTCAGAGTTACCATCTTTCAATTGTATTGAATGTCACCTTGCTCTTCTGTCCTAAGAGAGACCATCTAGCCAGGAGCGGCCTTAGATGAGCTGCTGGCAACTGGTTCCCCATGCGAAATGCGTGATCGGTGCCCCCGCCTCCAAAGCCCTCAACGGCCGTTTATCTTGGCGCCCTAGGCGATGCCTAGTTCACCTGTACTGACAGGCCGCCACTGCAATACAGTGCCCGGTTTAGCGTCTCTGCCCCGTTTATTGTTCTGCATGCCTCTCTCCCAGCGATGGGCAAGCTAGGCTAGTGAGTGGGCTATTGCGTGGCCCTCCTTCCTCTGAGTGGGCTGCCAGATTGTCAGAACCAAGCTGGTCTCCCGGGCTAGGGCAGTTTTGCTCACGGCGCGGGCGTCCCTAGGATTAGCGGGGCGTGCCAACTGAGCCGCAGCAGCGCTGGGATTGGGCGCAGAGGGAGCGCCCGGCTCTCCCAGTCAGTGCTGGGTGCAACCAGCCTGCACCTGCCTTTGGTTTAAGTAAGTGCCACTTTAGTAATACCGCTAGGGAATAAACGACAGACGGAAACCAGCAGAATCTGGCAACCTTGCCACAGTCCACACCTAGAATGCCACGCGCGGATCGTAGGTTGCCCACGCGCGGATCGTAGGTTGCCCACGCCCACTGCTGAGCTCTCTCATTGCCAGTCTCATTCTCTCTTCAAGGCTTGAATTGTTTCCACGCCTGTCTCTGAATCCTCGCTCTTTCTAGATCCTTTTACAGGCGTCGGGGGCCGAGAACTGAACATCATATTCCAACTGTGGGCGTCCCATTCCTTTAGGTAATGGGGTTCGGGTGTGTTCAGTCCCATTCCTTATGCACCCTGACGTTTGGAGCACAGGGGACATGTCACTGATCGCACCAGGATGCCGGCTGTGTGCAGCCGCAGCTAAGTCAGAACTCCGTTCTCCGCGGGACGATCCTTCTTCCCTGACAGACGCCTGCAGGAGATGCATGCAAGCGACAAACGAGGCTGCAAAGCTCCTTGATTTCGTACAGCTTGGCATTGAGGCTGCTTGTATGTCTTGTTCCCTGTGTGTCTGTTTAACAAAGCGCAGGCAGAGTTTGTGACCATCTTGCCAGGCCATACGGGGTCCCTCTCCCGGCTGAGGTGCCTCAGGGCTGGCTGGGACACATGGCAAATGGTGTTTTGTGGCTTGTGAAGGGTAAATCCATGATTGGAAGCGGCCCAGCAAAGACGGTTCTGTCATTTTTGTCCAATCGTGCTGAAAAGAGAGCTCATCAGTGACCCCGTGACACAACGTTGAGAACAAATGTCTCTGGAAGGCTCCGGGTCGTCATTCTCAGGCAAAGGGGATTATTCCTGGGCTCCCGCTCGAAAGCCTGGTGTGCTGTCAGAGATACAGCAGGCCTCTGAAGTCAATGGGCTTAGCCGCGTCGTTAATAGGCGGCTGGGAAAAGCAGGGGCTTTTGTGTAATAGATTCAGACGCTGCCTCAGTCTGTCGGCCGGGTGCCTTTTCCAAACGAGGCTCGTTTATCTCTGCACGTCCTTGTGCCCAGTCCTTCCACACACCCCTCCCCTGAGAGCCGGAGCGGTTCCAGAGCTGGTGGGAATCCTCAAGGGCAGTGGGTTCTGATTGCCCCCCGAGACTCCAGCATTCGCACGGCATGGTAGGCGCCGCAGGGAGTCCCGCCTCTCCAGGGGAAACGCCAGCTCGGTTTGGTCGCGTCGGAGACAGCCGCGGGTGTCCTGGCCAGCATCCCCTCCCTCAAAAGCCAGCGGCCGAGTCATCCCCAGAAGCCAGGGGATGTGTGAATTTGGCCCTCGCATGCTGCTGTCCAAGGCTGCGTGTGACCTGTCGCCAAGCGAGCACAGCCCCAGCTGGCATGTCACTGTCCAGCCCGTTCCTTTGCACTCAGCCAGGTCTGGTACCCGAAAGCGATCCCGGCCCCTCTGGACTTCACCTGACCTGGGGACAAGCCGCATTCCCCTTGTCGGGAGCCAGTTTGTGTCCGAGCGGGTGGGATGGCCATCGCTTCCACGGAGTGCTTGGGCGAGGGCCCTCGTGGCTGCCGGGCACCCCCAGAATGGTCGCTGTGGGGCTGCAGACGCCCCGGCTTTCACCTTCCTCTGTAGCATGGGGCACAGATCACTTGCTGGAGGATTCTCTGCATCTTGGGGGCTTTAAACCATCATTTGAGGACTTCAATATCTGAGATCTAGGTGAGAGGATTATTCCAGGAAAGGGTGGGTGAGATTCTGTGGCCTGCACTGTGCAGGGGGTCAGACTAGCTGATCATAATGGTCCCTTCTGACCTTAAAGTCTATGGCTGTGTCTACATTGGCATGATTTTGTGCAAAAACTTGCTGCCCTGTCTACACTGGCGGGGAGTTCTTGCGCAAGAACACTGACGTTCGAATGTGTGAAATCAGGGCTTCTTGCACAAGAACTAGGATGCTCCCGCTCAGGAAAAAGCCCTCTTGCGCAAGAGGCCAGTGCAGACAAGCAACATGAATTTCTTGTGCAAGAAAGCCCGATGGCTAAAATGGCCACTGGAGCTTTCTTGCGCAGGAGAGCATCTTGCCAATGTAGACGCTCTCTTGCTCAAATTGTTTAACGCAAAAACTCTTGCGTTAAAAGTATTTGCGCAAAATCTTGCCAATGTAGACGTAGCTGAAGAGTCTGAGTCTATTAGAGGTGCCCTGCTGTTCTGCACCCACGCTGGAGCCCAGGACTGGGTTCCCGTTCAGCCCCTGCGGTTGTACCTGGAGATAATCCACTTCCTGTCCCAAACGGCCTCTGAAACATCGGCCACAGCTCCCCCTGGCAGTGGCTGCCTTTCCCGGGTGGGGGAAGAGTCTCAGGCGTGGAGGCTATTTTCTCGGTCTCATCTATGTAGACGCCCCCCCCCCCCCTTCGCGGCAGAGGCCGTCTCTGGCCACGGTAAAAGCCAGAGGCAGAATTCCCATTGGCGGCCATGGAGTGAGGCTTTCACCTAGCACAGAGGGACCCTGATCTCTGCAGGAGGCTGTTAGGCATCGTTAGGATATAAATAAATAACGGCGATGGCAAAGGGCTCTGGCATCCTCTGGGATGGGAGACCGGGGATGTTGTTCTGCCTTGGCACGATCCTTATCGCTGCTGTGATAGAGCGGGGGTGGGAACCTTCTTCTACCCGAGGCCACTGGCCTATGGAAAAAGTGGGGGGCCACACGCAGCCCTGCTGTGGAGGTCTAGGACCAGAAATGAGGGGCTCAGGGTGCAGGAGGGCTCCCGCTGGGGGTGGGGGTTGGGATGAAGGGTTTGACGTGCAATAGGAGGTTCGGGGCAGGGTTCCCTCTAAGCTGCGCGGCAGCCCAGCGTCACAGGTCCATGCACGGAGCCCCTCTGACTGGGCGGGGCTGATTAATCCCCTGTGATGCTCGGCTCCCCCCCAGCGTAGAGGGAGCCCTGGTTCTGGGCGGGGCCAAGGGGTTTGGAGAACAGGAACAGCCCCGGGCTAAGGCTGGGGCTGAGCTATGAGGGTGATATTGAACTTGACGTTGTAACGTGCTTTGAAATCCACCTGTTAACCGCAAAGGAGAGCTGTTCCCCTCTGCAGACAGTCAGGGGCACGTTGTCTTCTCGACGCGAAGCCAGCGGCTGTCCTGCACCAGCGATGCACTGGGCTCTGTACCACAGACCGTGGCTACCAGCCTTGTAATTTCAGGCTAGGTTACAGTGCGTGGAAGAGGAACGTGTAAAATCAGAATTAATGAGGCTGTTGCACAAAGTAGCTCCATGTGACTGTGTTGGCAACGGCAGTTCGGCATTCAGATCCAGGGCTGTGAGAGTCTGAGGTGCCACCGACACCTAAACCAAACACCCGCCCACACGCGGGCGCTCGCACATTGCGTCGCCTGCAGACATCGGAATGTGATCTGTGAGCAAATGGAGTGGTTTTTATTTAACGTGGGTCAGTCCATGGAGCATGAGCCATGCAAGTGAACAGGGCCTCAGCTAACGCAGCTGGGGGAAGCCGGGGCTATTGGGATATTTTGTATCTGAAGTAATAACATCGACTTGCTTCTGTCTACGTATCCAGTCTGGCTTCCTCCATTCACTCCCCCTCGGTGCCGTTTATGTCTTCACAGCCATCCCGCGCCTTTCCCCACCCCAGTTTTTAAGCATGGGGCATGCTCCCAAGTTTGGTCTAGCCAATCGCTATCCTGGCTTCATACCCTCCCCCGCCGCAGTGCCTAGCGCCACCACAACAAACCATGGGCGAGACCCTCAAATGGTGTCAGTCGATATCACCTCCAAGCCGACGGGTCTGATTTACACCAGCTGAGGATCCGGCCCTGGGCGCTGAGCCACGATGCCACACGGGTACCCGCGCCGAGTACTCGTGTCGTCTCACTGCTGTGGGCCACGTCCTCCCTCGCCCCATTGGCTCCAGACCCAGTTGCTGCGACATGTTTAAAACTGCATGGTAGGAGAGGCAGGGGCTTTAGGCCTGGGTCTGGTCCCACAACTTGTGCAGCCCTTTGCACCGGTGCAAAGCTGGGGGTGGAATGTCACCAATCCAGAGTGAGGGGCATTTTCACACCCTCTCTGCACTGGTGTAAACGGCTCTGCCAGGTGCAGAATTGGGCTCTGTACCTGATTCCCCACATCTCTGCTCTGCTCCCGCGACACCGCTGGTGCTGTCAGTGCCCGCAGTGCTCCGAGAGGCTCTCCTGTGATGCAGCAGCTGGCCCCGGCAGTCTCTCCCCAGTGGCGTTCCTTATTGTGCCGATGCTTCCCGTGGGTAGCTGCCGAGTGTGAACGGCGCCCTCGAAGGGGTCGGGGCGCTAAAGATGGACCCCTCCAACATAGCCGGGGCGCGAACGTTTTAGTGGTAACAACTCACGGGGGCGTGGGAGTGGGGAGGGGCAAAAGCGATTGTCACCAGCCTGCCCCCAGCAGTTGTGATGTGCCTGAGGCTGCCCCACATTAGGTGGGTCAATGCCCATCTGTCCCAAAGAGACTCTGCCCCGCCTCGTCCTACGCACTTAGCTCTTCCCTGCGCTCACTGATGAGGTCTTGTGTCATTCCAGGCAAGTTTCACGGGTCACTGCTCCCGGCCAATCGGCTGTACTTACAATGGCGTCCGCATTCTGCGATGAAGCCGGGACGAGTAGGGAAGCCGATCCAGGGGCATTCTTGCACCTCCCCCAATCACATTTCAGTTGTGTTGACGTTCTCATGCCTCCTTTTCTATATTTGCTTTCTGGGCGAAATCCGCCCCTGTGTGTTTAGCCAACGCACAGCTTAGGCCTTGCTTAGCCCTCGTCATGGACTGTGGTTCAGATCCATCCTCATGTTAAGCAAACTAATGTGGCCAGTCCTTTAGTGCAAACACAGGATCCTGTAAGCCTCACCTCTGTGTCTGCGTGGCTGAGAAACACACACTCTGCTCTTGCTTCCAGTGCGCCGCCTGGTATTCTGTTCTGCGCTCCACTTGGGGTTCTGACTCGCCCCTGCATCACTGAGCTCAGACTTCGGCTCTCTGAGCCTGCAAGGATTTCCGGTCATTAGCAGAGAGGCCGAGACTTTAAAATCACCTTGGTGATTCTGAAACCAAATCCCTGGTAGCATCGCTGCCCCGGGAGGCTTTGGAAATGTCAATCCAGGTGCATTTCTGCTTCTCTTATACCCCAGATTTGCACCTTGCCTTCTCTTCCACTGTTCGTCCCTGCATGTCTCTTGCCACGCTTAGTTTCGTGGCCTGGTCTCCATCTCGTATATTCCACATGCCTTTTCTTGTCCTGCTGGCTGAACATTTTTCTGTGTTGAGAAGAACCCCCTGAAAGAGAGGTGTTTGGAGATACGTTTAGAGCGAAAATGCACGTTGCTGGGTAGCAGCAGCTGCTTTAAGTCTTTGGGGCAAGCGAGCAGGAAACATAGTGCGGGGGACACGCCATTTGCGTGGAGAATCTCTGGGAGTTGGCACGCCTCTGGTGTCCAGAAGGCCAGTCCTGGCATGAAGTGCAGAGAAGCATCTCGGGAGTTCTGTTCTGGCCTCTCCTGCCATGTGCTAGCTAGAGGATATGGAAGAGAAACCTGTTTTTGTAAAACTGTTCTGAAGACCTGCAGCCCCCGTCACTCTGCTACGACGAGCGTGTGCTCTGTGCACTTCTGCTGAGAGATCCATGCTTTGTTCGCCTAAGTAGCTTGTCTCGTTTTCTGATTCGTTGCTGGCACACTCAGCAAAGGAAATAAGTGGAGGAAATTGTTCCAAGAAGGTGGATTTCTCCCGGGGTAGGGGGTAGATTGCAGGGTAAGTCGACAGCAGTGGCGTTTGAGAGCACGTGTCATACTCTGTGTTCCCTGTAAGCTGTGCGATTGTGCAGCCGCTCAGGAGAGATTTGAATGCCACCTGGCTGATTAGCAGCGTGCCCACAGCGAGGTGTTTTGTTTCTGTTAGTGGTACACATACGCACCTGCCTCAGTGCACAGAAAATATGAATTCCACACATGGCCAGAAAAAATCCTCACATGGATGGAAAAGATTACAGGGAACATTGGTCACGACTGGTTTATAGAGTTGCTCTTTTCACTGTACAATCGGGCATCCAGTCTCAAGGAGGGAGAGCCAATCTTAGGCCTTGTCTACTCTTACCAGGAGATTGGCTCTGTGGGGATCCATCTCTCAGGGGTCAATTTAGCAGGTCTAGTAAAGGCCTGCTAAATCAACTGCTGATTGCATTCCCATCGACTCCAGTACCACTCTTAACTGAAAGAGTAAGGAGAGTCGATGGGAGAGTTTCTCCCATTGACCCTCTGCCATGGGGACACTGTGGTAATTTGAACTAAGGTGCATCAACTCCATACATTATTCACATAGCTGGAGTTGCATCCCCTCGTCCAACATTTCCCTAGCGTAGACCTGGGCTGAGGGCAGGATACCTCAATACTGTGAGAGAGCATGTGTTGTGCTATAAGGGACGGGCTTTCCCCCTGAAGCGTTCCAGGTTTTTTTCTTAACGTCCTAATGTTTGGACTCCTCTGTGCACCCTCTGGAGGTGCCTGAGCCGGCCAGAGCTGCTGACTGGGGCCGGCTCTGGGCTGTATGGGGAGGGGGTCACGTTTCTCTGCTGGCCCTGTTCCATGCTGGCAGGGAGGTTGCACGGAAGACCATGTGTCGGGATTGGCCGTGGTCCACACGGGATGAGCTGCGTGGAGGGGGGCTCGTGCTGGGTCTGGCTGTTGTCGGACGTCCGTCAGGGCTGGCTCTCGTGTGTGTGTACGTGTGCGGGGGGGCTGTGTGAAAGGACGCACGCCAGGGCCGGCTCTCGTTAACGAGTGTTTTTTCGTTTGTCGGTTCAGAACTCGCCCTTGCCCTCAGCTGCTGCCTGACCCGATCACGCTCCCCCGCCACCCTCCCCCTGGGAGCCCAGTTGCCTCAGTGGCACAGCCCTTTCTTCTCCTGCCCACGTTCTTTTCCCAGCATCTCTGGAAGGGGGCAGCTTTGCCTTCCAAGTCCAGCCCTCCCCCATGACCGCATGGCCCCGTCCGGCCACAGAGCGTTGTTAGCATGACAGCGAGCCCCCAGCGCTGTGGCGGCAGGGAGGTATTTTTAGGAGAAATCCTTTGTGGTTCCATGGCAAAGTCACATCACAGGCCTCGCGTCACTTTGCAAACACCAATTAGTCTTCCCAGCCCCTCTGGGGGCAGGGTCGGTATTGTTATCCTCCCCAGCGGGGAAACGGAGAGGCAGGGAGTGACTCACTGACAGCCTGGGAAAGGATCAGTGGCAAAGCCAAAGGCAGAAGCCAGGAGGCTTGGTCCTCAACCCCCACCCCTCTTGCCCCCTTTTTTAAGAATAGCGTGTGACTCCCTGCAAGGAAATTCTCTCTCTCTCTCTCAAACTCGGGGTGGGGAGGGGCCGCTGCCCCACACACAGATCAGTCGGGGGCCACACACAAGTGGGAAGCAAAACACAAAACCCCAGACCCTCACTACGTGGGCCCCCACTGAGGAGGAGAAAGACCCTCCCCACATTTCCCTCACGCACCAGAGCCGGGGGGGGGGGGGTAAGGGTAGTAGATTTTGTGTGCCCAGCACCATGGGGGACCAGCGGGGGTGGGGGGAGCCCCGAGCCTCGGGCCAGATCGAGACAAGTCTTCGGTTCCCTGCCCCCGTTCTAACTGAATAAATTCTCGGGGCGTGAAATCAGGACAAATTCACAGCTGCTTACTTGGACCCTAATTCTGAGGGTCCCGAGCGCCCACGACCCCCTTTGCTGTCAGTGGGAACAATGGGACGCTCGGGATTAACTCTGGAGAGGTAATTCAGAAAGACTGCCAGGTTCACAAAAGCTGCGTTTGTTCTGGAGCTGAAGGGCCTCGTCTGGAGAGGCAGTGCGGTCCAGTGGTTAAGACGTTGGCTGGACAGCCAGGAGAACTACGTTCTGCTCCCAGCTGTGCTACTGTCCTGCTCTGGGACATGCGCAAGCTGCTACATTGCTTGGTGCCTCGTTTTCCCTCTCTGTAAAATGGCTGGTTCTTTGGTTCTTTCCCAACGGTGCTGCTGTTGAAACCTGCTTGCAAATGTGGTTTGGACGTCCCGTCTACTGAATATCAGTGCATGGGCATGAAGGTAGGAGGTTACGGCTTTTGCAATGGGAGAAAACAAAATGCAAACGGAAACGATGTATGAAAAGCAGCTGGAAGGAGCAGCAAGTGACCCTTTAATGTTGAGTGTTTGAAACGCTTCACTGTCCTCTAAATGCACAGTGTCACGGTGGGGGAGATATCCGAATGCGTGTGCTTAGCTCTCCTCTGGCAGAACTGATGTCAGTCTATTTATAAGCTCCAGTGTGTGCGGTGGATGGGTGGGTGGGCGAGGAGGAGGAGGAGGAGGAAGAGTTAAATAGTCTCCAAGCTGGAGAGCCGATTGAAGATCATCTGATAACATTAGGTTGGTGGCATCCGCTGGAAGAAAGCCGACCTATTTAACGGAGTCCACACCTCCCTCCCCACACGCGGGCAGAGCACAGTCACCTGAGGACAGGGGCTCTGAAAACGCGACTGTCGCTTTAAACCGAAGCCCGGCTCGGAGCGGGTCGTTGGCGCTGTCTACATTTTTCACATGGCTGAGCGCTCCACATAAATCTTCGCTCCGGCAGCCTGCAAGGGGAGGTAGCTGGGGAGAGCTCTCTGGGGCTGCTTGCAGTAGCTAACGGGCATCAAAGCGGCAGCTTCTCTCCACAAGTGCTTCCTCTACGGGGGGCGATTGCTCGGGCGCTTCCAGATGTGACCGCAGCTGCTTTGGTGGGAATTTGTTGCTGGGCTCAGTAAGTAGCACTGTGTATTTCTGTTCGTGGTCCTGCGTGTCCTCGGGAGGGACTGAGGGGCGAGGAGAAGTTTGTTGTATGTGTAGAGGGGGGAATGTTGGGGTTTGGAAATTGTTTTTCAGAATCAGAGTCTTTGAAGTTGGCAAAAGCCCCTTTGGTTTGAACTTAATTGTACCCCAGCTGCGTGTGGCTTTCATTTATTCTCCCTCCCCTCCCCTCCCCGCTGCCAAGCCTCGGGAGAAGCCCGGGTCAACGGCAGCGTGGGGATTTTGGTGCCTGGGTGCGGACGCTGGGTGCGTTTCGGAGGCGGTGAGGGGTGTCCGTGCACAGAGGGGGAGGAAGCTGAGCGGTCGTCGCTGGGGGTTACTGGGGGTGATACGGAAAGCCCCTGAAAAGGCTTCACATAAGCGACGGCACGTGGAAGAGCCCCTTTGAATGTGTGTAAAAGGCCACGGCGTTAGCCCGGGGAGCATTGGCGCGAAGCGGTTCAGCGCTGGCGGCTGCAAATCCAGATTTAGGGTGCAAACTCCAGGCAGCGCGTTCGCCTGTCAAACCGACAGAAAGGCTTGACCCCAGGGGGCCTCCCCCCGCCGGTGTTCCCTCCTCAGGCTCCCTTCAGCGCCTCGGCTCTGTCTGCGCCGTCTTGCTCCGCGTCTGCTTTCTGTCCAGCGGCAGGTTTCCAAAACAAGTTAGTCGGCGAAGTTAGTTCGGCGCCCGAAGCAGCCAGCGTGCGTCTCTGACGCTGGTGGCCAATGTTGTAACGCGGTCCCCTCGCCCCGAGCTCCGCTCCTATCTCCCTGGGCTCGCCTCCTGCCAGGCCTGGCCGCCTTCCAGTGCCTCGTGAAGTTAGTGGGAGCGGCCGGTGCCTGCCACCATGCCAGGTGTTTTCCTTTGCAGCGCTGAGCCCTTAACTGGCAGGTGTTCGGGAAGATAAGACTGAGGGAGACTCCGGTGGTCCTCAGGACGTGGCTGGCTGGATCTAGGGGCACGTCCTCACTCCTGCGCGCTCACCGGCAGATCTGAGGTAGATCCCCCGTCAGAGAGGATTAAGTAAGTAGCCACGGAGGGCAAGGTGGGCAAAGCAATGAAATACGAGCTTGTGAAGCTGGGACAAAACACCCTCGGGGGACGGGGCACGTAAATTGTTATGCTCTGCCTGGAATGGGGCAGTTTTTAGTCCCCCTCCTCCTCCCTCCTAAAATAAGGAAGGAGAGTGTGTAAGGGTCTCAGGTCTCTCTTTGGGAGGCGCAGCTGATGGCCGGCATGAGACCCTGCCTAGGGAAGGGGTCGAGTGAGATTTACTTGCACTACTGGCGCGCTCCGGTGTATCGGTGCAGGCGTATTGTGTCTGATCTTACGCCACCGACCCAGTGGGGCGGGGGTTGCTGCTGACTCCAGGCGAGTCAGGACTGAGTCCCTTGAAATCTGGTGATGGAGGGTGCACTAGACCGAGGGACACCAAAAACCAGGCCTTCAACGTGGAGTTTTTGGAACGGTTTACCAGTCAAGAAACTTGCCACTGTTTTAATTTCCGTTCTGTATGCCCCGTGTGTATTGAGAAGGAATGACCTTTCATCCAAAATACAGACATTTCAAATGGCAGTGAAAAGGCTTTCGAGACTTGAGTTTCTGCTGGCTGGGCTTACGTTTCATAACGAAGCAAACTTCTTTTGGTAGGGGTGGGAATCAGGATTCTCCGGGGCCCCTTAATGGAACTGGTGCTACAAGGGGCTGTCACGTGTGCAGTCAGAGAAACGAAGGCTAGCTATTTCCATGAATAACGAGCACATCTGTAGCTGCATTGGGTGGATAAACACCGTTTAGAAGGGGTATTAGCTTTTGGGTTTCCTGGCATAAACCAGCCCCATGCTGATGGGAGTAGGAAGAAACTGCCATTATGGACTTCCCGTTCCTTAATTCTCAACTAGTTTATTTGACTTGGCCCTGAAGCATCCTATGCTGTCAAAGAAAGAACGCCGGATTAGCTCAGCCATCCGCTGTGGTCCACACTGACAATCCCTGTGTTGTCGGGAGGGTTTGAGAGCCTCCATACGGTGTCAGGTCGTTGGACAGATGGCAGAATCGCTGTGTGAAGTTCCGGGTTTAGGGAGAGCAGACTATCTGATCTTTCTGAACTTCAAATCTCTGACCCTCCAGCCCACGGCACGTCAGAAAGTCACTCGGTCGCATCTCATGGTTGGAAAGTGGCAGGAAAGTGGGACAATTTTTCTTTTAGGGTGGGGATCAACAATAACCCTTCCTCCCCAAACTGTATCCCACACCAGCCTCTCTGGCTCGCTCCTGCTTCCTGTTTGACTCTGACGGTGTCAGAACTAACTTTAAAATGTTGTGGAGGCAGCAGGAAGCTTTGTGGGAGAAGCCGCAGGAGTCAGAACCATTTGGCTGGGGTATTTATAACTGGCAAGCGATGTGCCCGCGCTTATGAGGAGGAAGCATTTGCAGCAGGAAAGCTCCTTGGCTCTTTGCAGTGTGAAGTTAGAAACACCCGTTGCTTTTGGGGGAGATTTATTTTTAAGCCATCGCTACCCCCCTTGAAGATTGAGCCTGAAAAGTTTTCAGATTTGGGGGTGGGCTTTCTTCTTTTTTTTTTTTAACAAGAACATGAAACTTTTTCGGTTTTAAAAAACTGAAGAGTCACCCGTTTGGGATTCGTTTTCTTAGAAAGCTCAAGCGACGGAACAAAGCAAATGTTGCTGGCTTGGCTGAAAAGCCACCGTTTCGTGGGGGGGAGTTTCCATAAAGAATGTTTGACCAGCTCTAATAAAAGTCTCTAAAGGAGACTGAAACTTTAGGCATCGTTCTGAGGAAATGTCATTCCGAAGCCCCAGTGGGCTGTATGGATCAAAGTGTCATAAATGGGGTAAGAATGGTGAGCAGCGTTTTCTGTTGATCACACCAGCAAATAAGAAGTGTCACTGATGGCAATTAGCAGCTTTTCTCTAGCACCTGAGGATCTCGAAGTGTCTTCACAAATATAAGGTGCTCAGGGAAACTCACATGGCTTAGACCGGTGGTCTCCAGCCTTTTTAAGCATGAGATCACTTTGTGAATTTAAATGCAATCCGGGATCTGCCTCACCCCCAAACACTCTGGCCCCGCCTCCTTCCCGCCCCTTCTCCAAGGCCCTGCTCACTCCATCCTCCCTCCCTTCCCCATCCTCACTCACTTTTAGCAGACGGGGGCCAGAGGGCTGGGGTACAGGGGAGGGGGATGCGGACTCTGAAAAGATTTGGAGTGTGGAAGGGGTTCTGAGCTGAGCCCGGGGCAGGGAGTTGAGGTGCAAGAGGGGGTTCAGGGTGCTGACTCTGGGAGGGAGTTTGGGTGCAGGGGGACTCAGAGCTGGGTGCAGGAGGAGTTCAGGACTTGGGCCAGGGTTTGGAATGCAGGCTCCAGCTGGGCACTGCTTACCACAGGTGGCTTCCGGGTGGTGGTGCAGGGGGCTAAGGCAGGCTCCCCCCTACTCTGACCCTCACCACTCCCAAAAGCAGCCGGCAAACTCTCTCCATCCCTGTCCCCCCTCCCCGCTCTGCGGAGATGGGGTACAGGGGGGAAGGAGGGGCACCCTGACATCAGCAGCCCCTCCACTCCTTCCTGTGCCCCATTGAGAAGGCAGCTGCAAGGCAGAGGGCAGGACCAACAATGCAGTGCTTAGAGGGGCAGATGAAGTGCCGCATTTGACGGGCCAAACCTGTCAGGATCACCTGTCACAGGCTCCAAGATCTGCCAGTAGATCCCGATCGATTGGTTGGTGACCCCTGGCTTAGACTGTGAGTCCCAGATCAGGGACGAGAACCCAGGAGTCCTGCCCCCCCCCCCCCCCGCCTGTAAGCCCGAGCGTCTGACCAAGCTTAGGACATGGTTGGCCAGTGTGACGTTCCTCCTTCCACTGCTCCTCCAGGATTCAACTTCTTCCTGGTTTGTTCCCACTCCCTCTGGCTCTTGGTTTTCTTGCGGCACCCCTGCCTGCTCCCCTCTCCTGTTGTGAGCTGTCGGAGGAGCTCCCGCCGTGGGCCAGGTGCTGTCAGCACAAGAAGGGAGACAGAATCCCTGCCCCAAGTTGCTCCCTGGATAAGGTGAATTTTAATTCTGGCCCTGCCCTGCTGGAGTCGGTTTGGGGATCGGTTGGGCGGGCCTGGCCGGCCGTCAGCGCCACGTGCTGCGCAGACAGGAGCAGCGGGCCGTGGCAGCCGACGGACAGAGGCAGCTGCGTGTGGGGTTCGGCCCCACCAGCTGCAGGGTTCCAGCTCTGTCTCCTCCTCCGTTTCACTCCATGATGCTGGACATCTTGGAGAGGAAGGAACCAAGCAATGGGCAGGTGTAACGGCCCGGCGCTGCCGTTCGCAGCAGATGAGTCGGCTCTCCCGGGCTGGACAGGAACAATTGCTGAGTGAGCTTAGGGTCCTTCCTTTGGCCTGGCCCCTGCACACCTCTGTGTATCTCAGCGGTGGGCCACCCACGTGGGGCCCTCCTGGGTTCTGTGTGTGGCCCACGAGACCCTTTGTTTCCTGTTGCCCGTGTGCAGAACTGCCAGATTCTGCTGGTGTTTGTCCGTGTCGGGTTTTTCCTACCAGTATCACCGAAGTGACCCGCACGTACAGCCAGGGCACGTGAAGTGGGATGGGGGGACAGTTGCACCCAACATTGCGAGAGCCGGGCGCCCCCTCTGCAGCCAGTCACAGCGCTGCTGCGGTTCCATCGGCACCCCGCGAATTCTAGGCACACAAGCGCAGTTACCAAAACTACCCTGTCCCGGGAGACCGTCTTGGTTACGACAATCTGGCGGCCCCCTGAGACGGAGCAGGGCCCCTTGTGAGCCTCAGTTGCCCCTCTCCTGGTCTAACCCATCCCTCAGGGAATCAGGGATGACACCAGCCGAAGGAGAGGCCTTGTCTGAACCCAAGCCCCGGGCTCGTGCGTATGTGTTCGCCAGCCTGTTCAGAGTGCAGCGCTGGGCGTGTGTCCAAGGAAGGCTGCCCTTGGCCGAGACACAGTGGGGCGGGGAGGGGGCAGACGGAGCCCATGCGGCGTGTGCTTCCCGCTGGGGGACTCTGCTTTTGTGAGAGAAGGCAGAGGTGATTCAGGGCCTTGGAAAACCATGGTTGTGGCAGCCGAGGGGAATCGCCAAAGGGATTTAGGCGCACAAGTGCTATTGAAAGTCAGTGCTACTCGGCGGATGCATCTCTTCCATGCTCCCAAAGGCCCTGATTCAGCAAAGCCCTGAAGCAAGTGCTGCAGCCGGCGTTCAGCGTGCGCGTCCCTGATCTGCCGAATTTCCCCGCCTGGGCTCCGCACAGCTGCCACTGCAGTGACTTCCCAAGGCACGGAAACCCGCTTCGCTTTCCCCTCAGACGGTGGCCCTCAGAGCCGGGCAGCCCGGGGCCCTCCCGGGGACGTTTCCTTTGCAGCACTGTCAGCCTGGCCCTGGGCTTGTCCACTCTCCCCTGTGAGCGTCCACACTGCACCATAAATCCGGGCTCTCGATCGCTGGATCCGGATCTCCCAGCCTAACTATGCGTCCACACGGCAGCATGGCAGGGCTTGGACCAAATCTCAGCAGAAATCGAGCTCCGGCCCCCCGCCCCCAGCAGGGCCCTAAGCCTCCGGCCCCAGGTGCTGGCTGAACTGAGCCAAACTGGTTTGTGTGTGGACCGAAGTGCGGTTTGGGCTCAGATTTGTATCAGAGTCTGGGACCGGTAGGCAGGTAGGGTTGCCAGGTGACCGGTATTCACCTGGACAGTCCGGTATTTTCGCCTCCTGTCTGGTAAAAAATGCAGAGAATACCAGACACCTGAGATGTCCGGTATTTTCTGATTTTTTTTTTTTTCCCCCAGCCAGGAGGCGAAAATGCCGGGCACCTGGCAACCCTACAAACACTCAGCACCCAGCCTCCTCCCCCACCCCCGAACCCACCCCGGCCCCCAAAACCCCCAGCCCCCCAACCCTAGCCCCATGCGTACCTGGTTCCGCAAGGCTGCCGGGACAAAATGGCTGCCAGCAAAAAGACCAAGGGGAAGCAATGACTCCCCTGGGTCTTAGTGCTCAACCGCTCCCCTGTTCCTGTCCCTGCACTCACTCTTAAAGGGGACATGCTGTTTTATTTAAAAAAAAATGTCGCTTAAGTCCTTGGAGTTCTTTTTTTGCTCAACAACTTTGTTCCTCCCCCCCCCCCCCCAACAGAATTTTTCCCCAGTGTTTTTTTTTGGTGGGGGGAGGGGTTCAGTATTTTTGTTTCAACCATCTGGCAACCCTATCGGCAGGGCGCCGAGCCAAGTGTGTTGGAGGAGTCCAGAGGTTCTCAAACTAGAGCTTTTGGACTACAAGAGCAGTGGGGAGCCTGGTGGCTTCTATCTCGGTGTTTGTTCAGCCCCCAGCCCCCCGATCCTGGTATAATAATTCCAAGCCGAATGCCGTCAGGACGAGACCGGGATAAGGGGGAGTTTTAGGGCTAGGTGGCCTCGGGAGAAGGGGGCCTCACTCCCTTTTGACTTGCTGCTGAGGAGGTAGATGTCTCTGAACCCCCTAGGCCTCTCAGCCTGATTGTCAGAAGTGCCACACCCCCCGGGGAGTCGTGGGAGTGCAGCATCGCTGCAGATCCTCAGCACATGCGAGAGGGTGACTCAGAGACACCCGCTCGCCCGGGCGCTCGCTGTTCCATGTATTTCCCGTACAGCAGCTGGTGTTGTCTCCACCTTGCTTACAAAACAGCAGATGAGCGCGGCCTGCTGATCACTTAGGGGAAGCCGTTCGCAAAAGCCTGGATGTCTTCAAAGGAGGGGGGCCTATTTCAGGTGAGCGGCAGGGTTTCTGCAGCCCGCTCTGGACGCCGATGAGCAGCCGGGTGGCATGAAATGTCAGTCCGACGAAGCGGAGGGGGCCTGTGACTTTCGCCAAATGCAGCCCCCCCGCCCCCCCGCTGGCTGGGTAGATCTCGCCCGGTCCAGCCAATTGAGGCTCCGTGAGGGGAGCCCATGGGGCCATCCTACCTTGTTCTCACCAAGTAGGACACCCCCGACCATGCCCATGGCTCCATTCCGCGCTGGATTTTCCTTGCGTTCAGAGGGCAAGAGGAGAGAGGGTTTGTAGCAGAGCTACATGGAGGGGGCTTCAGTCCTGGGTGACAGGCCCAGCTGGAATTTATCTCCTCTTCAGGGCCCAGCCACCTGGCTGAGCCCAGAATATTTTGTTTCAGGAGCCCCTTAGCTTAATAAACACTCGTCTGGTTTTCATGTGCTTCCTGCCGTCCCCGGAAGAGGCAAAGGAGCCGCCTCGGAAAGTTTCCCTTCCTGAAAGAGAGACCCAGCCTCCTTCTTCGGGTCTCCCAAGCTAGGTCTACACTACGGAGTTTTTGCACAAAAACGTGCGGCGCGTCCACACCTCAAGCACGTTTTTGCACTTGTAAAACGAAAGAACAGAGAGGTTTTGGCAGAGTTGGTATTCCTCCTCCTATGAGGAATAACTCCCTTGTGCACAAGAGTTCTTGCGCAAAAAGGTGTGCGGGGACAGGCAACGGGTTTTTGGCACAAAAAATGGAAAAAGCACCGGGGCCCTGGTGGCCGTTCTGTGGCTAGCTATCAGCGCTTCCTTTCGAGAGAGCGGCCATGCAGTGTGGATTCTCTCTTGCACAAAAGCCCATCGTTTTTTTAATGCGCTTTTGCAACGTGGATGGTCTCTGCCACAAAAAGTTTTTGCGGAAGATCTCTTCTGCAAAACGCTTCCTGTGCAAGAGGCCTGTAGTGTAGACATAGCCAGGGCCGGCCCATGTCATTCGTGTGCCCCGGGAGCGTGGCATGCGTGGTGCCGCCCCTGCCCGGCCTGGCAGCCCTGCGCCGCGCCCCCTACAATGGGGCGCCCCGGGCGGTAGCTACGCCAGCCCGTGGCTTGGGCCGGCTCTGGACGTAGCCCCACAGAGTAACAACAACAGGCCTCCTACCAGCCCCTCCTGGCACCAAAATAAATCTCTGCGGGGGGAGACAGGAATTGAAGCTTGTTTCTGAACACAAAAGAGACACCCAGGGCCTGAGCCGATGACCTTTGACATCGATGGATTTTTGCATTGGGCCCTCAATGCTGCAACGGGGCGTTCGGAAAGATAAACTGCCGATTGCGAGTCTAAGTAAAACGTGGATATTTTCTGTATCTGATCAGCAGGACCAGTAACTCGTTACTGGGCATCCTGGGCCCTGGGAATCAAGGTCTTTGGGTTCCCATTCCCAGATTTGTCACTGCTTTACCGTGCGGCCTTGGGCAAGTCGCTTGGCCTCACTGTTACCCTTAAAAAGGAGGCGGGGGTGTTACTGACCTCCCGGGGCATCGTGAGTGAAGACGGGTGAGTCACATTTTCAAAAAGTTGCCGCGAGTGCGAGTCTTTAAACGGGCTTGCTCCGGTTGTGCTCACGCCCCGGTGTGTTTCCGTTCTGGGAGTGTTCGAGTGCTGCGGCTTCACTAGAACAAATGTTTGTGGGAAACCAATCTCCAAAGTGCCCAGGCAAGGCGGTGAGGAAGTGGATTTTCAATCGATACGCTTAAGCGTTCGTGCTGGAATTAAGTGTAATGACTCCCCAGGGGCACACTCAACAGGGTTGGAACCCCGCCCGGGAGCGCGGCCGCCCTCGTGGATTGGGGAAACACTCGGGACCCCCCGCCAAAGGAGACCCCGCTCGCCCCGCAGCGAAAGGAGTCGCTGCAGGCTTTGGCGGGGAGAAACCATCTTTTAGTGGAGGGAATCAATCCGCAGACACTGCAAACTGCGGGCGGAGAAAGAACCTGGCTTAGGCGGGTTCCTCGTTCCAGCTGGGGCCGCGTTTGAGCGAGCGCTGGGAGATCCTGCTGCAGGAAGAGATTTTCTTTCCTACCATAAAGGCAGTACCCCTCCCCCCCAGACTTCGTCCATGTGAAATCCATCTAGGGAAGCACAGACCCACTTGGCCGGTCTCGTTGGCAACGCTTCCCCGGGCTGCGCCGGGCCGCAGGTGCGCCTTGTGCAGATAAGTGATGAGCCGCTCCCAAGAAAGGCCCGTCTGCTGTCGGGAAGGCTCATTTATCATCTCCTCGCCGGCCGGCCTTGTAGAGGTCACTGGGGAAGGGCGAGGACTTCTCACAACAGGTTGGGACGGAGGCTGCCTGGGAAGGGCTCGTCTCATTTTTCATCGTTATGGTTCCGCTGAGGGCGCTCGTAGACAAGGTCTAATTCAGGGATGAAAGAGCCGGGGCGCTGGGGACCGGCCCTGCAGATGAGAGCGGCAGGTCCCAACGGGTTCCCATGATCAACTTCCCAGCATGGAGGGCGCCATTTTGTAACGCTACATTTTGTAATGCTACAAAATGGCATCCGCACACTCTTGAGGGCGACCCCTCCCGCGGCCTGCACTGTGTCGGTCCGGCTCTCTCCTCGGCCGAGGCCGGGCAGGCGGGGAGGGCTGAGGGAGCCAAGCCCTCCGAGCACAGTCCGGTTTTAGCACTTTCATCACAGACGTGCTGGGCCAGTGCCGGGCAAAGCCGGGGCAGGGCGAGCCCCTCGGCCGCAGTGGGAGGTGTTGTGAAAGGGGGGTTCACTGGGCGATGGATGCGTACGAAAGAGAGGGATGAATAGCACTGGCTTGGGCCAGCAATGTGCGAACGCTCCCCCCGCCTCGCCCTGCCCGTGTCCCGGGAGCCTGACCCGCACCCCTGGCTTTTCTCCGGAGTTCCCTGCCCTGCGATGCTCCCTGCTAGCCCAGCCCTGAATCCCGGAACGGTGCCTCCCTCTCGGAACCTGCCTGAGCATTCCCATGCCGTCCCCGCACCCGCCGCACCACCCCGCTGGCTCTTCCCGTCCTCGGCTCCGGCACAACATCCCCTCCCCTGGGCCCTGCGTGAGCAGAGGTTGCTGGTCCCCGGAAGCGGCGCCATGCTTTGTGACAGTGTCCAGGAACTCGTTGTATTCCACACCCCGGCGAGTTCTGAACTCGGCTCTCTGCGGGGCACGGCGTCACTCACTAGCCTAATGTTCCCTCCCCTCAGATGCTTCCCCGATGTCTCCGCGTCTGAAGTCAGAGCCCTTCTCTAGGCCAAAGGCAACTCCCGGTTACACTGGGGCGACCCCGCTGAACCGAAGTGGCTGAGAGCAGCCTTTCTTCTCCCGCTGGAAATGTGGGTCACGCAACCTGATGCAGCAGAACTGTAATAAATGCAGCACGTCCTCCGTTTAAACCCCAGCACGCTTTGATTTCCAGGGTGTCGCTATTATTGGTTCAGAGGCTGGCTTCCCAACTCTCCATTTTATTAGCACAGGGAAGGGGGGGTTGTTACTTTTTTTTCTCTCCCTCCCTGATCAGCTCCCAGATTGCTAATGTTCCAATGCCTGGCCTGTTGCTAATTTTGACAATGCCCTAAATAGAAGGCAAGCGTATCTCGTCTGGTTTGCTTAGCATAAGAGAAAATTATTTTTCTTCATTTACTGAACCAAAACCAAGGCTTTAACCCCATCGTGGCAACCCTCTTCTGGGGCTTTTCCATCTCCTTCGCAAACAGCCGAGCTGCCCTTCCTCACAAGCGTCCTTCGCCTGTTCCGAAGGGCTAGACCGGAGAGGGGCCCACGCCAGAATCCTTGGGTAGCGTCTCCTGCTCCAGACTAGGTTCCACAAAGGACAACCTGTAGCATCGAGGTTTGCTGAGAAGCTGACGGGCGTCCCAGCCTCAGCAAAGGAGCCAAGCTCTGACTTCTCTTGCTTTGCTGGCTTGACCTCAGTGCCCTTGACATTCACGGAGTCCTTGCCGCTAGGCAGCCGTTGCTTGAGATCTTGAAGGAGTTGAGGCCTCTCTCTGCTGCCCTCTCCGTCTTCAGCACCCTGTGCTAAAAGGGCCAGGCCTGGAGGCTGAATGCATCCGTCCAGTTCCCTTGGTGCTGATTTTTCTGCCGCTCGCCCTGTTCCCTGCCTGGGACGGGGCTGCAGTCGCTCCAGAAGCAGAGCACTCAGCCGGGGTGCGGAAGGTAACGCGGAGTGTGAGCTAAGCTTTGCCTCGCCCAGGAGTTCCCCTCCACTGGCCAAGCTAGGAGCCCAGTGGTGGTATCCTCTAGTGGGAATCCCCGTCCTGGGGAGTGTGATGGGGAGAGTTGATGGGCTTTAGGTAGAAAATAAACGCAGCTGCACTTGGCTGCATGAGCGAAGACCAGGAAGACGGCAACACTTCGTCTTGTAACCCGGGTCCGTGGGAGAAGCAGATTCTGAAGATCAGAGCTGGGGACTAGGAGCCAGGACACCTGAGCTATGTCTACACTCGCGGCTTCTTGCGCAAGAAATGTGCAAACGAGGCTAAGCGTGGAATATTGCCGAGCCTCATTTGCATACCTAATGAGCCGCCATTTTTGCAGAAGAGGCTCTTGCGCCAGAAGGAGCTGTCTACCCTGCCCCTTCGTGTGCGAGAAAAACCCTCTTGCGCAAGGCCGTTATTCCTGAAAATAATCAGCGTCGCAGCCTTGCGCAAGAGGGTTTTTCTTGCGCAAGAAGGGGCAGTGTAGACAGCTCCTTCTGGCGCAAGAGCCTCTTCTGAAAAACATGGCGGCTCATTAGGTATGCAAATGAGGCTGGGCGATATTCCACGCTTAGCCTCGTTTGCACATTTCTCATGCAAGAAGCCGCGAGTGTAGACATAGCCCTGGATTCTCTTCTTGGCCCTGCCAGTGCCTCACTGTGCAACCTTGGCCAAGTCACTTAACCCCTCTGCGCTGCAGTCCGTAACGCAGGGCACAGATCCAGCCAGCCTCTCAGGGATGTTGTGAGGAGAAAGGAGCTGACGTCTGGAGATGCCCTGGAAAGCCTAGAAAGCAAAGGGTTGCCTGGGGAGAGCTTTGAAGGGCTGTCTGAGGCGCTGCTGGTGCATTCAAGAGCAAATCGCCAGCAGGGCATTGCACTGTGGAGCGGAGCCAGCTGGCTTCCCTGGGGTCCCCCACGTCTCTTGAGTGCACCCCAGCTCCCCGAGCGCTGCGAGCCTGCTTGGTGCTTCCCAGAGCCGTCCTGCTCCAGGAGCTGCCCATCCCCGCGCAGCCCAGTGGAACTGGGCGGGTGAGCTGGACACAAGCCAGCGCCATGTGTAGAAGCCGCACAGCAGAAGCGGGGCTGTAAGATGGACTTAGGCACAGGCAGGTAGCGAGCGCCGGGTGACCTTGTCTCTCTCGCCCGAGGGCCCGGCCTCGTTCGGCTTGGACCCGCACCGCTTCGATTGTGGTCCGGGAACGCTGTGCCGGGGTGCGGCTCGAGAGCCACTAACGTGGGCACTAAAAATCCTTTCTCCAGGGCAGGGCTCCACAGTGCCCCGCTCGCTGGCCTGGCCTGCAGGGACCCACCTCTAGCAGGGGAGAGAAAGGGGGTTGTTGGCAGGGCCGTCTTGTTAATCGCCTCTCTGCTGGGGCAGCCCCCGGATGGCTGCACAGGTCAGTCCCCGGCTCCGCCACAGCCACCCTGTGTGCAGAGCACTCACCTCGGTCTCATCCCTTTGCCCACCCTGCGCCTGACTTGTCCATTTAGGTCAGAACCGCCTCAGGGCCGCGCCCCTCCTCGGGCTGGGTGTCTGTGCCGCCTACCACCCTGGGGACCGGATCCTCCGAGATATTTAGGCCCCCTCCGCTCCCTGATTTCAGGGGCCTTTGCTTTCAGTGGGAGTGAGGTGCCTAAAATACCTTGGTAGAGCTGGGTCCTCTTAATACTCATAAAAAACGATCGCTTGTCGGTTTTGTGCCGCCGTTCCATTCCAGCCACCAGCTCATATCACATGGGTCCCCCTCCCCGCAAAATCCGGTTTTGTGCTTTTGCCGTGGACCACACCGATTTCACGGGGGGAGACGGCGCTTCTCAGACTGGGGGCACTGACCCGAAAGGGAGTTGCAGGAAAGTCACAAGGTTATTTTAGGAGGGGGTTGCGGTATCGCCCCCTTTGCTTCCATGCTTCCTTCAGAGCTGGGCAGCTGGAGAATAGCGGCTGCTGACTGAGGGCTACCTCTGCAGGGTGGCAAAACCATACTAGGCCTTCCTTGCGGCTGGCAGGGCGCTGCCTTCAGAGCTGGGCTCACGGCCAGCAGCCACCGCTCTCCAGCTCTGAAGGCAGCGCTGCCACCAGCAGCAGCAGCGAAGTCAGGGTAGGAGTAGTGAACACCCCTCCCCCCAACTCCTTGGGTCTGGGCCCCTATAATTGCATCAGACTGATATAGCACAAATCATGACATTTACCGTTTTTACCGTCCTGTGACCGTAGGGCCCTGCACACGGGCCACTGAGTGGATACCAGAGAGTCGTCCTTGCCCGCTGGTGTCATCCATTGCTTCCTGTCGCCTATGACTGGGCCGTGTGATTGTACCAGATCATCCCCAGCACAGTTGGAGCCCCCCGAGCCTGGCAGATGCCTCTTTTCATTTCCTAATTTTACATTCAGTTCTGAGTAATTCCGAGAAATCTGCTGCTTCGGCTGCATTTGGCTGGGCGGAAGAGGGGACTCTGTGTTTACTCCATTAGCCCAGCGTGTTCGGAATGGCGTGCAAAACACATCTGTCTGGCCTGGACTCGGGCACGCCGCAGGGCTTGTGCACGGAGGCTTTGGAAGCAAATCTAATATCCCGCACGGCTTAAATATAGCCCTGCCTGGCGAAAGGGGCTCATTTGGGCTCCCCTGCTGGAATTGTTTTCCTGAAGAGCTGTAATTGAGTGGCATTTGCAGCCTGGTGATTGTTATAACCAGTGGTCTCCTGCGGATAACAGAACCGAAGGAAGGAGGCTTGGAAGCTCCAATTGTGGAGGTCTTTATGGCAGTCTAAATTTAGCTGGCTTGAGAGGCGCACGGGCGGTCTCTGCGGACGGGGCTGAGAAGCTTGCAAAGGAAGAAAGGGGAGACGGGGCCAGCACACCAGACGGGGTTCTGTGTGATTCCCGGTGGCCCATCTTGTTCGCTGGCATCCTGTATCCCTCTCTGAGCTCCGCCTCAGTTTCCCCTCTCAGGATGCTAAACTTTCCACGCCAGGGCCCTCCTCGGCCACATGTAGAATAGGCGGCTGTGTAGGGCGCCCCAAAATTTGGGGCACCGCTGGGTCTTCACGTCCACCCTCCTGCCTCTTGCGAGGCACCTGCTCCCTCCAACGGGGATGTAGTTCTCCGGAAAGTGACAAAGCCTGACGGAGCGCTTAGCAGAGCAGCAAGCCTGGGAAACAGCCGTTCGAGCGGTAATGAGCGTCACAGGCCTTTCCCAACCCCAGGTCTACATGGTCGGTTTCTTGACTTTACCGGGAGAGCCGACAGGGCCTTCGTTTGAAGTGTGCTTTCAAATATTTCATCAGTGGCTTGCTGGAGATTATAAAATCGCAGCTCAAAAAAGCCCTTGCTCCCCCCGGCTGCAGACAGGCACAGGGCACCGGTTTAATAGTCCATACATCCTAGGGATGGCTCTGTTTCCACGGGCTGACTCCCCTCACTTTCCCGTGGCTGCTCAGGAACCCAGCCCCTCTCCCGTGGCCGGGCCACGGAATCCCTCCCGCTCTCAGAATCGCTCCTTTAGAACCAGCCTCGCCTCCCAGCCACTGTGCCCTCCTGGCGGGCTGGACGAGAACGCCTCCGTGCGCTCACGATGCTCCGGCGCAGGGCAAGCTTTCGGCCCATTGCTAGGAGCCCCGAGGGCGGTTGGAAACGCAGCCCCCGCCAAAGGCGGCTTGGAAGGCGTCCAGCGTTCCCGGGGTCAGCGCGCGCAGGACGGAATAATTTAGCGGAGCGGCTCGCCACACAGCTTCCTCGGTGCAACGGAAAGGAGCAGTGGCCGCTGCAGTCCTTGGACCTTTGCACATACAGCCCTGGGGGAAGATAACTCTGCCAGGGTGTACGGCACGGGGAGGGGTTGGTCTTTCTTGCCGCGGCATTTCCCCAGAACTGGGATCAGCTGGGGACTCCCCTCCTGCCCCTTTGAATCACGGGGAGGTGGCTGTTTCAAAGGGGCAGGGGAGCCCATAGCATGGAGCCTGGGGTCAGCGGGGGACTGAGAGTCCCCCGCTGACCCTGGCCTCCATGGCTTTGAAATGTACAAGAGCCCTGCTGGGAAGTGCCTATCGACTTGTTGACTGGTCGATGGAAATTCCATCGTCTAGTCGACTAGTCAATTAGCTGCATTTTAACATCCTTAGTTTAGAGCAGCCCCCAAACTGCTCTGACCTATCGTCTGGCTGGGGGCGGAGCCACGCAGCGATTCAAATAACGCTGACTCTCTCCGGCAACTCCACTCTGCAGCTCCGAGCAGCAGGAAATCGGGCCTCCGCTCGGCGTAGGGCAGGGCAGGGAACCTGTGTGGACGCCACCAGTTGCAGAGGCAAGGAGTTGCTTTGGATTGCTCAATTTCTTCCGGTTTCTTTCTTTGCAGAAAATCAGCCGGCCCCCTCCCGACGAGGAATGCTTCTTTGACCTGCTGAGCAAGTTCCAGAGCAGCCGAATGGATGACCAGCGCTGCCCGCTAGAAGAAAGCCAGACTGAGGCTACCGAGGCTGCCGCCACCTCCGTTCCTGCCCTGGAAGAACGAATCTGTAAGCATTTGGGAGCTCCTGTTAGTGAGGGCAATGGCATGGCTGCAGTGTTGCCAGGTCTCGTAAAGTTACACTGAGTCCTGCAATAGCTGGCGTTTTCTTTTAAATCCCCAGCTCCCGGAGTCAGGGGGATGACGTGAGACTCAAAACTTTCCTGCTTTCAGAGAAAAGCCTGAAAAGAGGAGCCCTCTCGGCTCGAGGACCAAGACACAACTAAAAAGACCCCTAAAATGCCCCTCTAGATAATCATGATATTTTAAGCCACGCTTGTGACTTTCAGCACCTGACACTCAACTTTTTAAGGGGAGGCGCTGACAATGCACTTTCCTGGTCCGGATGAAACGTGCTGTAGGCGCTAAGTATTACTGATTGTTCAAGCAGTCTTGCAAAAGCCTGGGGCATTTGCTGTGTGTTTTGATGGGCAAGTCGAAGACTGTTTGGGTTTTTTTCACTGGTGTCTCTGTTTGGTTTTTGTGCGTCTAACTTTGTTCGGCGCTTCAATCCCGTGATGAAAGATGCAGGGGAGAAAGAGACACTATAGGACGCACACAGAGCAAGGATAGGTGGATAACTGTAGGGAGATCACAGGTAGCCGGGTGAATAGGTAGCTAAACTATGTGGAAACTAGATGGCAGAGGTCTCACCATAGAAAGGCTAGACAAGGAGATCGGATGCCTGGACTGGTCTGTTTTCGTGGCCATTTTGCAAGGCAGAGATGAGACGTTGCATTTAAACAGTAATTAGAAAGCCACAGTGGTTGCAGAGACAAGTGTCCAACCCTTCGTGTTAAAAGCCATTTCCACGGCGCTTTGTTTGTGCCCTCTGGTTTTGATCAAACTCTGCCGTTTGGAACAACCAGCCCACTGGAAAAGATGATGTAAAAATGACGGCAGACGTGTGAGTTGCAGCCTGGCACCCAGAGCTGGCACGCCGCATATGCAGCAGCAGCAAGAGGTACGCAGTGCTGAGCAGGTCAGGCTGTGTGGTGACAAGGAGTGCACACCGGCTCCGACACCGGCGGCTTTTTCACCCTAAAAATAGACAGGACGGGAGCATCGTGTTTAGAAAGATTCGCATGTTTCTGATGCAGAAACCCGCGTGAGTCTCCCAGCTGTGGTGAGTGCTACATTCCAGCAGCCGCTCAGCTGTTTCCAGCCCAGGTGTTCCAGAATCACGAGCTAGAAGTCAGGAGCAAAAGGCTGGAATAAAACTCATCACATTAATAAATACGTGAATTTGGGAGGCTGGAGATTTGGCTCCTGGTTTCTGAGCTATTGCGCTGTCTTCACTTCGTATGTTGAAGCTTTTCTCCACAATCCTGATGGCTAGAAACTGTGTCGCCAGCATTTAGACACTGCGTCTCGTTAAAATCAATCCCTTTTGAGGGTCTGGGCCTTGTGTCCGTTTTTAAATGAAAGCTGAGATTCTCCTGACTTATCCGTAGCAGGAGGCTTTAAGGACAACTGCAAATATTGCAGGACACTCGATAAAAGTACAAGTCAGACATGCAGCTGTTTAATTCATTTGCACTATCGCTGAGACAGTAAAACTACATGACCTGTTTGACTTCTATTTAGAAAGTTTCAGCGGGGTCGCTGTGTTAGTCTAACTTTAAAAACGAGTCGTCCTGTGGCACCTTAGAGACTAACAAAAATACATATAGTATCGTGCGCTTTCATGGGTGAAACCCACTTGCTCAGATGAGCTGGAGTGGAAATAACAGAAACCAAGATATATAGCAGAAGTAGTACCTGTCAATTGTCGGACCCGTGTTAATAAGGCTAATTAAGTGGGCTGGTTGTGTCCCCTTCATGGCCTTTGATGTGAAAATGTGGAGGTTAAAGGCAGGGGAAGTTGGCTTTGTAGGGTGTTAACCAATTAATGTCTTTATTCAAGTCCTGTAGTAGACAGGTAACTGCTTTTCTGCGCGCGCGTGCGAGTGCGTGCGTGTGTGTGCTAGTGCGTGCGTGCATGTGTGTGCGAGTGCGTGCGTGTGTGTGCGAGTGCGTGCGTGTGTGTGCGAGTGCGTGCGTGCATGTGTGCGTGCGTGTGTGTGCGAGTGCGTGCGTGCATGTGTGCGTGCGTGTGTGTGCAAGTGCGTGCGTGTGTGTGCGAGTGCGTGCGTGCATGTGTGCGTGCGTGTGTGCGCGAGTGCGCGCGTGCATGTGTGTAGTTGTTTCTGTTAGAGAGAGAGAGAGAGTTGTTCCTAATTAGAGTTATTTACTGGGCCCCCTTTGCCCGGTGTCAACATGTTGGATTTTGTACATCAGTGGTGGGGAACCTCAGGCGCCACGGACAGATGTGGCCCCCGTGGCTCAGGGCCCCCCCCCGCATTGGGGAGGCTGCACTGGCGCTCCGGCCCCTCACTGCCCACCACGGGGCTAGAACCCACAGAATCCACTAGCTTGTGCCCCCCAGGCTCTGGTGTGTGGGGGAATGCGGGGGAGGGTCTTTCTCCTCGGTCAGGCACCGCGTCAGGGAGGATCTTTTATGCAGCCCCCGGATGGATTTTTCTGTGGTCCGTGGCCCCCCACCCAAAAGAGGCTCCCTGCCCCCGTTCTGCGTTATGGGGAAATGGTTCGTTCCAAGCAGCAGCAGAAAGGAACCCCCCCCCCCCCCCCGGCTGCTTTCTTGGCGCTGCCGGCTGTTCTTGCAGGGTGGGCAGTGGTTCTGGCAGCTGGCGCCTGCCTGAGGTTCACGGCGGTGCCAGCCGGGGGGCCGTCCAGACCTGGTCATGCCAAGCGCGACGGGCACTGGCAGCACAGCCTGCGAGCTCTTAGCCGCAGGGCCCTTCGCCCGCACGCTGGGCCGCCGGCTCGGTTCTCCGCACCCCCTCTCCTCCGCGCCGGTTCCCACGGGGTTGCTCCTGTTCACACGCCAGCTCCTAGGCCGGCCTGTCCGCACCAGCTGGGTCAGGGAAGGCCGGGCGTGCCCGTGCTGGGAGCAGAGCGCTGGGTGCTGGTAAGGAAGGTGGGGGGAAGTCCTGGCTCGGATTCCCCGCTGGGGTAAAAGGGCAAAGCATTGAAGCCAATGCCCCGGCGCCCGTGCGGCTCGCGCTCTATTCCCATAGCCACTCCAGAACCCAGCCCACCGCCCGTGGCCCCTCATCCTGCGTTGGCTGTCTGGTCACTCCCAGGGTGGGTGGAGGGCGGGGGGGCAGGACTCTGAGGGTGTGTCAGACTACATGCCTCTGGCGACGGAGGCATGTAGATTAGGCAACCCAACATAGGGAAACGAAGTAGCGATTGAAATCATCGCCGCTTCATTAAAATTAAAATGGCTGCCACGCTGAGCCGATCAGCTGTTTGTCGGCTCAGCGCGGTAATCTGGATGCTCCGCGGTCGACAGCAAAGGCATTTTAGCCAGGCTGGACCTAAGCTCCATGAATCTCTCTCGCTCTTTGAACCCTGTTAAAGTCCCGGCGGCTGCTGCCCGCAAGGGCCACATGTGGAGCCACGATCCTGCCTGGGGCTCCGAGCGTGGAAAGCCGCGTTTCTTACCCTCCCTATGGCCTAGAGCAGGGCCAGCGGCTTCACACCCCGACTGGCCTGGCAGTGCCCCCAGCGGCCGGAGGCATGTACCAAGTATTGCTCTCCCGCGCGGGAGGCGGAAGTTACGCTCCTGGGGCAACGCGGCTCTTTGCTCGGAGAGCCAGACCGGACCCGGGACTTTGCAGCAGCTGTGTGTGTGGGGGGGAGGGAGGGATGATGTACGGGATGCGGGGTCAGTTTTTGCTCCCGGGATGGTACAGGCAAAGGGCTGGTGATGCAGCCAGCACGCTAGCGATTGGCTACCTCCCTGGCAGGCCACGCCGGAGAGATCGCTCTTTCCTTATCTGATCAAATTAGTGCTCCAAGTGCCATTAATACCCTGTCCTGCTCCTCCTCCGCCGGGGAGCATGGCCGTTCGTGTTGTCCCCCCGGAAAGCCAGCTGCCTTCTGCCTGCGGCGCTAGGCCCGTGCAGCGCGGCACCGAGGCGGTTGATGTGTCTGCCGAGGCAGTAACGCCCCTCTGAGCTTTGCAAAGGCTCGTTTGATGCCACCGAGGCAGCGCGCTGCTCCCCAGGCCGGCTTCCGGCTGCGAACCACCTTCGCGTCTGTCCCCGAGGGCCCCTAGCCACTGTGAGCCGACAGAGCTCGCGGCTTGCAAGGACTCTAGCACGCTCAGCCCGGGAGGGCCACGTGGCACTGCTAGGGGAAGTTCACAGCGACAGACGCTTGCTCGCCGCGGGTGGCAGCCACGTTTGCTGGCAGGCGCTGCACAGAGGGGTTGTCGGTGGCCAGGCTGGGCCCGTTGTTCTAAAAGCGAAGTCGTGGCCAATTGTTCTTCTCTGCAGTTAGATGAACTGGCTGCATTTCCCCTCCCGCCCCCCCACCCAAGGGCCTCTTTGCTTCTCTCCCGCTGTGGGTCGGGGGAGCCGCTGGGTGCAGGGAAATGAGGTTACTCTTTGCAGGGAGGGGGGTCGTTAAGAGATCAAGCGAGGCAAAAAAAAAAAAAAAAAAGGCATCTTAAATCGCCTTCCTGCTGAGAGAGGCTGAGCACAGACCTGGCTAATCCCAGCTCTGCCACTGACTAGATGGGTGCCCTTGGGCACATCACCTGCCCATGCGCTGCCTCGGCTTGCCCACCTGAGAGGGGATCGTTTACTAGCTAATAACGATGCCTGTAGAGCTTGGCCTTGTAAAGTGCTTTACAAAGGCGGGGGGGGGGGCTAGCCACCCCCACCGTGTGCAGCGCCAGCATCGCAGCCCAGAGCAGCACCCAGGCGTCCCGGTCTCGGGGCGCGGCGGGTGAGCGAGCGGCTGTTTGAGCAGCAGGCTGGGGCCCCGTCCCCGCACTGACGCTGTTGTGCCCCCCTTGCAGCTCAGTCCTCGCTCATGGCCTCTCCGCAGACCGAGGAGTTCTTCGATCTCATCGCCAGCTCCCAGAGCCGGCGCCTGGATGACCAGCGGGCCAGCGTAGGCAGCCTGCCCGGCCTCCGCATCACTCACAACAACCTCGGGCACCTGCGCATGGAGGGGGATGCCCAGGAGCCAGGGGACGAGTTCTTCAACATGCTGATGAAGTGCCAGGTAAGCAGCTTGCTCGCTGCACCGCCCCCGGGGGCCAAAGCCCGCTGCTCCTGGGGCCGCACCTGGGTGTCCTTGTAGCCTAGAAGGCTAATGGCATATTGGGGGCATTAGGAGGAGCGTTGCCAGCAGATCCAGAGAAGTGATCATTCCCCTTTATTCGGCGCTGGGGAGGCCACATCTGGAGTAGTGCGGCCCGTTCTGGGCCCCCCACGTGGACGCATCGGAGAGAGGCCAGCGGAGGGCAACAAAAATGATGAAGGGGCTGGTGCTTGTGGCTTACGTTAGAGAAGGAACAGGCGCCCCGGGAGCGGATGGGGTAGACGGATCTGCCTGTTGCCCGCGCACGTTCACCTCGGGCCCCCGACACGGCGTCCCAAGCAGCTCGCCCCGACCACGCCTGGGCCGTCTGATTGTTCTCTCCGCTTCCAGGGCCAGGGGGGTTGGAGAGCAGCCTGCAACTCCCTGCAGGGAGGTTCCAAAGAGGCTGGAGTGAGGCTGCTCTCGGGGTGGCAGACTGAGGAGCAAGGGTCCCAAGTTGCAGGGGGGGAGGTCTCGGTTGGAGATTAGGAAAAACGATTTCCCTAGGCGGGTGGGGACGGGTTCCCTAGGGAGGGGTGGAATCTCCATCCCTAGGGGTGTTGAAGTCCCGGCCTGACAAAGCCCCGGCTGGGCTGATTGAATTGGGTTGGTCCTGCCTTGGGCGGGGGGCTGGACTCTGGCTCCTGAGGTCTCTGCCCGCCCTGGCGTTCTATGATCCATGCCAGCTCACTCCAAAGCCTTTTGCCATGACAAGCCCCTCCCCGCCCTGGTGGCCTTGGGCCCAGGGTGGGAGTCTCGCCGGCTCCTTGTGGCTCCGCAGGGAGCTCGCTGTGCCCCCCGCAGGCTAACGCCAGCCCCGGAGGCACCCCCGTTTCTAACACCCATTTCTCCTCTCCCCTGGGCCGGGCTAGTCGTCCCGGATCGACGACCAGCGCTGCGCCCCGCCGGACGCCGTCCCTCGTGGCCCCACCATGCCCGACGAGGACTTCTTCAGCCTCATCCAGCGCGTCCAGGCCAAGCGCATGGACGAGCAGCGGGTGGATCTGGCTTCGGCCCAGGAGGAGCAGCAGCAGCCACCCAGCTCCAGCTAAGAACGGGGGCGCGTGGAGGAAAGCAGTGCTGAGCCCGGCTGCTCCACGGCGGACGTTCCCCGGGGCGGAGCCGCTCTGCCCGGCGAAGCGGGGGTGTGGAGGGGGCGGGGGGGTCTCCTGCCCCTTTGGGGGTGTCTTTCCTTGGACGAGGGGCCAGGGACAGTTTTTTCTATACGGCTTTTTACAGGCAAAGGAGGACTGGGCGCCAGCCCAACGGCACGGCTCCCGCCAGGCTGGGGGCCGGCGGCCCAGGGCACGTGCCAGGGAGGTAGCTGGACAAGTGGCTGATGCGCAGCTCGGTGGGGGGAGAGGCGTCTGGCTGGGCTGGGGCCCTTTGCCGGAGGCAGGGGGCGACCCTGGAGACGCTGAAGGGGCCAGAAGTTAGAGCCTCCCTCGCTCCCAGGCTGCAGGCCCCCACCCGCGATGTATTTTATTTCTGCCACCGTCTCTCTTCTCTGGACTTCTCCCTCCTCCCTCGCCAGGGGCACAGCAGGAGCCAGGGGAGCTGGATTCTGCCTGGCCTTGCCCAGGGGTGCCCTGGCACCGTTCCCATGCCGCCGCGTGAGCCCCAGTCAGCTGCCCCCGCGCCTGGCAATGTCTCTGCAAACGGAGCAGCCCCTGAAGCTTGCCCAGGAGGCTGCAGCTAGCACAGGCGTGGCCCCCTGGGGAGCCTCCGGGGCCGGGCGCGGAGCGCTGTGGTGCTGCTCGATGTGGGAGCCCGGGTCCCCGGAATCCCTGGTGCTGCCCCTCCAGCTGCTGGCCTGTGGGACCGAGCTCTGACCCCCGGGGCTCACGGCCAGCAAGGCCAGGTGTGAGGCAAAGCAGCCAGGGCTAATCCAGGGTGCAGCGGGAGCCCCAGGCCTGGCCCTGCGGCCCCCTTCACCACCCTCGACACGCTGAGCCGGCCTCGCGCACGGCCCCCGGCTTCACCCGCTCCTTCCTCCTCCCCGCGTAGCGAGGGGCCTCCAGCCTGGCAGGCCCTACACAAGCACCCCAGCAGCTACTGGCAGTGAGGGGAGCACCCAGGGAAGGGGCAGACTGGGGTGGGGACTGAGAAACAAGCCCCTGAGCCCTCCCCGAAGGCGGCTCCGCTGCTCCCCCGCTTTGCTGGGCCGAGGTGCCGCGTTGCAGCGGGGCCTGGCGGGGCGGAGCTGCACCGGGCCTGCCTTGGGCCTGGCCAGCTCCTGAATCTCCCCCGGGCCCGTCCCTGCGCCCCCACTGCCCCCGCGGCGGAGCGGAGGGTTCTCCGTGGAAGAGGTCCAGCGGCGAGCCCCTCCGGCCAGCTCAACGGCACCTGCCCTGTGCCCCGGTCCCAGCTGGGAGCAGGTAGCATCCCCCTCGGTGCTGCCCCCTTGCTCTGCCCTGCAAGGCCCCCTGCGGAGGCCGTGTTCAGTGAGGGCGCCAGCGCCGGGGTAAGAGGCCGCCTTGAGCGCCCAGCCCTGGTGGTGGATTTGTGCCTCCAGGGCCCCCCACTGCGGCGGGGGCTCAGCTTGCGGCCGCCTGACGTCTTTGCCATCTACTTGAATGTCCGAGCGTATTTATTTTTCACGTGTGCAGTTGCTAACGTCGTTCGAAGGGGGGTTTCCACGCACCCGGTACTTGGGTTTTCCTTCAGAAATAACCTGCCAAATGATTTAATATATAGAAGGGCGTCGGGCGCGGGGGGGCGGGGAAGGGGTCGTGCTTAATAAACACTTGTGGTCCAAACTTCCAGCGGAACGTCCTGATTCGTCACAAGCCCCCCCGGCCCCCCCCGGGCTCAGCACTCCCAGCCCCGGAGGGAGGAACCGGGGGTGGGGGGAGAGGCGCTCGGGGGCAGTCCAGGAGCAAGCGCTCGCAGCCTCCCCTCTGCGTGGGGCGTTCAGTGCGGACCCCCAGCCCCTGCGGCAGGGCTCCCAGGGCGCGGGAACGGGCCAAGGGCCAGGGTTGGAGCTAGGGCTGGGCCGTGGCAGGGCGGCTGAGGCTGGCTGCGAGGTGCCAGAGTGTCCCACTGCGAGCAGCCCTCCCCCGACAGGCAGCCCCTCCCCCCGTGCGATCCAGCCCCAGGTGAGGGGCGCACGGAGCCAAGCCCCCTCCCTCGACTGCACCGCTGTCCCAGGACAAAGGGTCGGGGGCTGCCGCTGAGCCGCTTTCTCACGCCAGCTCCCAGGCCCGCACTCCTCCCTCAGGCAGGCAGCCTGCCCAGCCAGGGGGTGCCACGGCGATTCCGCCCGGCCTGCCACGCTGGCCTCTCGCTCCTCTCCGGTGCTCAGCATCTGCCGGGGTGGGCGCGCCGAAGGCCAGCAGTGGCACCAGAATGACCGGGGGGGCTCCCCGGGGCGGCCACCTTCTGCTGGCTTGCGTCAGCCACGGGACACGCGCCGTCCTTCAGCTTTCAGCACGGAGCGGGTGGCGTTGGCCGGTGGCGCTGAGGGCAGCCCCCGCGGCTGGGTGCGGAGACCCACACGCCAGCCCCTGGGCGCGCTGGGCTGCTAACGAGGAGGCTGGGGGCCGTTGAGGAGCCCCACGGAGAAGGCAAGCTAGAGACATGAAGCAGAAACTGGGGTAAGTACAGGGCCCACCCGCCTTACAGCGAGCCCCCCCTACGGCCCGGAGAGCCCCTGAAGCAGGCCTGCAAAATGCGACTGCTTCTGGGGAGGAGGGCAGTCCCAGATCCTATACATTGCTGCCAGAGCCCTGCGCGGCGCGCTCCTGCCAGTGCGGAGGGCTGCCCGGGTAGGCAGGGCGAGGGCGAATCTGTCGGCTCCGCTGCGCTGAAGGGGAGCGGCAGGGCCGGGGGAGCTCGCGCAGCGAGAAACCTGGCGGTGCCGAGGCTGCGGGGAGGGAGGTGGCAGATGTGGGGGCTGGCCGAGGTTAGTCCCTCCTCAGGCACGGTGGAGTTTCCCCTCCTGCGAGGGGGGCAGGGGGCTGAGATCAGGGCAGTGCAGGGGGGGCTGATCCGCTAAACCAAGCTGTAACCCCTTGATAGAATGGACACCTGCCCCCCCAATGCCAGCACCTAGGAGCCCCGCTCAGGGCCCCCATAGCAGCGCTGCTCCTGCCGGGCCAAGGGGGAACCTGGACCAAAGCTGCAGGCTCTGGGGCAGGGTTCGCCGGCCCTGGGGGGGGCTAAGGGAAGGGGGGATGGGGTTGGCTTTCTGCACTGACTCCCGGCCCTGGAACGGGGAGCCCCCCAGCTCCTCTACACGCGGGGGGGGAGGGGGGTGCTCAGCAAGGCCGGGCCCGGCTGTGGAGGCTCAGAGCTGCCTGTGTGCTGGGCTGGGACCCGTTGTTCTCCGGCCCAGCAGTGCCAGGAAATGCGACTGCTTCTGGGGAGGAAGGCAGCAACTCCGGGGAGGTTTTGGACGAGAGCAGCAGGGGGAACAATGTCTCTGCCAAGACGGACCAGAGGCTCTGGGCAAGTGGACGTGGGGGGCCCACGGGGGGTTCAAGGGCGGTCGTGTAGTGCAGGCCGAGGGAAGGTGACTGGAATGTCAGGGCGCTCGGGTTACGGCCCCACAGACGTGCTGGCGGCGGAAGGGCGGTGGAGCCGCCTGGTTGGCCGGACTAGGAGCATTTTCCCCGATGCAGCCCCCTCCCCCACGAGCCCGGTCTTACCCCGGCTTCGCCCCCCCCCCCCCCGGCTCTCCCCACAAATGACCTGCTGTCTGTCTGGCCACTGCGCCACCCCAGTGTGTGTGGGGGGGGGGGATTCTAACATTCCCGGGGGCTGTAAACAGCTGGTACTACAGCTAACCGGTGAAACGATTCCCTTAGCGGGCTACTTCGGCACAGCCCTGCCGGCCGGCCCAACGCGACCCGGGTCCTGCTGGCTGACCCAATGCAGCCGGGGCTGCTCCGGCCTGGCCGGCCCCCCAGTTACCCGGTAAGCCTCATGCTAACTGGGGACCCTTTTCCAGCCCTACCTCCGCGTGGCCCCTCCCTGCCCGGCTACAGCTGCAGAAATCCCTGGGTTGGTAGGGCTCGGCCTCCTGGCCCCACGGTCGCCCAAGAGCTACCACGGGCCAGACCCCGGCCCTGGCCCCGGCCCCGGCCTCGCTCACCAGCGTGGGAGCCTTGCACGGATTGGCGTGGTGCAAGAGAAGCGTGCGACGGCTCCTCCGAGGAACCAGGCGACTCCCCCCACCCGTGCGGCTGTCACTGTCGTGTTCTTCCTAGACTGGCCGTGGGGGGCGGCTGCAGCGCGGGGGGGGGCTGGGTCGCCAAGGCTGGGGCTAAGGGGTGGAGAGAAGCCGTCCGTCCGTCCGTCATGGGGGGAAGTATCCAGGGCATCCACAGCCCCCCCCCCCCCCCAGCTCCTAAGGGTCCCAGGCTGGCAGCCCCCTGCACTGCCTGGCTGAGGGCTCTGCCAGGGCGACACCTGCTGGGCAAAGCGGGTATAACAGGAGGGCTGCACAACCCTTCGCACCAATCCCTCGTGCGAGGGTGGGCAACCTACAGCCCAGGCTGGGGGGAGGGCGAATCTGGACCCCGACTTGCCTGATCTTGCCCCCAAAGTTCAGGCTGCCCCCCCCCCGGCACTGGGCACCCAGCCCCCGCAGCCTCTAGCCCGCTCCTGCAGCCTCCCACCCCCCCGCCAGCCCCCCCCACCCCACTTTGCGCCTGATGCCTACCTCCTGCCCAGGCCATGCACCCCCCTTTGCTCCTGCATCGCCTCCCACCCAGCTCCCCCGTGTCCCCCCCCTTTGCTCCTGCACACACACCCTGGCCGGCTCCGATCCCGCTGCCCAGCAGCCCCCACCCAACAGTCTGAACCCCTCGTGTTTCGCCCCACCCCACAGCCATGGTTGGGGGGGTTCATACAACCTACCAGCCTGGCCCACCCTCGGGTCTCGTGTGCAGCTCCCCCTCCCCGCCCCCGACTGGGGCAGCAGCCCCTCAACCCAAAGACGGGTCCCTGTCGCCCCCTAGTGCTTACCCAGGGTGTTTCACCTGCAGCTCGCAAGGCACGTTCCCCCTACTGCTGGGCACAATACAGCCCTTCAGGGAGCCCCCACCCCCACCCCCTCCAGGGAAGCAGCCCCCGGCTCCAGAGTCCAGTTCCAGAGAGGTGGGACCCAGGTACCCAGCGCACACGGGCTGACGCGGGTCCTGTGGCCGGTACCGCCGGGCGCCGCAGACGGCCAGGCCAGCGGGCAGAGCGTTCACCCTCCAGGGCTGTGCTGGGGCATTAGCACTGGTTCCTGGGGGGGGGGGGGGGGGGGGGGGGGGGCTAAACGCATCTAACAGCCCCTCCCTAAGGCTTTTAGGGCTCTGGGCCCCTCCCCGGCTGGAGCGAGTCGCCCGGCACCGCTGCCTTCGGAGCCACTTTGGTTTGCAGCAGCGGAGGGGGAGCTGGGCGCTGGGTGGTGGGTGGGGGGGGGGGACAGGGCAGCTGGTGCAGGCGTGAGCAGGCCCAGCCGGCCCTCTGCTACCGTCCCCCCACCCTGGTGTCAGGCTGAGAGGAGCCGATAGACAAGCATGGCGGGGGGTCCAGGGGAGGCCAGGGCCTGACAGGCCGACAGGCAGTTCCCTGCCAAGGTCACAGGCTAGCACAGCAGCGGGTCACACCGGGGCGATGCAGCCTCCTGGGGCCGGGCGCGGGACGCTGCGATACCTGGCTTTGAGCCCCTGATCCTTCCTGTTAGCCAGGCTCCTCTGGGGGGTGGGGGCAAGGGGGGTGGCTGGGCTGTGGAGCTCTGGGTTCAGTTCTAGGCAGTGCCACAGACTCTCCGTGTGAGGCCGGGCAACTCACCGAGTTGCTCCATGCCTCAGTTTCCCCTGTTACCGGGGGGGGGGGGGGGGGGGGGGGGGGGTAAAAGCACTTCCTTTCCCTCCCCCACCCCTTTGTTTCTTTTTATAAGCAAGCCCGTCGGTGCAGAGATGGACTCCGTACAGCGCCCAGTGCCGGGGGGGGGGGGGGGGGATCTCAACTGGGCAGGACTTAGCTCCCCACTGCAGGCGACAGACGTGGCGACTGGGGCTGATCCCCCCAGCAGCAGCGCCCAGGGGGACGGGCACACGCTGCCCATACGCACCACCGGGGGCCGCCGGGCCAAGTGGAGTCCCTCCAAGAGCCGCCCAAGCGGGCGAGCAAACCCCACCGGGGGGGTGGAAGGTCCCAGCAGAGGTGCGGCGGAGGGGGAACTGGGCGCCAAGGCCTGTGCTGAAGAGAAGGGGGCTCGGCAGTTCTCGTGTCCCGGGCGGGCGGGGCTCAGCCTGCAGCCAGGGCGAGGGGCTCTCTGGAAAGACTTCTAGGGACCAGGGCTGTGATGCTCTGGCACAGAATCCCCTGGGGGCGGAGGGGGAGTTTAAAATATATAATGGAGGTTGCTTATCCCCCAGAACTGGAAGGGACCTCGAGGTCATCGAGTCCAGCCCCTGCCCTCACAGCGGGACCAAGCACCATCCCTGACACATTTTTGCCCCAAATGGCCTCTGCGAGGATTGAACTCACAACCCAGGGGCCTGGCGAGCGCCCCTCCCTTTCTAGGATGCAGGAGGGCAGGCTGCCCTAAGTCTCATGCCGAGGGCTGCCGGGGTCGGGTTTGGATCCGCACAGTCCAGTATTGGAGCTTTGAGAAAGTAGAAATGTTGGGTATTGGCTAAATCCGATGGGATGTCGATTGTGACGTCCATTGTGACGTCATGCCAAGCGTGTCCCCTGTTCGGAGTGGAATCCGTGATACAAAAGCAGGGTTAAGCAAATGTAAACAGTCCCCTCCCCCCCCCCCGTAACTGGCGCTTCATTCCCACGGGGGGGGGGCTGTTTTTACCCCTCCTGCCCTGCCTGTGCTGAGGATCTGCCCCCTGCCTCGCCCCAGCACCGCGTCTAATCTGCCTGCAGCCGCTGCACCCCCCCCCCTGCGCGCCCCTCTTCCCCTTGGTACCCCTTTTAGCAAGAAATTTGCAAAAACTTTCTTTTTTTTTGCAGATTTCTTGCAAAAAGGGGGCAGGGCGAAGGGCAGGGGCTTCAGCCGAGCTACTGCGCATGCCCAGTGCCCCCTAAGTAGCACCGTCTCATAGGTAGCCGCTTTCTACGCAGTGCGGGGGGGGGGGCTGCTGCCGGACCCCCCCCCGCGAGCCCCAGCCCCTCCCGCCCACACCGTGTGGGGCCCACGTGATCCTTTGCGCCCCCAGCTGCGACCCACTTTGGGGGGCCCGCCCCATGGGTGGTTGGAGCCACCGCGCCCCCCCACAATGCTGGGGCGCCCCCGGCTGCTGCGCGAGCTCCCCACAGCCCCCGGCTTCCCCCCTGCACAGGTGAGCCCCCAGGGCAGCCCCACCCCGCTGCTCTGCACCTGCCTCGGCCATCTGCGCCCCCCCCGGTTTGCAAGGGGGCGGCGCCCAGCGCAGCCCGCAGGGGGCTGGGCAGAGTCCGGAGCCCGGCTCCCCCTGCCCCCCCGGAGCCGCGACGCGCATCCAGCCTGTGCCGGCTCCGCCGCCTCCCGCCCCCCTGCGAGCGCCACGGCTCCAAACGCGCGTGTGCTGCGGGGAGGCAGTGCTGCCTAGTGGTTAGACGGGCTCGTGCGCCCCGACTCCCCTGCGTGGCACGATTGGGGCCCCGCGCTGCCTTCTAACCAAACCATCAACTCAACGTCACAGGGGCCAAGCAAATAGCTGGTGCCTCAAACTGCAACGTGCCCAGAACTGTCATATAAGGCGGGGTGGGGACCTAAGGTCCAGGGGCAGCCCCTGGATCTGGGTCCCCAGGCTCCAGCCCCCCTATTGGGGAGCCTGTGCTGCTATTCCAGCCCCTCTGCTGTCCCCCTGTGGGGCCTGAGCCCCCCTAGGCTCTGGTGTGCCATGTGGGAAGGATCTTTCTCCTCCTCACTTGGAGGTCAGGTCAGTGAGGGGTTGCTTCGGTTTGGAGTTTTTTTGCTTCTCACTTGTGTGCAGCCCGACTGACTTTCCTGTGGGTCAGCAGCTCCTGCCCCCAAAAAGTTCCTTGCCCTAGATATAAGGAGGCAGGAAAACAAAGGGAGAACAGCAATATATTCACTAGCAATCGAAATACCAATTCAGGCTTCTCTGCAATTTGCTTCTGTCAATAGTGGATTTTCTTGCCCAATTAACTTCTCTGCCATGCAAATAGATACATCTCTTCCTAGAGCGTTTCTGGAACAGGCCAGTCAAATCCAATCCAGCACACACAAAGCATGGAAGACCCTACAGCAACATTGTTGTGGAGCTTACAAAAGCTACCACGGTGGAGTCCTGGCCTATAACTAAATAAAACTTAACTTATGGCTTGATTTTCAGAGGCATTCGATTCCTATTGGCTTTGAGGCCTCAGAAGCTCTTCACCGCCTTAGTCATTGTTAGTTTAGACCCGTGGTCCCCAACACGGTGCCCGCGGGCGCCATGCGCCCGCCAGGTGCTCGGAGCTGGCCTGGCACCGGGCACATGGCAGGGGGAGCACCGGCCCCGGGTGCACGGCGCATGGCGAGGGGAGCGCCGGCCCTGGGCGCACGGCGCATGGCGAGGGGAGCGCCGGCCCTGGGCGCACGGCGCATGGCGAGGGGAGCGCTGGCCCCGGGCGCGCGGCGCATGGCGGGGGGAGCGCCAGCCCCGGGCAAGCAGCTATGGGGGGGGGCCGCCCCCGGGCATGCGGCTATGGGGGGGCTGCCCCCCGGGGCGCAAGTGTCCCCGCCCCCTGGCGCCCGGCGGGCGAACGGCCACGCCCCCTGGCGCCCGACAACCTTGAAAGGTTGGGAACCACTGGTTTAGACTAACAGGCTGCGTCTAGACTGGCAAGTTTTTCCACAAAAGCAGCCGCTTTTGCGGAAAAACTTGCCAGCTGTCTACACTGGCCACTTTGAATTTGTGCAAGAACACTGACGATCTCATGTAAGATTGTAGGTGTTCTTCCGCAAATACAATGACTCTCCTGTTCGGGAAAAAGCATTTGCACAAGAGAGCCAGTGTAGACAGTTGAGAACCGTTTTGGGCAAAAAAGCCCTGATGGCGAAAATGGCGATCGGGGCTTTCTTGCGCAAAACCGCATCTAGATTGGCCACGGACGCTTTTCCACAAAAAGTGCTTTTGCGCAAAAGCGTCCTGCCAATCTAGACGCTCTTTTCCACAAATGCTTTTAACGGAAAAACAGATGAGAACAGCACGATGCTGCTAAAAGCCACTAATGCAGTGGGCGGTGCTTTGCTCCTCAGGACCCAAACACCTTAACAAAGACCAACCAGTTCCAGGCTTGGAACAAGAGAACCAGGCAGGACTCCTAAGCGATGTCTACACTCGTGGCTTCTTGTGCGAGAAATATGTAACTGAGGCTAAGCGTGGACTATTGCTGAGCCTCATTAGCATATCTAATGAGCTGCCATTTTTGCAGAAGAGGCTCTTGTGCCAGGAGCTGTCTACACTGCCCCTTCCTGTGCAATAAAAACCCTCTTGCGCAAGGCCGTGATTCCTGAAAATAATCTGCGTAGCGGCCTTGCGCAAGAGGGTTTTTCTTGCGCAAGAAGGGGCCGTGTAGACAGCTCCTTCCGGTACAAGAGCCTCTTCTGCAAACATGGCAGCTCATTAGGTATGCAAATGAGGCTCGGCAATATTCCACGCTTAGCCTCATTTGCATATTTCTCACGCAAGAAGCCGCAAGTGTAGACATAGCCCTAGTGTCATTTAAAAAATGAGGCTAGTTTTCAAATCACTTGCACGTGCAAGAGCGACGACGATCCCAGCTGTGAAAAACAACTTCCATGTGACTGGGCAAAGGTGAAGCTGCCCGGGGCAAAGACAGGAATAAACCACAGGACAAGGATTCACTGATCTTGAATTTATTTAAAAAAAAAAATCCAGAAAGTTGAAAGGGGGAGAGAAATGGCAAAGTCCGTCTCTGCCCAACGCAGGGCAGCGGGAGCTCTGCTCAGGTTGCTCCCTTGTCTCCAGAGTCCGGGGATCTTCCTCCACCTTCTTCTTCTGTCTCCGCAGCCGTCTCCAGGAGCAGTTCCAAGGAGTCCTCGCCAACCACACGTCTCACTTTCTCCCCTTTGGCTGCCAGGATTTCCTCAATGTTCCTGAACGACAAGTTAAAAACCACTAGTTACGTTGCCAAAGCGTCCGCGCAACTTTGCAGCTGAGGCGTAGGGGCGCTCCGCTGCATTCGGGTTTCGCTATTAGTGGGGATTCAAGTTCGGAAGATGGAGGTAACATTTCCCCTAGCGGAGCTCGTCCCAGTGGCCTACGGAGCAGATGAGATTACACAACCACATCTCAATCTGATCACTAATTTGGCAGCTATGGTTAGACCGAGGTCGATTTTCAAAGGAGTTCAAAGCCTTTGAAATTCAACCTCCCAGCCAGAGACTAGCAATGTTTCAATAAGACCTGAGGGAAAACAAAAAAGTAACATATCCAGCAATAAAACTGCAACCAGCAACAGTGATATCTGTGCAACATGCACCTTCTAATCTAGCTGTGTTCGCTACATCTCACATACTTGGTCTTGGTTGGGCGATTCCATTATTTACACCAGTGTCTCTCAATCTTTTTTATAAAGTACCTCTTTTTAAATATATATATACACACACACCCTTTTTTTAAAAAACAATTATAAGTTCCCCCAGTACCTACAGTTTTCAGACACACACTTTTTTTTCTTCCATTGCAACACATTTGTTTAAACAACTTAATCGTATAACCGAGCGGGAAATAAAATTTTGGGGTGTAAAAATTACAAAAATAATAAAGCGCTGTAAAACTTAGAACAAAAATTCAGGTTTCTCCAAACTGCAGTTGTTTTGAAGTACCCCCCCCCCCCGACTTCTCGAGTACCCGTCCCACTGGTTGAGAAGCACTGATTTACACCACCCATCTGCACCACATCAGAAAACTCAGCCGTTGGCATCCATTCTTTACAAAGTAGCTGAATCAGCCCAGCAATAACTCTCCTGCAGCATTTAAACCACCACTTACACAGCCTGTAAGAGACAGAACTCCGGTGTGCTGGCTAGATGGGGTTGGGCTGCGTTTTGATGATCGTGAGCAGGAAGAGCTGCTGTTATGGGCACTGACCTTTTCCCCTCCAAATCTGAAAACCATCCCAGGTTATCTGCTATGACGTGGTGATTCTTGCAACCAGGACACTTCACTATCACCACCCCGTTATGATATGCCTGTTTGGAAATCATTTTTGCCGACCGCGTATTGCAGACCTACAAGATGAACACAGTTACTTTCATAACCAAGTATCAGAAGGGTCGCCGTGTTAGTCTGGAGCTGCAAAAGCGACAAGGAGTCCTGTGGCACCTCATAGACTGACCGATGTATCGGAGCAGGAGCTTTCCTGGGCAAAGACCCACTTTGTCAGATGCAACGTCTGAGGAAATGGGTCTTTGCCCAGGAAAGCTCCTGCTCCGATACATCGGTCAGTCTATGAGGTGCTACCGGACTCCTTGTCGCTTCTTCATAACCAAGATGCTCAGATGCTTCACCCACCCTCCTCCCCAGGACTCCCCCAAACACCAACCTGCCCCAGATCTCCCAGGCTCCCTGTCTGCCACCCCAGGCTCCCCCTGTGCCCCCCACATCCACCCCAACCCCCCCTTCTGCCCCCCACATCCACCCCAGCCCTCCCAAGCTCCCTCTCTGCCCCCCCACACTCCACCCCAGGTTCCCCTTCTGCCCCCCACATCCACCCCAGCCCCCCAGGCTCCCCTTCTGCCCCCCACATCCACCCCAGGCTCCCCCTCTGCCCCCCACATCCACCCCAACCCCCCTTCTGCCCCCCAGCTCTCTCCCTCTCTGCCCCCCACATCCAGCCCCCCAGGCTCCCCCTCTGCCCCCCACATCCACCCCAACCCCCCTTCTGCCCCCTCTGCCCCCCACATCCACCCCACCCCAGCTGCCCCCCACTCCACCCCAGGCTCCCTCTCTGCCCCCCACATCCACCCCAGCCCCCCAGGCTCCCCCTCTGCCCCCCACATCCACCCCAGCTCCCCCAGGCTCCCCCCCGCACCCACCCGGCAGGTGAACACCAGCCCGTAGCGCGCGGCCTCCCCCTGCCCCAGGGCGCTGCAGAGCCGCGCGCGGCCGAGGCCGGGGCCGGGGCCGGGGCGCTGGGGCGGGGCCGTGGGGCTGCACGAGCCCCGGGCGGCCCCGCAGCGCCCAGCCGGGCCCCGAGCAGCGCCAGCCTCCACCCGGCCCGCAGCATCGCGGCCGCTGAAGCCCGGGCGGCCATCTTGGGTGTGGGCAGCGCGCCCGGCAGCCCGCCCCGCCCGGCCGAGAGCGGGGGGGGAGCCCCTGCTGCCCCCCCCCCCCCCGGGATACGGGCCCCCCCAGCGGGATACGGGGGAGGGGCTTTCCCTCCTGCAGACTCAGCAGCCCCCCCCCCACTGATCCGGGTGCCCGGGGCTCCCCCCAAATCCTAGCGGGGCCTCCCTCCCCCTTCTGCCCCGAGTCTCGGCCCCTCGGGCCCCACACGGGCTCAGCGGCTCTGGCCCCCCCCAGGAAGGAGGAAAACAAACGGAGGCAGCAGGCTGGAGCAGTCCAGGGGCTCGGCCACATCCCATCCTTAGGTGCTGACTCAGCAACAGCTGTTCCCAGGCTTTAGGGCGAGCGCACCCCTGAAGCTCATTGTTGAAGCAAATTGTTTATTTTTTACTCCGCTTCCTTTTTGCACAGACTATTGCAATGTACAATGTGCTACCACCGCTGTGATCCCCCGGCTATTACACTCCCGCGGCTCTAAGTCATTTAAACTCAGATCCCTTCCAGGAGCACGTCATCCCCATTCAATACAGAAGAATCAGGGTTCTGAGAGGCTGCAGCACAGATACATGAACTGATTAGGTGACTTGGCCAAGGCCATGGAGAGTTGCTGTGGCAGAGGCAGAAATATACTCCAGGTAGCTTCCCAGTTAAGTGTCTTCAACTTGGGCAGTGTTCGAGATGGTTGGTTAGAAAAAAGTTTTTAACGCCAACCCCGTAGATAGGTAGAAGGGAAGATTCTTGCATACAACCCCAGCAAACTTTTTTTAAATTCCTGTTGCAGTTGGGCAGATGCTGTTAGGAGCCTTCAGTGTCTGTGTTGTCACTACCAGTGGTGTTTTCCCAATCCACTTCATGGTGTCTTCCCTTCTGCACCCTTCTCAATGCCCTCTTTCTGTAAGTTAGGTTAAACAGGAGAAAAAGAAAATTCCATGATCAACCAACATCTCAGTTACTGATGTGAACCCAATTAGTACTCAGATAGGACTGCACCGTTGCAGTGACATGGGCAAAAGAACAATTAAGGCCTATTGCCCTTCATTCACCAGGACACAAAGTAATCATCTACTAAAGGTGAGGAAGAAGTCACTATCTGAATCCCGCCAAACATCATTGTTAATTTGGGTAGCTTTATCCAAGAATTACCCACAATTGTTATAATTCTGGGTTTCCTCAAGCATCCAATATGGGCTGTGATCAGAAGCACTTGATTGTGTGCAGACGGATGATCAATCTAGAGCAGTAGAGGCATTCCTGGAGTCCTCTAAACACAGCACAGGGGACTGCAAGAATTTCTTAACTTTCAGGGTACGGCTAGAGTAGCGGGTTTTTCCAGGATACTAGAAATATGCCAGAAAAACTCCACCCTGTCCAGGGAATTGTTTGCTCTTCCACTTTTCTGCAGCAGAGCCCTGTATACCTCGTTCTCCAAGGAATAAGGGTTCCAGCGAAAGAGGAGGCTCTCCCCGGGGCCAAATGGCAGAAAAGCCTGTTCCGGAAAAGCAATCAGAAAAAGCCACGCAAAGTGCAGGGAGCAATTTGTGTAGCCTTTTCCAATAAGAGTGTAGTCTAGGCTTTGCCTCACTTCCTTCTGCAATCCGAATGTTACATAAGAGCCCAGCACGCTACCACTTACAAAAGCAATGGTACATGGCTTTAAACACTTCCTGTAATCTGCTGCAGCATTTAGATCTTCAGGATCATTTCTATTTAGTGTGTAAATTAAGGTACACGGCTGGCAAGATGCTTGGCCCCCTTCAGCCAGCAGGAGGCAGAACTGTTCAGCCACTTTGTAATTGTTTTGAAAGGGCTCAGAGCGACTCTGACCATAAGAGGTTGCTCTTTGCTGTCAGCAGTAGCAGGCTGGAACCCTCCACTAGTAAAATCAAACTTACACTTACAGAGTCAGCACTTCCTACAGTATAGTGCCCCCAGGGACAGTGAAGTGCTATTTAAAGAGGGGGGTTTTTTTGGGGGGAGCATATTGTGTTCCTGCCACCTGGACCGCCTCTTCCCCATCAGCACCCTGATCCTCATGGTCAGGCCCTCCTGTACATACAGCCTGATTGTGTGGCACTGACCCAGTGCATGAGGTCACAGTGCCACCCAAGTATGGGCCATGGCCCCAGTGCCCTCCCCCCCAACTTCATGGCCTCTGAGTTCCCGCTCTGTGGAATCAGTAACCAGCAGGAGTCTGACACGCAGACGGAGAGACGGCCCCATTTGTTTCAGTGCCAACGCGCTGGCTGCCATTGCGGCCGGCGTCAGGCACATCCAGGACTAACTGAGTCACTCCGGCTTGAGCTAGAAAAGGGGTCAGGCACTGCAGGGCACACAACAGTGGCTAGGAGGGATGTAAGCAACTAGTCTCTTCTCCTCCCTCCCCCACACCTGTATCAGAAAGAGGCAGCAAGGGGGGCAGGGAGGAGAGGATGTTGAGGGGAGCTGGCTTAAAAGCTGGCTCCCCCCTCAGCTGCATAGGAAGGGGCAGTGGCGATGTTCCACCTTTGAAATATACAAGAATCCCCAAAGGGGCTCTTGTACATTTCAAAGTGGAAGCGCGGCATGGAGCCTGGGGCCAGCAGGGGACTCTCCTCGCAGCCTCTCCTAGTGGGGCTCTGGTACATTTCGAAGAGGGAATGCTACGCTGGCCCTTATCAACTGATCGAGCAGCCAACGGAAATCCCATCCACTAGTCCATTAGTTAATGAATTGAAATAACATCCCTAGTGACCAGTGGGCTATGCAAGCATGGCAAGAGCAGACCTCCGATAGTGCTCAAAGCTGTCCTTCATCCGCCGTCGCTCCTTCTCAGCCAGCTCCCCGTTGGTTGGACCCCCCTCCTGGAAAGGAAAAGAAAGGCCAGGCCTCGCTGAAACATGGGCCGGGAGCGTTACTTTCAGCCTTGCTGTACCGCAGGGCCAGGAACTACATGGACAGGCAGGAGTTGGCCCCAGAAGGACAAAGGAAAGGCCTGCGGGACAGGGCAGGGGGGGAGATGGTGGGGAGCTTGGACAGCTGCTGGCGCACATGGCAGGGCACTGCCTGGACCAGTGGTTTCCAGGTGTGCGCAATTCACTTGTTGACAATGAACCTGTACCAACGAACCGACTCAGAGCGACTTCATGGCCAAACCCAGCCGCTGGCAGCTGTTTGGAAGCACTCAAGTGTTGTGCTGGCAGTTTGATGTTCCCAGGTCCCCGAGGAATATTACAGCCGCATGCGTTCCCTCCTGGCCCTAGTAACCTGCGTGTGGCTGAGTTAGGCTCAGTCCCTGGCTTGCACTTGAAGCGCTCGGACCTCACTTAAGGGCGTCCAATCGATCGACGATCCACCCACCGTGCCTGCTGAACTGCCCTTGTCTCTCCTGAGCAGGCTGGTTCTTCCCAACACCCAGGGTGAGCTGTGCAGGAGCCTGCTCCCGCGTCACTTAAAGGATTAGCGCTCATGCGACCGAGCCTGTCCCAGGCAACGCGGCTGTTTGCCTGCAGAGAGGGCTTGGAGGAGGAGGCCCTAAACATCAGACTCAGAAGATAACCCACTGAGCATCTCCCGCTGCAATTTCCAAAGACAGCAGAGCTGCGGGGGTCACTGAAGGGATGTCCAGTCACCCATTTGTACAGCCAGCCGTTCACACCTTCTTCCCAGCAGCAAGGATGTGAACAGTTCTCGTACGCTGGAGATCACTTCATCCCAGGCTATGGCTGCACTGCTCTTCCAGAAAAGGCTGCACGTTACAAACCGCAACTTGCATAGCTTTTTCCACTTTTTCCAGAAGAGGCTTTTTTGACAGCTGTCTACACAGGGCCAGATGTCAGAAAAAACCCTTTTCCGGAACAGCTGTTCCTCATAAAACGAGGTTTACAGAGACGCCAAAAAAGCACGTCTGCTCTTCCGAAAACAATTTCAGAAGAGTAGACGCGTTGCCTGGACACGACAGTTTTTCCCGGGATCCCAGAGGAATCCTGGGGAAAAACTCAGTAGTGTAGACATAATCCCAGACAACGCAGGTGCTGAACATGCCCAGCCAACAGATGCTGAATGTTAGGAGCAGGAGGAGACACGAGCAGTGTCTGGGATATAACATTAGGAGAAAATGCAGAAGCAGAGAGATTTTCAAGGGCTGATGGACGAGAAAGGAAACGCTCCCTCGTGCATAGGAAATTGCTTAAACCCCATATGGTTCATTTTAGAAAGTCAGAGGCTCAATATCGTCCCTTACATTTGAGGTGGATTATCCCTGAACTAGACCCAGCCTGTCCACTTCAACAAGGCTCCCGTTGAGTCTAATCTCTTTGGGATAAGCACAGGCTGCATAGGCACGTAGTAAATGCATCTCGCACGGCTGGAGGCCTGATCTGGCGCTATGAACGATCAGTGACCACAGGAGTTTGGGGTGTGCAGGATCAGCCGCTAAATCCAAACGTGCAGGTCAAGTGGATGGAGTGAAACACCAACCAATGTCCCAGAAGTGCCCCGCTGGAGATGGTGCCAGGAGGCTGCCCGGTCTTGTACTCCCATGCCTTGAAAGCAGTACGTTCCAGGCTGATAGAGCAGCAGCGATAGGGATGTTAAAATGCGTGTAACTGATTAAACCTGTAACTGCTGAAAATGTCAGCAGCCAGCTCCCCAGGAGCCGGTGCACACTGGGAGCCAGCACACGGTGTTAGGCAGCTCCCTGGGAGTAGGTGCACGCAGGGAGACGTCGTTTAAGCTGGCTTCCTGTGCACACTGGCTCCTGCCCACGGCCCCTGAAACAAAGGCAGCTCCCCGGTTCCGGACTGGGAGGCCTGTGTAGCTATTTGGGTAACTGATAAGCATGAACCTACCGGTTTCCCATTTAAACAGCTACATTCTTACATCCCTAGGCAGCAGATGTGTTAATTGGCAGACGCCGTTCAGCAAGCAGCAGCTTCCAGAAGAGAAGACAAGGACTCCGGCTCCGTGCTGCAGCGGAAGGCTGAATTTGCTCAGAACGCCCCACAGCCCTCCCTGCGAAAGCAGCAGGCACCTCCGAACAGGGCAAGCCTATTGCAAATCCAAGCGTTCATCGAGGGGAGGGCGGCCCCAAGCAGCGGGGGGTTCGCACAGACACTTACGTTTGAGGACGGCAGGCGCTGGATGTTTTCCAAAGCACTGAACTGCTGGTTCCCACCGCCAGGGTGATCCGCTGCGAGAGAAGGAAAAACCGCCGGTGTGATCCCAGGCTGGTGCTATCACCTGCGTGACGGCCGCACTTGGGACCCCGCTGTCCTAGAAGCAGCCCCAAAGAGCTTTCCATCCGACAGGCAAGGCAGACGGAGGAAGGAGTCTCCCTTTGTACAGATACAGAACAGGGACTCAGACCAACAGATTTGCCTGAGACCCACCCAGGGATTGTGGGGCAGAGGCAGAAATGGATCTTTGATCTCCCAGATCCCTATTCAGGGCCTTCACCACAAGCCCATCCTTCCTCACGTCATTGGTTGGTGCTTTTACACCCTTCGGACAAAGCCTCCTTGCAGACGTTGTGCATTTCGTACCCCGGGTGTCCCGAGGCGCTCTGCTGAGTCAGCCAGCGAGAACACAGGGGCTGATGCAGGGGAGGCGTGTCACTAGCACTTGCTCACACCGACTGTAGGAGATGGCATGTGCAGAGTGCTCGGTGTTTTCAAGCTGCCGTACAGACACTCAGCCAGTCTTCCGCCCTCCTTGGGATGTGATCTGCATGACTATCCCCCACTCGCAGAGGGATAGGAAAAGGGGGACAGAATTAAAGGGACTTGCCCAAGGCTATATGACATGTCAGTGGCGGAGGTGCTCGATTCCAAGCCACCGTTCAGTCCTCCTAAAGCAAGCTGCCTATTTTACTGGGTGTTGGAATCCTGCTCAGGACAGAGGGGTTTTCCCCTGACTGTTTGAAAAAAGAAGATCCTGGAAGCTTTTCTAGCTGGTGTGGTACGAACCCAAGGGACAGCAAAGCAGCCCCTCAGCTTGCTTACTTTAGAGACTCATGTAGAGATCACGTTCCCTAACAGGATCGCCTCTGTCCATGCCAAGTCACATTTAATATCACACTCGAGGGTCACGTTAACACAGCCTCCTTTTCTAGCAAGGTCGGCCCTATCTCGCACTGTGCTAGGGCCTTGTGAACAGGACCCTCCACCGACTAACCTGCACTGGTATTCCACGGCGCACCAGGGGCTCAGACTTTTCGTGACCTCCCTTCCCAAACGGGTGAACAAATAGTCATGCCCCTCAGAAGGGTAAAACAGAAAGATTCCCCCCACGCTGGAGGCTCCCTTTTTATAGCTGGAGCCTTTTTGGAAGCGTAGCTCAGCCCCTCAGCATTGCCTGACAAGTCTCCCTCGGTGCTGAGTCATTTCCACTCGGGACTGCACAAAAGCAGAACCGGGGACGGCCTGTTCATTGGCTAGTTCTGCTTTTGTCAAAGCCCCTCTGAAAATCAGCGAATTCAAGGGGGGAAAAGTCAACTCAGCAAAGAGCTGGAGAAAGGCGCACAGTCCAGCGACAGGGGAGTCCTGCACCCGGGTTCTGCTCACGGACCTTCCCCGCTACGCAGCAAGAGCCTAGTTAAGTCGCTAAGGCACGTCTACGCAGCAGCGTTGTTTCGGAATAACGTCGTGCGCGTCTACACAGCAAGCCCGCTATTTCACAGTCAGTCAGTGTGAAAGAACGGGCTTCCTACTCCGAGCTGCGTAACCCTCGCTGTACGAGGAGGGAGGGGAGTGGGGAAGAGAGCTCTATTTCCAAGCGAGTGCTGTGTAGACAGCCCCGAAAGCCGGAATAAGCGATTGGGACGTAAGCGACGCCAATAGCCTCGCTCGAGTTGCGCCGCTTGTTTCGAGTTTGGCTCTGCTCGTAGACGTGCCCGTCGGGTCTGACTGCCACCGGTGCCTTGCGCCCACCATACGTCTGACCTCACGGGGGACAGAATCCTTCCCAGGCTTGAAACCTCAGGCCCCGCACCCCTCTGAGCTCATTGTTCCTGGGGCAGCGCTTCATCGGCAGCCGCTTAACGTCGGGATGCTAGGACCACATGGCACAGCCCAGCTCCCCCTTCCAGCTGGCAGCTACTTGAGCAGCCTCAGAGCTTTCCCCCTCCTTCTGTCCCTGTGCTCTAAGGGCTCAGAGACATCCCTTTCGCTCCGCACTTGCCTGATCAGACTCTCTCCCTCTTAAAATTGGCCGAGACCAAGGCACAGGGAGGCGACTGGGGGGTTCCAGGCACCTCCGTTTTGGGGGAGCCTCGTGGAGACACCTTTGTGGACGGACTTCTACAAAGTGCTGAGCACTTAGCCAGATTCTTCCAGCGCCTCCCCGACGGGGGCCCCCAAAATCATTATTTTTGAGAGGCCAGGCCGCAGAGACTCCCCAAGGCCACACGGACCGAACCCAGGAGCTCCTGATGCCCCCGCCTGCTTTCCCCACCAGCCGGCCTGCCTCCGGATTACTGCTCTACCGCCGCCACGCTGAAGTGAAAACAGAGTCTTACTTGGATCCGCCTGCTGCGTGTCCTCAGCCAGGGTCCCATCTAGGTTCCCATGGAGAGAGAGCTTTGGGACAAAAAGGAACAGGTCTCCTCTAGGGAACTGGCGAGACTCATTTTCCTCCCTTCTCCCTCCGAGCCCCCCAGGATTCCTCAAGTTTCCCCTTCGGCGAGAGTTGCCAAATGTAGCTCTCCCCTTGGTGAGCCGCCTGTAGACACAGATGCTCTATGCACACAGGAGGCCAAACACTGCTCCGCCCCCAGAGGGGAATAATTCTATTGTGTGGACAGCCTCCTTCATCCCGGCAATACCCTCACCCGTTGCTGAACGCGGCTGCCTCCAGCACCCCTTCCCCAGCGGCTGGAGCAGCACGGGGGGGAAGCAGAGGCTGGCTCTCCAGTGGGGTGCACGGGGGACACAAGGAGGCAGGTTGTCAGCGTCTGCGCTGGGGTTTCACTAGGCCACCGGGAAGGAGCTAGGATCTGTACATGACCACACGGGTCCCGGGCCTTAGATCTCCCCTGGAGGGTACAGAGCTGCGATGGTTCCAACCCGTTAAGCCGGCCCTGCCTCCCACCCCATTTCACAACACTAATACCCCCTCACCCGGCTGCTTTCCACAGAGACCCAGGCTGCAGCGGCATAGGGTGGGGCTTGGGAATACTCAGGGCTCCTTTGCATCCAGGCAGAGGGAGGATCCCTTTTTATTCCCGCCTGGCATCTTGCTGGGAGATTCGAAGGACTAGGCAGAACCACCAGCTCCTGCTTCTCGGCAGCTGAAGCCCTCTGGCCGTGCTAGGGACCACGCTGGAAAGCTGCCTCAATGCTTGTCCCTTCTGCTCAGAGTCCGAGGGGCTCCCCACGCCAGGGGGGCTGCCAAACGGGGCCCTTTTATTTGGATCCCGATCAAAGTCATGCTCACAGGGCCCTGCGTCTTGGCCCAGAATCTGAGCTGCTGCCCAGGGTGCTTGGAGGATGCTCGTGATGGGTGCACACACCCTCTTCCCTGTAAGCTAGGCGCTTGAGCAGCCACCCAGGAGATATTCAGCTGCCCCCCCCCCAGCATGTGTTTGTATGGGTGGTGCACACCCACACATGCCTCAGTGCATGTAACAAAATTTATTCCACACACGGATGGAAAAAATTAGAGGGAATATTGCTCCTGATCCCACCTGGCCATGGAGCTGGTCTCCAGCATGAAGCAGAGCAGCCTTAGTTCTACTCTAATCCTGGTCTCAGCTCTCAGGGCTGCCTTCACCACGCCCCTCTCCCCCAGACACACACGCTGTTCTGGCAGCGGCCAAGTGGGCAGGACAGACGAGCTGCTAAGGGAGGGTCTGCACCTTCTAGAGGCATCTCAGCACCAGGGGCCTCCTCCGTTGGCTGATTACGTGGCAGTGGGAGGTGGGAGGGGAGTTCCCGGGTGCTGCGCACCACTGGAGCACAAAGAGAACCTGGCTGCAAGTTATCCGCTAAGGAGCCTTTGAGCAGAACTTGGTAGCCCAGAGACCCGCCTGAGGGAGGTCAGAAGAAAGCCACTTTTCTCACCTCGAGGGAGCTTCTGGGCGAGGTGTCATCTAGGTCAGAGGTCTGGAATGGTAAGAAAACAAGCCAGTCAGGGCCGATCTGGAGGGCACGCCAGTGCTCCCTGGAAGCCGGGCACTCGGGCGGCCACCCTGGAGAAATTCAGGTGCCACCCAGCTCATTAGCAGAGCACTCCCAGCATGCTCTTCTACTGGTGGGGCGTGCCCCTCAGTGCACATAACATTTATTCCTCATGCAGACGGAAAAAAAAAGATTTGCGGGAACATTGGAGCATGCCCCACAGGAGAGCGCGGAAGCGACGGTGCACAGAACGAAAGCGATTCACCAATTCTCGCTGTTGCCTCCCCCTACTGGCCCAGCCGGAAGGCACCCAAGAGACCACGATATTCGGGCGTTTTTCGTTCTGGGCTTCGGAGCAGAGCGCTGGTACATCTTCCCACCCCGGCGGCTCAAGCCGCCACCTTCCTGGGCGTCAGTTGCCAGTGACCGGCAAGTTGGCCTGGATGCCCCAGGGCCAGCCCCAAACGCAAACCCGGAAGGGGTGCGTTTGCGCAGGTGGAGACTGTACCCAGGGGGAGCTCTGCAGCGGCCAATCCCAGCATCCCTTGTCTGACTACAGCGGCCGATTGCTGAACGGAGGCTGATCCCAACCACAGACGGTGGCGGTGTCTGAAGCGAGTGAACGCCCACAGCCGGGGCCCACCCGCCTCTTCCCCTACCGGAGGATAGTGCCCACAGGCAGCCGCAGATTCCTGCAGACCTACCAGCGCGGGCTGCTCCTGGTGCAACCTTTTCAGCTTGGCCTCGGCGGCTAGTAACTGGCCTTCCTTCTGGAACAGCTGGAGCTGCATCTCGTCGTACCGCTCCCCCAGCTCCCGGATCTCCTTGCGGTAGGCGTCTTTGGCGACCAGGCTCTTGGAGTATTGCATGTGGAACTGCTCTCGGGTCAGCAGCGCCTGGGGCGGGAAGCGGGAGGGCAAAGCGGGTCACCCACAGGGTGTCTGAACCTGCACTGCCCGTTACTTCGGCAGCCGGGCTCCACGCAGGAGACGGTCTCACCTGGTCTCTCTCGGCCGCCACCTCCTCTATCTGCTTCAAGATGGCCTCGATGCGATCCTTGTACATCCGGGAGTCCTTCCGCAGGGCCGTGCACTGCAGCTCCAGCACCTCCTTCTCCTCCACGTGCTGCAAGGAAAGCACAGGAGCACCTGGGGCCAGCTTGGCCGAGAAACCCAGCGCCGGCGGCAAAGGGGCTCACTTCGCCCTCACTACAACCCGCGGGTGGTTCAACAATCGGACTGAGGGCGGAGCCGGGCCGGAGCACGGAGACTCTTCTACAGTCGGCCAAGGCCAACAGCACAGAGGAGTCCACACGACTGTTCAGACAGCCAACACTCGGAGCAAGGGTTAGGAAGCTGCTGAAGGGACCCCTCTCACTCTCATGCATCTGAGACATTAACAATACAAGCCCCCGGCTCCAGGACGCCGCAAAGACAACTGAAGGCCAAGCACAAGGGCCAGCTCTAGGGCAGAACACACACTAAAGGGCCTGGAGGGTGAGTCGGAGGCAAGGAGACCTGGCTAAATCCCAGCTCCAGCCCTGGCTTGTCTTCGACAAGTCGCGTGGCCTCTTGGTGCCTCAGTTTCCCGGGGGGGGGGGCGATGCTTACACCTATTGAGAACGTGCACTGAGATTGGCAAGGGGGAAAAGTGCTTTGAAGGCATCATCCACTGTCTGTGTGTCCCTGGCCAGCCTCTCAGTAGTGCCCCATGTTCTTCATTTCTACTTCAACAGCCCGGCACCACGTTGTCTTGGGTCGGCCTCGTTTCCGCTTCCCCTCCGGGGTCCGGCGCACAGCAACCTTTGTGATGGAGCTTCCATCTTCCCTGAGCACGTGCCCAATCCATCTCCAGCATCTTTTCATAACGATGGCGGCCATGTCGTCTTCTTGGCTCCGCACAAGCAGGTCCTGAGTGGAAATTATTCTTGGCCAAAAAATACGGAGGGTCCTCTGAAGACTTCTGGTGTGAAAAGTCGACAATGTCGTACTCGGTCATCCGCCAGCATTCTGATCCGTTGATAAAACACAGCGCTGATGACACTTCAGCTTGGCATGGATGCTGGGCTGTGCTGACTTCCACGCAGCATTCAGACTCAAAGACATTTCTGGCTTTACTGAGTCTGCTCTTGCTATCGCTTCTGACGCCTCCGTCTTGCCTGATGTACTACCCAAGTATGTAAAGCTCTCTGATAGGTAGGTCTTGGTCATCGATCTTAACTGATGCTGGTACCTCAATATTTAGGGTCATGACTTGGGTCTTCTGGCTAACTCTCAATCTGACCTGTTTTCCGAAGGTGCAGAGTCGATTGGTCTTCTCTTGCATATGACGGTGCGTAAGAGAGCAGCATGAGGTCATCAGCAAAATCAAGGACCTCTAATGTGGACAAGACAGTCCATCTGATGCCTCTTGGATCATCTTCTGTTGCACGCCGCATAACCCAGTCTATGACTAAGTTAAAGTGCATCGGAGACATGACGCATCCCTGCCTTGCTCCAGTCTTAACTTGGAAGCATAGATCACTGTTCCCCACGCTGCACGCAAAATTGTTATAAAGCTCTTAATGAGCGATGCTACTTGTGGTATTCCATACGCTCTCAGAACATGCCAAAGGCTTTTTTTAAATCAATCAAGTTGATGGACAGCTGCCTCTCCTATTCAATGCATTGCTCAATGATGTTATGCAGTACAAACATTTGCTCTACACCCTCCCCCTTCCTTTGCGAAAGCCAGCTTGTTCTTTCCTCAGTGTTTTGTCAACAGTGTCTACGATCTGCCGAATAACGATCTTAGCAAGGATCTTGCTTGGCACTGAAAGCAGTGCTGCCACGCCAGTTGTTACAGTCATTGAGTGCTCCCTTCTTGGGTATCTTAATTCTGTTGGTCTATTCCTCTGGCACCTGCTTCCCTTCCCATATTGCTGTAAAGAGTGGTAGGAGAACAGTGGCTGCAAGTTCTGGGTCTACCTCGAACAATTCAGCATTGAGATTGCTGTGAAGTGGAGCGATTCTTTAGGGATCTTACGGACATGCTCCTTTCTCCCATTGTTGGCGGAGCAGTATTTATGTCAAGGTCTGTTTCCATTTCTAGAATATCAGCTGCTTCTTCTGGTGGTGGCCTGTTTAGAACTTCCTGAAAATATTCTGCCCAACGGGCCTCTTATTCCCTCTCTGTTGCAAGTAGAGTTTGTCCATGACAGGAACACTTGTACTGCCGTGATATTTACCACAAACAAGCTTGGTGATTTTAAAAACCTTTCCTTGCTCTTCAAGAAGCTGCTTCTTCAGCTTGTGCTGCTAGTTCCTCTATATTAGCTCTTCTTATCAGCTCTCACCAATTTCTTCACTCCCCGGTCTGCTTCTTTGTATCGCTGCTGGTATCTCTCTCTTTCAGTCTTCCTGATTTAGCATCTGAGTTTCTTCTTTAAGGTATGTCTATTACCTTACGTCTATCCATACTTTATTTTCTGTTTCTATTTGAAACCTAGACAGTCCTTGCTGCTCTTTAGGTAGATTGTAATTTGTTCTCATTTCTTATTAACTTTTTCTATTCTGTGAGTTTCTTCAAGATCTTTTAGTGCTTGAAACTAGTTTTTTACCTTAAGGACAAAAGCATTCTAACTTTGGGGTCTTGTAGCTTCTCTATATCAAAGCGTTTCTGCATGGGTATCTTGCAACTAGTGCTTCTTAGCTTAAGTTTTATGAGGGCTGTCACAAGGTGGTGATCACTGCTGACATCAGCCCTGGTTTTCATCTTGACATCTAGTAACGAGCGTCTCCATGTTCCATTGATCATCAGATGGTGGATCTAAAATCTGTAGCGAGCGCCATGTTAACTTGTGAATTTCGCACTGAGGAAAGAGCGTACCTCCGATGACAAGATTATGTAAAGTACAGAGTTCCACTAACTCTCTCCATTCTCGTTCATGGTACCACACCCAATGTGTCCCCATGGTTCTATTATTGTGCGTAATATCCCTCCCAACTTTAGCGTTCAAGTCTCCCATAACTATTAGAAGATCATGACGTAATGCGGTCTTTATTTCAGCTTGAAGCTGTTCATAGAATCTCTCTCTTCTTCTTCTTCTTCACTTTCATTTGTTGGGACATAACACTGGATTAATGTAATGTTTACATGTCTACCTTTCATCCTGGCTCTCACCAGTCTGCTGTTGATTGGTTTCCATTCTAGCACACATTTCTCTATTCCTTTCTTCAGGACGATAGCTACTCCCTCCTGGTGTTGGTCATCATCCCTCCCAAAAAAAAGGACTGTTTCACCAGTATTCGTCTTCATTCTTCCTGATGCAATCCATCTACTCTCATGGATACCAAGGATATGTAGTTTGTAACGTCTCACTTCCTTTGGAATCTGCGCAAGCTTACCCGTTTCATACAGGGTACGTACATTCTAGAACCCAATTGTGGTCAATCTTGGCGCTCAGGACGTCCCACCTTCATGTCAGTAGCTTCATTTCTGCTTTCACCACTGGCAGTCACACGAGTCACTCTGGAAGGCCGTCACACAGTGGAGAAGGAATTCTAGGCTGCTGTTTCCATCACAAAAGCTTTTTCTAAGTCAGGGGTTTAGCGCGGAGCCAAAGCCCCAATCCTGGGGGATCGGTGTGCAGGCTTAGCCCGGCTCCTCTCCTTGACCTTTCTGGCTTGGTTGAATGTACCAGGAGCACTAAGTTCCCGCCGGCATAGCTCCTGGGATCGTAAGAACACACAAGCTGCCCTGCCCCAGCAAGGCACATGCACAAGGGGCAGGCTTTGAAGGCAAAGGGGGGGGGGGGAATTGTTCTCCTTGGCCTCTGAGGATAGAACAAGAAGCAATGGGCTTAAACTGCAGCAAGGGAGGTTGAGGTTGGACATTAGGAAAACCTCCTTGTCAGGGTGGTTAAACACTTGGATAAATTGCGCAGGGAAGTTGTGAAGTCTTTAAGAGCGGGTTGGTCAGGGATGGTCTAGATCAGTGGTCCCCAACCTTTTGGAGCTGCTGCGCATGCGCCACGTATCCAGGCGCAGGTCCGCACATTCACCACGCGCCTGGGGCCAGCACTCCCCAGGCACCATGCGTCCGGGCGTGGGGCCGCCCATTCGCCGCACGCCCGGGGGCAGGGCCACCCATTCGCCCGGGGCGGGCGCCGCGCATGCGCTGTGCGCCCAGGGTGGGGCTGGCCCCGAGCGCACATAAATGCCCCGGCGGGCGCCATGGCACCCACAGGCACTGCGTTGGAGACCACTGGTCTAGATGGTGCTTGGTCCTGCCGTGAGGGCGGGGGACTGGACTTGACCAGTCAAGGTCCCTTCCAGTTCTAGGGTTCTGTGATTCTGAGACCTGGGGCTGATGCGAGCACTTTGCAAATCGTAACTGAGCAGTTCTCCTGGTGACTTAGGTAGGTCACAGTTATCGCCATCTTACATGAGGCAGTGGGGCCGGAGCAGAAAGTACCCAGCTCAGATCGTGGTTCCCATTAAACTGCCTCTAGGCTGGAACTGAGTGTGTGCCACCCCCCCCCCCCACCAGACTTCGTACTTTGTCCCGGAGGTCCTCTGCTCTCTGCAGCTCCTTGCGCAGGCTGTAGATTGTGTTCACCAGCTCCTGATGCTCTGCCAGCACCCGTCTCCGATCAGCCTCCAGAGTCTGGATGTAGAGGCTGTTCTTGTCCAAGTTCCCTTCTTTGGCGACCTCCAGGGTGAAGGGGATGGGGGTTAGAGGCAGGGGTGGCCCAGCTGGCTGGGAGAGCTGGGCCCCCCCTCGAGCCTGAACAGCACTAGCGGTCAATTCTCGCTCCCCTTCCACCAGCCTCCCCTTGACCTCTGGGCTCAGGCCAAGGTGAGCTACGTGTTCACCAGCGCAGCACCCGGCTGCCCTCAGCGGGATGGAGGGGAGTGGCCTGGCATGGCAGAGTCCCAGCAGGGGCTGCTCTGAGCAACACAGGGCACCACGGGCCAGGAGCTGTGCCCGCCCCTTCCACCTCGTTAAGGACACGGGTGGCTGCGTTCGGTTCCAGTTGCTGCCACGAGTCATGGTCAGAGCTGCTGAGCCACAGGCCTGGCTGTTCTCTGGTGCCCACTCCTCGCCCTCAGCCAGCCACCACCCTCCTTGCCCTCAGCCCAGGCACCACCGGCAGCCTTCATACGCCACGTGTCACACTGCTGCCACTCAGGGTGCCCGCCGCATGGCTCAGGAATCAAACCAACCACCCTGCGCTCCCCAGGCGAGTGCCCTATCCCCTAAGCCACGCCAGAACCCACCCCCACAGCCCTATCTTCCGTGGGTCCCTTATCCTGCCTTCCCACAAATGTTCTCTCCTCCCAAGCTCCCCGACCTCACACCACACCCCTCGGGGAAGCTGCGTTGGTGAGGCAGGCCCGATACCCCCGCCGGCCCTCCCCACACACCTGGAGCGTGTTCTCCAGCTCTTGGTTCTTGGCCAGCAGCAGCTCCTTCTCCCGCTGGATCTCCCACACCACTTCGTGGCTGGGCCGCTGCTCGATGGCGTGCTTCAGTTTCATGGTGTGCTTCCTCTCCAGTTTGCAGTCATCCTCGGCCTTCATCAGGCTGTGCCTCAGACGGTCGATCTGGGGGTGGAGGTGGGGGGTGCGTTTGGAGCTGGCCAGGCCTCCCCAAGCCTGGCTTGGGGCCCATCCTCCAACAAGAAACACATGGGAACGCAGAGCAGCCTGGAGTCCTCTCTCCGCTCACCCCACATCGCCCCCATCCACGAGACACCCTGCCACAGCAGCGCGATGCCCCCCAGCTGCGGCACCGGGGCTGACCGACTGGCGAGTGGCATCGCGCACTTGGTGCCGTGTGTTACCCCAGGCCTGCGGCGCCCCACGGCAAAAATCCCCCTTTACGCACTCAGCCAGCCCAGGGCATTCACCCCGCGGCACGGAGGGGAGGCCCTATGGGACCGCAGCGTGTGGTCGCCACGGCTCTCGCGCCCCAAGGCTGCCGGGGATTGGAAGAGCAGGGGAGAGACCCACCTCCAGCTGCAGATCCCGGCTCTTCATCAGGGCTGCGTTCTTCTCCTCGCTCTGCCTGGCGTAGCTCATAGCCAGCTCGTAGTTCTCGTCCTTGCATTTCCGCAGCTCCTTGCTCAGGTGGTCCCGCTCCTCCTTCATCTTCTGGGCCCTCTCCTGGTGCTTGCGCAGCACGCTGTCCCTCACCCGCATCTCCTTGAGGGCGTCCTCCTTGGCCTGGAGCTGCAGGTGGAGATCTTGGGCCTTCCTCCTCTCCTCCTGCACGATGCTCTGCAGCTTCGTGATCTCGTTCATCAGGAGCTGGCTCAGGCCAGACTCCCCGGCCGAGTCTGCGCAGCAGAGACACGGATGCCGTGAGCCCCGCCCAGCCAGGCCCCGCGTGAGTCCCCCCCCGGCCGAGTCTGCGCAGCAGAGACACGGATGCCGTGAGCCCCGCCCAGCCAGGCCCAGCGCGAGTCCCCCCCCGGCCGAGTCTGCGCAGCAGAGACACGGATGCCGTGAGCCCCGCCCAGCCAGGCCCCGCGTGAGTCCCCCCCGCCAACATCCCCAATGCTGCAGTCTAGCCAACAGCTCTCACAGGCCGGTGCTACTGCGGGTTCTCTTCCTGCACACCCCAGGGCCAGCCCGATCACACACGGTGCAGGCACGCTGACGGGCACACAGCTGGAGGGAGCAATGATCCGTCTGCGCCAGTAGCAGGCCATGGATCTACCAGGTGTTCCTGAACAGCCTTGACCATGCTAGGACCCACATTCAGCAAGGGGGCAACACCGGGGCTGAGCCATCCACACGGGGGAACGGGGCTGTTCTCTAGCATCTCCTCTTCCTTCTGCTACCGGGAGCAGCACCGGCGCTCCCCAGAAGGGGGTGGAGATGGAGCGCCCAACACAACATTGCTTTTTAAAGCTCCAGCCTTCTACCGGCTCCACGTGGATAGGCTCGGGGCCCTGAGCTTCCACAGGGATCCCTGCAAGGGGGAGCTAACTGCAGGATCGGGGCCCTGGCAAAGGTGCTGCACATGGCGGTTTGGCCGACCCTCTCTGAAGAGCTTTGGCACCAACCACTCCATCGGGCAAGGCCGCACGAGACAACAGGGATTCAATTCGAACTCAAGGTCTCCGCTAGCTGCAGGAGCGGCATCAAATAAAGAGGCCGTCGCGGGAAGGAAATCAAAGCGTTACCTATAATCATCGAGAAGACCCTGCTGGGCTCCTTGCCGGTTATTCTCTTATATAAATGCGGGTAGTAAAGCTCCAGGCTCTCGAGAAAGGCCTCGAAACCTTTCAGGCCCGTCCTCTGCAGAATATCCAGGAGGACACCTGCAACGCAGAAACAAAAAGGCACTTCCAGGCAGGGCAAGTGCGCCAATTTCTCTGTACGCAAGAGCAGAACGGAGTCTTCCCCGACAAACCCAGCAAGCCTGACCCCGGCTAATCTCTCACTGGCTTTAAGGGGCAATTTAACTGAGCAGTAGCTGCCGGATTTGCCCCTAGGCCCCTGCTCTGACTACCGTGTTGCAAACAGCAGACGCTGCGAGAGAAGCGATCACGTCCATGCCGAGGGCTGAGGAGGAGGAGGAGAAGGCAGGTTTGAATGAACAGCCATGGCACTTCCTAAGCGCTGGGTAATTCTGGTCACACATGCAGAGGAGGGGATGGTTAGGTGGGCCCCAGTTTTGGCACAGCTGTCCTGTTCTGCAAGGGGCAGAGTCCCTTCCAGGAAATGCTGGAGATGACTCTATTCTCGAGGTCAGCAGGACTGGAGGTAGTTCTGCACCTCGCAGGACTGCAGCCTCCATCTCCCACTACAAAGGGGTCACAGGCAGAGCAAGAGACGTGGGGAGTCTGTCCCCAGCCTTTAAAAGGCAGGTGTAGAAAGTCTAATAGGACCAGCGCCGCGGTCGCAGGCAGGTCTCTGAACGACGCAGTGAGAAATACTCCCTGTGACGCTAGAAATCCGAGCAGCAGCTAAGTACTTTCTGATCTCAGTTCCCTGTGATGGCAGAGAACTGGAAAGCGTAACTCGCTAACCCAAGGAAAGCGACCAGCCTCGTTTTGTGGCCCACACTGCGGGAAGCTAAACGGTCTGGAGACTAAACTCATTGGGCAGGGCTGCATCTGTACAGCACCTAGAACAATGAGACCTTGAGCCCGATTCTGGCCCCTGGAGGCTACATCAATATAAGCAACTAACACTGATGCAGCCTGACAATCCCAAGCCACAGATTCTGTTCCCACCACTGTCAGTGGCCAGATAGGGTGACCCTGGGTAAGTCCTTTTCTGTGCCTCTGTTTTTCCATCTGTAAAATGGGGGTAGCAATGCTGGCCTCCTTTGTAAAGCAACAAGGGCTACTGATAAAAACTAACGAGCTGGGGGTTAATACTATAAAACAGAACAAGTACTGTTGATTTGTAATTATCTCAGGGACTCCTAGAGAGACAGGCTCATTTCTTTCACATGTTGCCAGAACCCCTTTGAACCCGAGACACAGAAAAGCATGAAATAGTTTATCCTAGATTCAGAGCTTTTCAGGCCAGCAGGGACCCCTGTGATCTCTGCTTTCTTCATTTAACAGCTAAAATTTCTGGCCCTGTCTATAAAAGGACTTTGGGAATTCTGTTCTTGCCTCCTCTGATCTCCATGCTGACAGTCTGAGCACACCTTTTAAGATCTGCTCCAGTTTGAAAGGCGTTATCGGGAGCAGGTCTGTAAAAGTAAATAACTAAATACAATCCAATCTTGGCGGAACCCCTGCCACAAGCAGCAGTGCTGAAGAATCCACCACATGCTTAGCTCAGGGAGAAGGAGTTAGTTACCTGTTTATTTGGAAATATAGAAAACAAAAGGCTGGGAAAAGATGCACCTTTGAGAATGTAATTGCAGTATGCAGATTAGTGGCAGCACAACATGGCCTGCAGAAGCAACTGACATTAGCATTTTCATCCAGTGCATCCCACGCGAGCGAGGCCAGCCCACCACAGCGGAGGGGCAGACGTACCCACCTACTTTCCGCTTCCGGAGGACCAGGTTGGGGTCGTTAAGGACTTGCTCTTCGTCGTCATGGGTAATCACTTTGCACTGGCGGAGATACGGTGTTATTCTGGAGGGGTCTATCACGGAGATCAGCTTCACCCGGAAGTTCTCCAAGTTATTCCAACACATCTCGTCCTCTTCCTGTTCCGACATGGCCGAGAGCAAGAAAACACGGACAGGCCAGGCCTTCGTGTCTGAAAGCCACACCGCAAACTTCAGAGCAGCCCGGATAATGGGTGGCCCAGCACATGAGACTGGGAACGTGCCCATGAACCGAAAGAGACGTCCACCCCAGCAGCCTTTAACGCGGTACCTACCAAGGACGGAAGCGCCCCATTGCGCCAGTAGAAGGGGGTCACAGTGCACCTTCTGCACAGAAACGCCAGCTTGCGCTAGCACTGCTGCTGAAGAGGTGATGAAATTCCAGTGAGTCCCCTACACCCGGCTGACCATCGCCCGAGTCATCACAGGAGAGAAGTGAAACCACTTACAACGCACCCTCTCGCTGTAGCGGAGAGGGCTGGAAGCAGAGCTGAGGCTGCGGACACCAGGAACTCGAATTGCATAAGAATTCCCAACAGGCACCAAAGGCCAACCTCCCCCACTACATCACCATGGGTCTCTCCTGCTCAGTACCTCTCGGGATGGGTCCCAAAGCTAACCAATGACCCACGGGTGCAAGAATGCAGCCGAAACACACGGCCTGCAGGAAACCCGGCATCTAAGAAGGTGTCGTGCAGCCCTTGGGCAGCGGGAAGAGACGGATTCAAACGTTCGGGTGAAAGGTTCCGGGAGAAGAACCCCCAATGGTCTTAAATCGCCGTTAATTGTAACCACCAAGAGTGGAGATTTTTACGTGTCTAGAATCCTAGAACGGGAAGAGACCGAGAGTTCAGTCCCCTGCCCCCACAGCAGGGCTGGGCACCATCTAGATCAGGGGTGGGCAATAATTTTTGATGGGGGGCCACTCCAAGATTTTGGAAAGTGGGTGAGGGCCGCACCCTGCCATGTTATTATTGGTGGAGACGCGGGGTCTGGGACAGAGGTTGGAGTAAGGGGCTGAGGTGCAGGAGGGACACTGGAGTCTGGGAGGGAGTTTGGGTGGAGGAGGTGGTTGTGACCAGGACAGGGGACTGGAGTGCAGGGGTTTGGGATGTGACCTAGGGCAGGGGGGGATTGTGATCTGGGAGGGGGTGTGGGTGTAAGAGGGGGACAGAGGGCTTGGGTACATTGAATTGGGGATAGGGAGCAGAGAGTTGGGGCAGGAAAGGTGCCAGAAACAGGCTGTGGCCAAGAGACCTATTTGCCAGCTGCCAAACTAGCCTGTCTGCCGAGCTTAAAATGTTTCCCAGCCTGCCTGCTTGCCGGGCCATGTGCTTCATGAATAACTGAGCCCAGGAGAGGGGGCGTGGTTCTTCTTGGCTGCCTGTTATTTTAACAAGCAGCTACCCTTGGCTGGTTTCTGCCAGAAACCGGCCAATGGGAATGTGGCAGGGGGCTCCTAAAACTTCCCCTCTCCCCTCCCAGTTTTAAAACAGAAATAGGCCTGCAGCCATGTTTCTGCCCGGTGCACAGGGCTGTAGGGCAAGCTGGGGAGCCCGCCTGGGGCTCCCTGCTGCCTCCGAGGGCTAGATCCAGCCCGTAGGCCATATTTTGTCCAGGCCTATCTAGATCATCTCTGACTGATGTCTATCCTACCTGCTCTTCGGTTAAAGTTGCCAGGTGTCCGGTATTCACCTGACAGTTGCCTCCTGTTCAGTAAAAAAAAGTTCAGAAAATATCGGACACCTAAGATGTCCAGTATTTTTGGATTTCTCTCCCCGGCCAGGAGGCAAAAGTGCTGGGCACCTGGCAACCCTACAAACACTCAGCGCCCGGCCTCCCCCCATTCCCCACCCAACCCCAGCCCTCTCGACCCCAGACCCCATGCGTACCTGGTTCTGCAAAGCTGCCGGCACAAAATGGCTGCCGGCAAAAAGACCAAGGGGAAGCAATGACTCCCCTGGGTCTTAGTGCTCAACTGCTCCCCTGTTCCTATCCCTGCACTCACTCTTAAAGGGGACATGTTTTAATGCTGTTTTATTTTAATTTTTTTAAAATTTTTGCTTAAGTCTTGGAGTCCTTTTTTTTTTTTTTGCTCAACAACTTTGGTCTTCCCCTTCCCCCCCACCCAACAGAATTTTTTCCTGGTGGGTTTTCTTTTTTTTTGGGGGGGGGGGGGGGGTGTTCGGTATTTTTGTTTCGACCATCTGGGAACCCTACCAGTGTCGGAGATTCCACATTCTAATTTGCATTTGCAAAGGAGGGCCATGTACAAAGCCCACAATTAAACCTGATCCTGCAACTTTAGCAGAATGTGGCAAATGACGCACTGTGCCGGCCACATGGCACGCGCGACTCGCAAGCTTTGGGAAACCCGAGCAATGCGTGCAGACTCCAGGCACAGTGCCTCGAAACATCGGGGCTGGAGGCAGTGACCCGACAGCATCACGTCCCGGCAGACGGTCTCCTGCGGGCCGCTTTTGTAGGAACTTCTTGAGATACACCATCAGCCACAGCTGCACTTTGAGGTTTTTCCCACAATGCTTCCTCCCCAAAACAATCTCTTTCCCATGCACCCACGAACCAAAACGAAACCAGAGTAGAATTTTCAGCTCAACCAGGCCATATGCTAATTTGAGCAAACCAGGAAGCCATTCAGGGATGGCAGTAGTCAAGATGTAGAAGTCACATTACACAGTTAGATTTGTGTTCTCTGATTAGTGACTCACATTTTGGGCCAGGCTGGGAAACCTCACTCTTCCCCCAGTTAGCGTCAGGTTCTGTCACGTTCTTTTCTCGGTGTCGAGGCCTCTATGACCTGCCGAGGCTTTGTCTGCAGGGAGAAACAGCCGTTTTCTCCTATTCTCACTCCTTGTTTGGCCTGCTTGGGGCCAGATGCTGCACCAAAACGAGTGCCTATGTTCCAAACCAAGCATTGGATTGGGGTGCTTGCATGAGAACAGGGAGTGTAGCAGTAGCCGATAGCTGCCCATGACCCCCGGGGCTACCTGCAAGTCCAGAAGGGTTTCGCTATTCGCCGGGGGAATAAGCAGAATCATTCCCGACAGCAGCAGCCCTGCAGAGACCGTGATGTCTGCAGCCCCCCCCTCTTATAAACGGCCAAACCCTAGAATCCGTGTTCTGTTCTCGGAAAGGCAAGTCGCCCACTGATTTCAATACCTAGCTACTACAGTGCCTGACACTAGGGAAAGCCAATGGGTCTGACTTCAGTAGGGTTTGGCCTGCCTGCCTGACCAATCCCTAACCCTTCGGCTCCCCCAGCAAACAGGCAGCTCTGCCCACTAGCAGAACCAGCCCCGGGTCCCAGCCGGGTGAGAAGTAGAAATGCATTGCTGTCACTGCGCCCTTTCCTTCTAGAGGGACAAAAACTGGCCCCCCCATTTCTACAGATACATCGGGCGCGACACGGACTAACCTGGCTCTGCGCAGCAAGAGTTTCTGCCTCTCACTGGCTCAAAGTGACCATGTTCCTTGGGCCCCTTCTCCCAGCACGTCCATGGGCACAGCAGCCTCCTTACACAGTCCGTCTGCAACACAGATGACTCAAAGTAACAACTAGACAGAAGGAAGGGGAAGCCTGTGGGTAAGAGCACTTACTCCAAGACAGAGGAGGCGGGGAGGGGGAAGAAGAGGAAGCCACAAGGGGAAAGCTAGTGCCTGAAGCATCTCACACCCCCGTTGCTCCGTCTGTTTCCCCAGCCGAGAAGCACTTGAGGCTTCTCTAGGCCATGGTTAGAGGGGTCCATGGATGAGGAATATTACAGGAGTGCACAGGCATGGTCTAGAACAGACACTCTTCAGAAAGCAGCTTGCCCAGCCGCCATGTAGGAAGAAACCGCTGCCCATGTAGGTTCTTCTCTCCAGTCCCTACGCTGTACGACTGGTGTCCAGGGACTGCCAGGCTGGAGACGTCAAACAGAACGAATGCCCTTATTTGAAGAGAAATGGAGACACCTGGAGCTAGCAGCCTTGCAGAAGAAGGCTTATGAACGCAAACCCTTTTGTACCCGACAGGACAGGGACTAGCAATCTCGACGGGCCACCAAGGCTAGTGAATGGGCCACATGAGTGGCCCTCCTCCGTCTCAATGGGCCGCAAGATTGAAATCAGTGACATGCACTAACCATGAGCCCAAAAATCAGGTGAAAGTGACGGGCGTGGCAGGCTGAGTGTCCAAACAAGAAGTGCTTTAATCATCCATATATTAATAGAACCGTCATTGACTTCCAATGAAACACACTTGACAGTATCTGCTTCCTGCCCCGCCTACGCTCCCAAGCACATGTTGTTCCTTTCTCTTCCAGCATTTCTGGAGTGCAGACGATTTGCAGCATTCGAGGTCTGAGCGGGGGGGGGGGGGGGGGGGGAAGACCCAGGACAGGGCGTGAATCAGCTGATTTGTGGTGCTCGGGGAGGGGGAGGAGTAGGTAAGCGCGGGACCCCCAGGGTGCGAGAGGAAAGGGGCAGAGATGGTGCACAGGTTGTACATGAAACCCCGATGGGCTACATGCAGCCCGCCAGGTGCCCATCACTGTTGTAGAGCCATAGCAAGTGTGCCTGGGATTGATGGGATAGGCAACTGTGACACTTGCCCAAACAGGATCACTAGTTTTGGGTGCCCATTGACTTCAATGGCAACTGGGGGTAGTCGGCCCTTGGGAAATAAAAAGGAGTCTGGCTCTGTGTGTCTCACGTTGGACACAGCAAGGACTAGAACCCAGGAGTCCTGACTCGTAGGCCCCAGCTTTACCCACGGGATGAGGGAGAGCAGGGCTGGTGGATTTTAAGCACGCACACATGTCATTCTGACTGTCCCCTTGCACAACTCTAGAATTCTAACAGCAATGACCAGGCAACAGCCACCAGGTTTTAGAGTGCCGAGGACTCTCCTAACTCAACGCTGCTCTGGTGAATGCACCGGCAGCACCTCTCCTCACTTCTGCTCTACATGCTAAACTCTTGAGCAGCCTCGTGCAAGAGTTTCTGGCTCTTTCTAGAAAACGTTTTTGGGAATTCAGCTCTCGCATCCTCCAGTCGCTGTGGGGAGAATCCAGGCGAGGGCCATGTTTGGAGCACAGCAGGGGAGGGGGTTAGTTACTTATAAAGTCAAACCACTGGAAGCCTCCGATTCAGCTCCCTTTCGATGCCAGCGAACAGGATGGCACCTGTGCACACGACACATTCACCCTCAGCACCGTCGCAGAGACAGTCACTTGCAGAATCCATCCAATTCTCCCACCTCACCATCTGGCTGAGTACCACCTAGACCAGTAAGTCTCCAACCTTTTGGGGTGCTGGGTGCCCGGGGGCAGGGCTGCGCATGCGCCGTGCACCCGGAGTGCAGTGGCTTGGGCCAGCCCTGATCACTCGGTGGGTGCACATAAATGCCCTGGCAGGTGCCATGGCACCCACAGGCACCGCGTTGGGGACCATTGACCTAGACCAAAGGTGTGGGCAGCCCAGGTCCTTGTATGATAGGGATGCTCTATACTCCAGTCCCCATTTCCATCTCCTTTACCTTAGTCCTCACTCGCTGTCCACACCCCCCATGCCATACCATTCCAATCCACACAGCCAGGAGGAGGCAGGATGACTCAACGCCATCACCAGACTGAGTCGAGCTGCCAGGGACAGCACCTGATCTCCATCAGCCCCACAGGTTTCGTTCCTCGCGCCGGGGCAGGAGGTTCACGCCTCCTACGAATGGCTCTCTCAAGGGAGCAGGGTTTCCCGGCCAAGCCTGTGCACTTGAGTGAATCCCATGCAGGAGGGCGGCTCGCACCGGTCTCTGGAAGTTTGGAAGACTCGCCTGAAATCCCCTTCTCTGGGAGCAATTCAGGTTTCACATTTTAGCAGCCACCACACACACATGTATAGGGTGAGGTCATGCTCCACCCATCACTAGGGCATGCAGCCGCTGCTGGGCTCCGGGGAAATGAGAGTCACTCCAGTGCCTGCATCCTCCCCTAGCTTCTTTCACCCATGGGACTCAGACTGGGCACGCCTGAATGTGTGCAGCTGCCATACTCCCAGGGGACAGAAATCCTGGTGCAGAACTAGACACACAAGTGAGGTGACATACGGATCCTGGTCTGGCTGAGTCTTGGAACTTCGCCACAGGATCAGCTGCCTCCCACTCCTTGGGCTCTACGCGAGGAAACGGACATCGCTCGCCTTTCTTACTGGCTAAGGACAATAGGACAGCCGCTCGTTCAAACCAGACCACTCCTCTCTGCACGGCCCCAACGAACACCCCACGAGCATTTTAAATGAGAAAAATAGAACGTTTATATTTAATCAAACAGTTGGAATCATTCAGGTACAAAATAAAGCCATCGATCGTTCAGTGTTGTCATCTCAGAGCCCCTCAACCGTCCACCACAGCATTAAAAACTACAGACCGAGCCAAGTATTCTGAACCAGGGACAGACATTTATATAAATAGGCCCCAACCCACATACATGTGAAGAAAAGAAACATTCGTTTTTTAAACACGGGTCTCTGAGAGTCTTCTCCCACCTTTGTCCATGCTGCTGCCAGATTATCAGAGACCAGAACAGACTCAATCTGTGTCAAAGGGGGAAAAAAAAATTCCATTTCCAGTCTTCTCCATTAGTGGTTTGAAAAAGAGACCTGGAGTGATACAGACTTGGCTAGGGTTTGGGGGGGTAAAAGTGCAGCCATTTTCCTCTCTTCCCCCGGACTGCGTGGTCAGTTTCTTTGAAGGGTCTCTGGTCAGTAGTGCAAGGAACAGCTGCTATTGCCACATCTGAAGCGAGCTTCATTCAGAGATTCCTGTAAGACAGACACCTCTCATCAGTCAGAGGCCAGAGCTTCTAATGCTAGTGAAGAAAAACAGTCAGAAAGAAACAAGAACTCCATGACTCTAGGAAGGATCAAAGGGAAAACGTTTGCACTATTCAGCATCTGTTAACCAAAGGTCTTGGTGTTCTTCACACTGACCTGCACACCTGGGCAGTATGATGTTAGCCCTATTAATACAGGTGGGGAAAGAGCCACACAGAGGGGGCATGGCTTGCCCTGCCCTGTGGTAGAGACAGAAATAGACTCCAACTCCCCTGCCCATCTTCGAAGAGCTAAACAGTGCTTCCTTCGGTCCTGCAGCAGCTTGCGGGCGATCTAACCCATGGCAGAAGCACTGCTTGAGAGAGACCATCGTCTGCTCTCTATTTTAAAAACCACCACTCTGGCTACTGAGAATTTAAAAATAGACAACAAACCCCTAGTCTCTGTGCACCACTGTGGCAGAGCTGGCTAAACATCAGACAAAGCAGCCCCAGAGACCCCATGACCAGAACTCAGATAAGGCCTTCAGCAAGGGACAGGCTCCAGCTGGGGTGCAGAGAAGACACCGGGACAACATGTAGGCTCGGCAGCAGGAACCGACAAGTTTAAGTGCATCCCTCAGAACAGTCCTCTCATCCCGCTCCGTATCTGAACGGCCATCCTCTGCGGCTTAGCAACCAAGAGAGCAAAACTCACTCGGGCGCAGCGTTACCCTCCCAATTCTTACGCTGACTGCAAGGGTTCCGGGCAGTCTGTGTGCCGGCGACTGGGCCGTTAGCACTAACGCCCGGGGTAAATGTATCATGCCTCCTTACGACCATCTGTACTGACCACGGCTCCGTTAGTGCCCTCAGAGCAGCATGTCCACAGGGAGGGCGAGACAGGCCTGGTTTAAGTCCTTGCTATAGGCCTAGAGCAGGACTGGGCAAAATACAGCCTGCAGGCCAGAGCTAGCCCGCCAAGCCGCTGGATCTGGTCAGCGGGTGCAGTGGGAGCGTCGGCCTGGCTCCCTGCCTGACCTCGCCCTGCATGCCGCTCAGGAAAGCCAGACGCAGGGCCCTGTCTGAAGAGCTGAGAGCCCAGGGGGCGGGAGGTTTCACGTGCTGCCCCCGCCCCCAGCACGATCTCACAGCTCCCATTGGCTGGTTTCCTTTGGGGCTCACAGCTGCTCAGACACACATGGGGCTGCAGTCAACTGCTGACCTGGCCGGCTTGCCAAAGCACGGGAGGCAGGGGACTTCGCTGTGGAACCTGCTGGGCTGCTGGCCAGGAGTTGCCCAGGTAAGTGTCTCCCAGTCAGGGCCTGCCTCCGGCACCCCCACCTCTCCCTCCAGCCCTCTGCCCACCCAACCACCCCACAATCAAAATCCTCTGCCCTCCCCCTCTGCACCCATACTCCCTCCCAGACCCACATCACCTCCATTAATATCCTGGAAGAGTGCAGCCCTTGACCACTTCCCAAATTCTTTGAGTGGCTCCTCCCTCAAAAATGATTGCCCACTCCTGGCCTAGTGTCACGATTCCCCAGCTACTTTAAGCTGTGCCCCACCCAATGCCCCTCCTCCACGGAGGAATCCTGGTTTTACAGAGGAAAGTCACTAACGCGTTTCTCCCCGTGCTTCTCACGTCCTCCTCTTTTTCCTGAGACGAGCGCTTCTCCGGGTTTGCTGAACTCTGGCCCCCCCGACGTCAGGGCAGGAACCTGGGACCGACTGCACAGCAGACACCTCAGCTCCAGCACCCTGCAACATAAGCAGTGACAGGGCATTACTGCGGGCTGAAGATACGCGGGACCGCAGGAGGACCGACCCATCCTTCCTCCCCACCTCATTCAGGGACCGTGGCCAGGCTAGGGAGGAATGGAACAGACAACGCTCCTGCTGTTCCCAGATGATTGAAAAGCACAAAACGGTGGCAGTTGCCCCAGCCACACAGCGGGCGGTCTCCCAAGAGCGAGGCGCATTGGCATACAGAGTGCAGGGAGAATGCATCTAGCCAAGGCTGGGGCGTTTCCTCCAGCAGACACTGCTCCTGCGAGGTTCAGGCTGGAGCCTTGTACCTAAAGCACCTCCCTTGGTCCGATGCGTGGGAAGGAGTCCTCTTCCCACACAAGATGTTTTTGCCATCGCTGCCCTGGGTCAGGCCAGGGCCCTGCTGAACCAGGGAATGAGATTCTCTCCACTACTGGTGCAGCTGTGGGACATGCCCACATTCCAGTCAGTCAAGGGCCCAGTCCGATTTCCATCAGCCCCTGCCGCCAGAACCACAGTGATCAGACAATACGCTCGACTGGATGGAGACAGATGTGCAGTAGGACCTGTAAGTCTTAGTGCATCCCTAGAGCAGTGCAGGGTCTCCTCCTGGGCATGACAGCCCAACAGCTGAGCTGTGGGGCTGACCGACGGATGGCAAGCCAGGTGCCAGGTCTTCCCAGAGAACACTATTAACACTGTTCAAACCGCCAGGTCCATGGAGACCGTCTCATGGAGCACCTCTGATCAGCTCTTCAAAGAAGGAACTGTTGGTAGCTGGCAGCAATCAGAGAATCATAGAATACTAGGCCTGGAAGGGACCTCGAGAGGTCAGAGTCCAGTCCCCTGCCCTCATGGCAGGACCAAATACTGTCTAGACCATCCTTGATAGACATTTATCTAACCTACTCATGTAGGAACAAAGGACAGAAGGGCTCAAGAATCAAGAAGTGGGCTACAACTATGCCTTCCCTAGGAACTCTCCTCTCCTCACAAAACCCCTTCCTGACATACAAGCTCTCGGAAAACCCTAGTCTAGTCTATGGAATAGGACCTCACAGGTGTCCTTCCCCTTACATCCTGGAGATGCAAAGGCCGCGGCGTAACGTAGCCACGATTGAAGGAATTGCCAGACACAGCCAATCCTGTTAACCTAAGCTTTCCTGGGAAAGGTAGACAGCTACGGGTGTTTCTCAAACACCCTTTCTGCTTTGCCAACTGTAGCACCCACCAGCACAAGCTTAACACCCCTCCTTTTACGAGAACCATTACAAATACTGTAAACAGGCGCTCTGAGAACAGAGCTAAAAACAGGGTTAGAAATTAGAGGGTCATTTCAGATTTAACACAAAGTGAACCTAAACTCCTGGACGTCTCCAGAGCGTGCAGCCAAGAAACACATGCTTGTGAAACCAAAGCCAATTTGTGTCTTCCTGGCTAGCAAATGCCCGCCCCAGATCCTCTAAGAACCACCTCCAAAGCAGCTACGGGCTCCCATCTGCAGCCCAGTGGACACAGGGAGGTCCTGTGAGCCAATCTGAGCTTCACAGGGATGCTGCACTGATGGTGCTGTTCCCACTGACAGGGTGTCCTGGGGAAGAAGTCTTTGACATTGGGGCGGGGGGGAGAGGGGGAGAAGAGCTGTGGTGCATAAATTCAAGTGCCATGTATGGTACAAGACTTTGATCCTTATTCAGGGAGGATGGAGAAGCCATCCGACTGGACTGGGTATTGCATGAAGCAGGGAGACTTTCCCCTACTTTTTAAACAAGTAAATCCAACTTACTCAAAAGGGGGGAAAAAGTTAGCAGTCCTGTGGCACAAAATATATATAGTATCATGAGCTTTCGGGGGTAAAACCTACTTCTTCAAAGCCCACGAAAGCTCACGATACTAGTTATATATTTTGTTCATCTCTCAGGTGCCACAGGACTGCTCACTTCAAAGTTACAGACTGACATGCCTACCACGCTGAGAAAAGGGAAAAAAGTTTGGTAGGGCCACGATTTGGCTCCTAAGTCATTGGAAGTTTTGCCATTAACCCTTGGGAGGCAGGGGGGAGAGGAGAGAAGAGGAATCTATGAATCTACGCTTTAACTTTACCTGATTAGTGACAGCAGAATCCTTGCTCCCGGGGACAATGGCAGCTGTGCCATCGAAGGATACTTCCCCTGGCTCTTTCCCACAGCTTCCTGCCTCACTCAGTTCCTTATCAGTAAGCGACTCCTCTTCCTCACTCTCGGAGCTCTGCTGCCAGCTTCTGGAGAGCGTGGTAGTCACCCTTGGAGGAGGCAGAGTTGCTAGGGCAGCTGGGAGAGTAAATGTTGCTAAAAACCTGGCTTTCAGCAGGAGATAGGCAGGGTTATCGCTGAGTTTCTGCCGCACCAGCTCTCTGACAGCGGGCAGATCGATCCCAGCGTCCCCATCCCCGCACTCTGCAAAGGTCCCAAGGCACGACACACTTTGCTCCAGAGCCGCCTTCTGCAGAAGCAGCCTGGAGAGCGTTTTCAAGTTGCACAAGAAAGGGGGCAAGTAAGACAAGCCGGTTTTTAACGCGGGCACCTGGATGCCCCGTTTGCCTCTCAGCCACTCTTTCACCGAAGCCTCGTCTTCAAGGGAGATCAGGCTGACGTCCAGGAGGTTCTTTTCGGCACTGGGTGCGGGCAGCGCGGGCGGGCTGGCTACGTGCGAGGCACTCAGCGGCTTTGGGAAGATGGGCCTGTGCCTGGTTACCTGTGCACCAGGAGCGTTGGAGTTTGTTACAACGTTCTTACAGGCCAGAAGCCGATCCGGCCTTTGCACCAGGCTCTCTTTCCCTAGGACGCCTGGACTCCCAGTGAGCCTACCGCTGTTACTGCTCTCGCCTGGGCCAGATGGAAGGCTGGTCGGAGCGACATTCCTCTTTCCAGAGGAGTCAGACGTCTGCGAGAGGCCGTGTAGAGAGGCAGAAGCTGGAGGAGCTGTGCTGGGGGAGTTGCATCCGGGATCTGATGAGGTTGCAGATGGAGGAAGAGTGGAAGGGGCTGACTGTGAGCTCAGAACTTGCGTCCCCAGGCACCTGACGGGAAGGGGACTTGCTTGGGCTGGTGTCGGTGGCATGTTTGGGGCAGAGGTGTTTGCATTAGAGGTCTCTCTGGTCTGACTCAGATTTTTGGTAGCACTTCCTCCGATCCCAGCTGTGGGCTGCTTTCCTTGGCTGTGAGCACCCACCAATGCCTGCACAGAGGTGGGGATCAAACCCTGTGGCGTCATCACCCAGGTGATGGGCACAATGCGGGACCCTGTCTGGGGAGCCACGACAGCAGGCAACAGATTGATTGCGTTCGGCTGTGATCGCACCAGTGCTGGGGCACACGGCGACGTGGAGGGAGAGGTTTCCGTGGGGTCCGACTTCACGGGGACGGGGCTCAGAGAAATGGCGGACGATGGCATCAGTGCAATCTGATGCGGCATGAAGCCTTGGTTTTGCAAGACTATATGTGCTGAGCTGCCCCCAAATACTTGAGCCTTCCTGCCCCCCTGGGACAGGCCCTTCTCCCCCACGCTTACGGGTCTGTCCTGAGACGCCAGGCCTTCAGACGCAGCCTCCTCAAGCTTCCTCTTGGAGTTTGCATTCCCCTGGGAGGGGCAGGTGCCCGCTCCCAATTCAGGGGCTGGAGATGAACGGCTCACGCCAGAGCTGGGAGAAGCCAGAGAAGCTACAACAGGACTAAACGCAGGAAGTGGCACAGGTGCATTCCTGCCACCTGCCAATCCCGCTGTCTGAGGCCCGCTTCCTCCTTGCGTGGCAGGGATGACGGGCTGCACGGGGTGCTGGATTATCACAGAGGGCGAAACCAACACCTGGGGGGCAAGAATCACTGTTCTCTGCAAAGCTTTCTTAGCCCGGGACTCCCGCAGTCTCTTCTCCCTTAGCAATTCAGAGACTGTTTTCGGCTTCTGCCTTGGAGCAGGAAGAGCAGGGACAGCCGCTGGAACGGCTGCAGGTTTCTCCTTTGCTTTTACGGTGATGGGCTTCCAGGCTGCCTTTGCTCCAACCTTCTGGGGGAGGGGCTGTGCTGGCTGGCCTGCAGAAAGAGGAGATTTTAGCAACACTTGCAAAGCTGAACGAGGTTTTGAAAGGCACTCTAGCTGTTCAATCATGAAGCAAGCGTTAGCACGGTGAGGAACACGACTGCCACTCGTGCTGAAGGGGAACTCTAGGAGACTAGCTCAGAAAATGGGTCTAATCAGCCTGATCTGAGGGTCTCTAAAACCCCACAGTGACACACTTGAGCCCCAGTAATGAGAGACCATAGTGCTCATCTCAGGGGCGATGCGCGGAGCTTACGGGCAGAACAATGCACTCCATGGAAAGGAATACAGCTCAATCCCGTCAATAGGCCCCCAGCTTTCCACTCTGCCAGGGTGCTCTTCCAGAACACCCAGCCATCACCCGCCCACAGACAGGCACTATAGGGCTATTGCCCAGAGATGCCACAGCACGGCTGGTCATCCCGTCCCTGCAGAATCTTCACCCTTCTTTGTTATGTGGCATCTTTCTGTGGCCAATAATTGAACGGATCAAATAATCCCACCCTAAAAGCCACAAAAGTCAAATGAAAAACGGGATTTTTGCTCTCCAGGTTCTAATCGGATTAGATTGAGTCACGTTAACCAGTGGTTAATGAAGCCCAAATCCCTGTCTATTGGGACAATCAAGTAAGTATTAGGAGAGGTACCTGAAGATTTCAGGAAATCGCAGGAGGGCTGGAAAAAAAAAAAAAAAGGAAACGTTAATTAAGTTCTTGGGATACTTCAGCGCCATGTCTCCTGCTATGATCTTGAAGGAGAAGGGACTCGTGAGCACATCTGATTTCTCCAGCTGTTTCTGGGCGAGCTTTGCCCTGTAGCAGGGAAACAGGATTCTGGCGGTTTTACACTGGTGCATTAGCAGGAAAATATCCTCAGGACACTGAAAAACATGTCTCAGAAGTGCCTCCCCTCCCCCCCCAGCGTTGTACGTGTCTGATTTCTCCGAACTTCCCTTCCACTGACACCACGAGCCTCTTTGAGTCTGAGTGGCAGGGCCTGAGGACTTTGCCTGGAATGGGAGTCAGAATTCCTGGTAAGAGACAGAAACAATCCTCTTTGGCAGATGTTGCCGTTCTTGGAGCCAGCTGGCACCACATCAGTCATTCAGCCACGGAGCAACAGTTCACGAGGGCCAGGCCCAGCTGAGCCTTTCATTCCTGTGAATGCCAACAGCACAGACCTCTCACTACTTCCCCATTAGCTCCCAGGCACTACTGCAGGGGTGGGGAACTTACAGCCCACAGGCCAGATCCAGCCCCTGGTTTACCTTGATCTGGCTCGCGGCGACTCGGGGCTTCCCCTGGAAGCAGGGTGAGTTGGTGCTTTTGCACTCCAGCCCCATGGCAAGTCTGCGTCTTGGTGCCCTTCCCCCATCCCCTGGAGCACGAGTCCCAGCTAGCACTGCCAAATGGGGCAGAGGGAGGAGCAGGGTTGCTTCTCACTTGAGACCCTCAACTGATTTTGCTGTGGGTCAGTGACCCCAGATTGAAAAAAGGTTCCCCACTAACACAAAACAGATAAATAATCGTTATAGCCTGCACAGAGGGGAAGTATGGGAAAGCCTATTGTTAGCTTTGCAATAGAGAATCAGCAGCAGACCCAGTGGGCATAAAGTACAAAGAAGTGGGAAGTACAAAGAAGCAGTTGTCCCAAGACTACGTACCGCTTCCCTTGACACGAGTCGGTGAATTCCACCCAGCTGCTCCCTTGAGGCCCACACAGAACCCTGAACTGGAAGGGACCTCGAGAGGTCATCGAGTCCAGTCCCCTGCCCTCATGGCAGGGCCAAGCACCAGGCACTGTCTAGCCTGCTCTTAAATATCTCCAGAGATGGAGATTCCACAACCTCCCTGGGCAATTTATCCCAGTGTTTAACCACCCTGGCAGTTAGGAAGTTTTTCCTAATGTCCAATCTAAACCTCCCTTGCTGCAGTTTAAGCCAATTGCTTCTTGTCTTCCTTGGCCTCTGAGGATAGAACAATTTTTCCTCACTGTAACACCCTGTTAGATGGGAGAAGGTTTGAGACACCGTATGTGCAGGACCTGCTGAAGCATCCTTGCATTTCCAGCCATGGTCTTGATGAGCTCGGACTGCTTTAGCCTTCTCTCACGAATAACCTTCATGCAGCCACTGGTGTCAATCTGGAAGAGCTGCAAGGAGATGAAAATCTTATGTTAAAACTCGGCTCAGAAGAGAAGCGTACTGGAGGTGCAGGGGATGGCCCGAAGCCAACAGCAGAGTTCCACTTCAATCGCGGGGCCTTTTTGTTGCCACTGGAACGAAGCCAGCTAGTACATGATTCTTTGCATTGCAAGATTTTTATTTTTTAAATCATGGTTTCTTCACGCAAGCCCTAAAGACAATCATTTGAGAAAGAAATGACGTGCCAGTAATGGATGCTACATCGGTTTTCAATGTCTACCAAATACAAACATATAAACAGCTATATAATACACAAAGCAGTGCCCACCTGAATGAACAGTGTGAACACCGGAGTGCTGGCCAGCGTGACTGTCTGAAGCTGTTCTCGAACAACATCCGCTGGAAAAGAGTCCAATATACAGAAAAAAATTAAGTGGACATTCACCTAAGTCTGCCGAGGGTTATGAGCCGCACCTCTCCAAGACCAACATTTGAGGAGCTTGACCAATTTGCAATTCACTCCACTCTAGCAACATCTCTGGCAAAAAAAAGACTCCTCTGTTAATGCTACTTAGCTCAGAATGGCCATGTACAGTAAAACTCCAATAGTCCGGCACCCAATTGTCAGGCACTCCCGATAGCCCGGCATCAAAATGGCAAGCGCTCCTGACGGAACCGGGATGGTGGGTTACAGCAGGAAGGGGAGGTGTTTGGCTCTGGGGAGGGTGGAAGGAGGGGGATTGGGTTACGGACGGCATCCCGGCCAGCTGATTGAAAAGCCGGCTGCTCATCGCACGTGCCCCAGTGCAAGGAGGGAGATGCGCGGCTGTACCGGCAGCTCCAGGGACCCGAGCATAAGGTTGGGGGTGGGGGATTAGGTTGGATGTATGCAGTACCTCCGGCATATCCGATAATCGGGCACCACCTAGGTCCCAAAGGTGCCAGATTGGAAGTCTACTGTATTTTGAGTCCACAAGCAAGCATAATCCCTGCCTCTTGATTAGCAGTGACTTGTGGATGGGAAAAAAGTACCACCCATAATAAAAATCTAACCTAAACAGAAGTGTGGTCTAGTGGTCAGAGCAGAAGCTAGTAAACCTGGGGTTTACTACCAATTCTGGTGCCCTCTTACTGTGTGACTTGGGGCTACTCACTTCCTCTGCCTGGGTCTCTGGTATCTGTACTGTAACTGGCCAGAGGTAAAGCCACTTATCTTACATATCACATGCTCCAAAGTGCTCTGAGATCCGGAGACAAAAGAAGCTTTGTCCTAAGGCACAGTTCTGGAGCCCTGTTTAAGAGTCTGGCCCTGAGGCAGTGCAGGGGAGGAGCCTGATGAGCCAGTGTTACCTTTTGTCTGATGGCTCCCAGCTCTAGTACAAGGCAACAGGACGTTGCCCACCCATGGAGTCACTGCCATCAGGAGCCGCCTTGCCAGGTTCTTGCGCCGAGATTGCTTTCTCTGGCAACGATGCTGTTTCTTCCGAATGTTCTTTAATTCCTGCAGCACCTGCATGACCGACGTGTCAGAAGCCACTGCTGAGGAGGGGGTGCAAGGCTTCTGGAGCCCATTTTGCTGTACATTGCAGAACAAAAGGTGTCAGTTCACAAAAATCCAAGCCAGGTCCTCTGCTGCTGTAGGTCAGCAGAGCTCCCCTGAATTCAACAGAACAGTGCCAAGACATGCCAGTGTGGGGTCTGCTCCAGCAAATCTTTATTTCGTGTTACAGGACACCGGGGTCAAACACTTAGGCTATGTCTACACTGGCGGGTTATTGCGCAAGTACGGCCATTCCTGCGCAAGAATCCGCAGAGCGTCCACACTGCCCACCCGCTCTTGCGCAAGTAAATTTACAGGACGGCATGGTAAGAGGGCTCCTTGCACAAGAGCTACGCTCTTTTAACAGGTGTGAGCCCTCTCGCGCAGGAGCTCTTGCGCAAGAGGGCAATGTGGACACTCGGCAGGGATTTCTTGTGCAAGAGAACTCTATGGCTAAAACGGCCATTTGAGCTTTCTTGAGCAATAGTGCATTCACACTGCCATGGGTGCTCTTGCGCAAAAGCACAGCTCGCCTATGGCAGTGTGGATGTTCTCTTTCACAAGACTTCTTGCGCAAGATAAATGGATAAATGAACAATTGACAGAGTCATGGGTTTGGTCATTTACTGAGGATTAAAAACCAACCCAGCTGAGCGAGGGCGTGCTAACACGACACCTGTCATGGGGGCATGAAAGCCTGATGTGCTGATGAAATGCCAGGCACAAAGTTTAGCAGAGAGCTCATGGAATGGTTAGTCTCTCAAATCCTAGCTTTGTTTAACTGCGTAGCTTGGTTACGTACATGTCGAGAGGCAATCCTAGAGCTACACACATCACTGGCCCTCAGACGAAAGTTCAGGAAGGAAGAGTAGGAGCATGAGGGTTAAAGCTGTTTGGGAATGTTTCACTCTTCTATTCACATTATGGGTATCACAAGGAACGCCTGGAGTTACCAATAGACGGGCCTGTGCTATTAGGAAGGGAGGTCAGACCAAAAAGGCACTTACGCGTCTCCTCTGAGAATAGGTATTATTTCTTAGCGCCCGCCTAACATCCTCCAGGGTAACCTTTAACACTTGCTTTCCTCTCATGGAAGCCTAGGGGGGGAAATATACAAAAGTTATTCGAACGCAAGAATGGCCATACTGGGTCAGCATCCCATTAGCCTAGCATCCTGTCTTCTGACAGCAGCCTGTGCCAGATGCTTCAGAGGAAACAAACAGAACAAGGCAATGTATCAAGAGATCTAGCCACTGTCACCAGGTCTCAGTTTTTGACAGTCAGAAGTTGAGACACCCAGGGCATGGGGTTGCGTCCCTGACCATCGTGGCTAACAGCCCTTGGTGGAACTATCCTCCATGAATTTATCTAAACCATGTGCCGAAAGAAAAAAAAAAGGTTAGAAGATTAAGTGTCCTGTAAAGAACTAATCTGTACTGCCAGCTGGACACCTGCATCAAAAGGGCACACAGAGATGGTCATTTCTGCTATTTGGTGCATTTCTTTAAAGTAATGAGCTTGACTTGTCTGTGATCTGTTTAACTTTCCAACTCTCATGCACTAGCCCAATGCCACCATGTCTGGCTTACAGAGATATTTAACTTTTGTCTGAAGTAACAAAAAAAAGGTAGGGTAAACTTAAAAAAACCCCAAATAGTCTTTAAAGTGCCACCAGACTAACAAAACATGTAGATGGTGTCATGAGCTTTCATGGGCACGGCCCACTTCTTCAGATGATTGGAATTTTGAGTTGGACTTCCACTCCGTACGGCTGAATGCAGTGCCTTGAATGTTCAGAAGCTTCAGGGGCCATTTTAACCCACCTGTTCTACTTTTCCCAGAAAAACTGGGTAATCAGAGTCTTCTTCAGAAGCCACACTGGGTAAAATTTTCAAAGGCACCTCATCTCCCTGGTGTGTGAAGTTGTTCAGAAAAATCAAGCAGTATAGCTGATTAACTAGCAAGCGAATGCTATACCTGACCGTTTGGTTTTCCTAAGCCACCTCAGAGGCCTATTACATTTTTCACAGAGTTATGCCAATCTCAAGCCAACAGACACTTCCAGTTTGTTAGCTTTTAACCCTAAGTGTTCTACCACGAATACAGAGACCCGTGGACCCAGAGGGCTCTCCCTCAGCAATGCTGTCATCTCTGGGGTGGCAGCTGCTTCACAGCAGGGATGTAAAGGTCTAACAGGTTAATCAGTGCTGCAGGATTGGCCGGAGCAGCCCTCCATCCCCTGCTCGCAGTGTAATGCTCTGCGGGCCCGGCCCAAGCAATCCCCTCGCTGCAGGCATGCTGCGGATGTGGGGCTGCTGCAACCTGGCCAGCCACTGCTCTCGTGTGTGTTTGTGGGGGGGGGGGGGGGCGCGGTGTTCCAGTCCAGCCCACCCCCACCTACAGCGTGGTGCAGCAGGCCCTGCGTCACCCAGGCAGAGCAGGCCAACTGGGCCACTGCATGATGGACAGGGGGCTGCGCCAGGGCAATCCCGCCTGCGGTGCAGCGGGTGGTTAACCTGTTAAATCTACAGATTAACTGGCTAACAAATGACACAACATTTTACTTCCTTACCCAACAATCACATGAAGCCACAGTTTGGGCCGGAAGAGCATCCCAGCCAAATGGAATGGGCAGTGGGAATTAGCAAGCAGAATGCAAGTGATGATACTAGCAGGCTGCTAGGACACCAAGGTAAACACGCTATCCTTACAAGAAGGGCTGTCAAGGCCTTGAGGATATCAAAAGGGCAGGGCCTTAGATTTTAGCTCTCATCCAAAAGATAGCCTTTCCAAGGACTGCGCCCCCGAACGGCACACGGGGCAGTGGGCCAGTAATAATTCAGAGAAAACGGGGCCCTAATCAACCACACCACCTGCCTTGGCTTAGAGGGCCTCCCATCAGACCTGATCAACACTTCACAGCTTGGGCCCCGCAGGACAAGCTTTTTCAAAGAGAAGTGCTCACCTCTTTCACCAGTTCTTCTGGATCCTTCAAATTGATGTCAGTAGAAGAAGGAAACCCAATTCCCTTCAGTACGGTATTTAACCCTGCGGAATCGGCGGGGACTTGGTCCTGGCCTCCCCCAGCAGAAGCCTTTGGAACTTGACTTAAGCATCCAGTCACATGAGTGTTTTTGAAATGGTAAAGGGAAGGAATCAAGCGTTTGGCTTTCCTGTGCGCGTTCGGATCCGTCCTCGTTGGGATCCAGAGGTCAAGGCCAGGCACCAAATTGTTGAATCCTGAAGGAGGATCTATTTCTTCCTCAGAACTGTCCATTAGCTCGGGCTCTGACTCCTCGCTGCTGCTCTCTGAAGAGCTGAAACCTGGTCTCTGCACTCGCCTGCGTTTCTGAAGGCGTTTTCTCGGCCTAGACCTTTTCTGTTTAACATTAAACACACGTACAAACCCAATCAACAAGAGCTAGCAAATATTGGCCACTCATTTGTGTGCCCCCCCCCCCCCCCCATTTCTTCTTCATAGAACTGGAAACAAATGAGCAGGCACAAACATAAAAACGCTTTACAGGACGCGCGCCATCAGGAGAAAGCCCACTTTGAGTATGCTAGGTACAGTAATGTGCTATTTCTAGGACCTAAGCCTTATGAGTTCAGATTTGCTCACACAAAGGCCAAGCTCTAACACTGGCTTGTGTCCAGCGTAGGGATGTGAACGAGCAGTCAACTACACGATTAACCGATAAGCCTAGGCTTATTGGGTAACCTAGCTGACTACTCCCACTTCCTCCCCTCCCCTGCTGCCTCTGCCCCGCAGACAGGTGCTGCTGCCACCCCACAGGCAGCCAGTTCACAAGGAGAGCTGGTTTTTAAACTGGCCCCTCTTGCAGACCAGCTCCTACCTGGCATCCTAATAGCAAGGCAGCAGCACAGGGTGGCAGGGGGCTCCCTGGGAGTGGGGCCTGACTGCATTGGCTGCTGCCCCCGCCCTGGGAATATAGAATAGTTGACTAATCACTAAGAAGCCATGCAGTTAGTCAACTAGTTTATTACCCGCTATCTAACACCCCTAAGTCTAGCGATAAGGCTTCATGTGCCAAGTGGATACAGTGACAGCACAGATCTTATCCACACCATGCTTTTCAGGTTTTAGGAACTTTTATCTTTCAAGACCAGGGGCCAGAGTTTAATCAGAGATCAGCACCTCACAGCTCCCCATTCAGGATGTGACCCTGCAGCACTGTAGTTAATGGGTAGGAATGTTAGATATTGTGTAATTGAATGGTCATGTAACTACAGTTACATGTATTGTGTAATTAGACAGACTGATTTTTCCCCCACTTTTTTCTTAAATAAGATGCATCTACATCATAGCAGAAGGCAGTACTTCTAAACAGACCATCTGATTACTGGAAAAGAAAAGGAACATAACCCACCATCCCAGGTCAGAGAATTACAATACCTTCGTCCCAATCATGAATTTCCATTTGCTCAGACACTGGGAGCCAGTTCTGTGTAGTAATTCAGAAGCTATTTTAGTCCAGTGCCCTAAGGAGATAAATAGTTGGGCCATATTAATTAAGACAAGCAGATTTTTTTGCACTCAATAGTAACGCTATTAAGAAAAATCAGGAGCCAGTAAAAAAAATCCCTCAAAACACTAATTTTGAAGATTTGACATTTAATCATGACATCTGGACACCGCTGTTAGCTTGTGTGTGGCAAAACCTAGACACATGTGCTGGCTGCCCTTAGGCAAGTCAAAGCCTCTAGTCCCAGTTCATGAAGTCAGATAAACACATACTTAACTTTGACTTCATTGCTTACTGGGGCTTAAACACATGCTTATGTACATTCCTCTGCCCCTCAGCTTCCCTCAGAGCAACCTATAACACTGCCTGCCACGACAGGGGTTACCACAATGAGTAAATAAAAGAAAAAAGTTCCAACTAGTTTCAGATTCTGTGCCTGCTTTGATCTCCCTGCCGCTGTGTGGACAAGTGAGTGGTTAGACAGAAGAGCAATCTCTTTTGGTTACAGTAATCCGAAGGGTTACCTGTATCAATAGTAGGCCAACATTCAGAAAACAGTGTCACTTCTAAAGGAACACAGTCCCTTTAATACAAGTGCTTTTTACAGAGTCAGAGCCAAGGCCAGGAGGGACCACCAGTGACTCCTGTCTAGCACAGGCACCAACCCCACCAACGCAGTAAATCCAGTAATCAAAGTGAGATAGAAGCATTACAACACACGAGACTAGGCCATTATGTGATTCAGGCAGAAAACAGGAGGGACAAAGGTGCCCCCACAATGAAAAGGAAAGGAAGTACACCAGATAATCCTGGCAAGTGGCCTGCACCGTCCTATACACTGCAGAGGAAGGTAAAATAACAACATGAAATCAAGGTCACTGCCAATGTGACCCAAGGAAAATTCATTCCTGACCCTACATGATGATCAGTTAGACCCTGAACATGTGAACAACAGCCAGGCAACCGAATGTGTGACACACCAAATGCTTGGTGCCACCTCAAGGTCACGATCTATCCTCTATCCATGTCCCACGTCCAGCAGTGGCTATCCCTGAGGCTTCAGAAGAGACCAAAACCAAAAAATACTGTGGGAAGGTGTGGAAAAAAAAATCCCTTCCTGACCCCTACAGGTGGCTGGCCAAAGCCCTGAAGCATGAGCGTTAGGACACACAACTGGATGTGAGCCAGTGAAAATTGTAACTTCTTGTCCAAAGCCAAAGAGTCAGTCAGAGCAGGCCCACAACTAAGGAATCCCTAGTTCCCAGACCTGTGCTCCAATTCAACCTCTTTTTGCCGTACACTTGTAGCTAGGGTTAGAAGATGGAAAAACGGCTCCTTTCCAGTAATTACTATTAGAAGAGGAAAGCATATCGCTGCCTGCCCAAAGCTACTGTACTGCTGTAAAAATCTTATCCGGAAAAAGAGTAATGCACCAGGGTGCCCATTTATAAAATTCTTCCCTTTCTACTGGTCAACTTCACAATCAGAGGGGTTCTGTAACTAGGACTACACATTGCACTGAAGCACAAGACTTCTTTACATAGTCTCCTTACACCACTTGCTATTGTCCACGTATGGTATGGCATGGTCCACAATAGGCATCTCGGTAAGAAGCAATATTCTCCAGTTCCAACTGCAGGATTTTAATGTCCTTTTTAAAAAAGCAGCTCAAGCCATTACAAGGCTGTAAAGATCAGGCCACAGAGGGGAAAAACAAACAACTTACCCACACCATATTTCTCTACTAGTTCAATTAATTTTTCTTCTTCCTCTAAACTCCACTTGCCTTTCTTTACATCATGGTGTAATGCATTTAAATACCTAGAAATGTAAAAAAGAGTTGACGCAAAGGTTAACAGGATCACAAGTTCTCTTTAATGAGACGTGTTTCTAAAGTTAAATGGAGAGTACAATCAACAGACCCCCTTCCTTTACCAGGCAGCCTCACATCCCTGTATCCTTGACACTGCAATTTCATTGCCGATAATCGAAGTCCTGGGCTCACAGCAAAGAGACCAGGACTTGCAATTAACGAGTAGTAAAGGCAACACACACTTAGATGCATCGAGGTATAATTGCTAATTTAGAGCCTCAGGCTGGAAGGTGCTGAGCACTTCAAACACCCAGCACTGACAGATTACAAGTGCCACCTTCTGGACTTCATAGCAATGCCCAGAATACTCAAACAGTGAAAACGTGGGAGACAGCATGCCAAGGTTCATTCTGATCTCTTTGTTCTATTTAAAATAGATGTTTTGAGGGGTTTATTGGTGAAAGGTGCAGAGAGGTGGTATGGATGGTAAAAATCCCTTTTAAAACACGCTGCATCTTTGTTACAGGAAAGAACTTGAAAGCAAGATTCTGCGAGTTACTATACCGACCTGTCCCTGCATTGAGTATCACTCCTTCCTGGCACTTCTGCACGAATTTTATACCAGTCTCGCTCTCCGTACTTAGCAACCGCTGCCAACAACTGCTGCACGAGTGACAAAGAAAAACTGGGTTGGTCCGAACGCAGACAAGTCATTCCAAGTTAACAAGTCTCCACTGGCTGGAATCTTCTGGGAATCACCTGGCTACATGCATCACACTCTGCTTTGGATTCCTTCTGCCTCCCTTAATTCTGTGTCTTCCTAATCATTTCCCCCTCTCCATCCTCATTATCCATAGGAAAAGCAGCAAACAGAGATCCATCACAGGCAGACTCATTTCTGAGATTTGGAGTTACTCAGGGCACTGCTATGCTGGCCTCATGCATGAGGAAGGGGAAATAAAACTTGACGTTTCAGCTTTAGCGAGATACAGTCAAACTAGACTGGAAACTCTTCAGGGAAAAGTAGCACATCTACCTCTGGGTTTGTATAGCACCTATGCCATCCTTGTAATAGAGCTCCCAACTCACTCCTGTCCCTAGATAATAGTGAAGATAGCCAAGTGTTCACAGAACACCAGTTAAAGTTAATGTCTGACCGAAGAACCCAGCAGAGAATGCATGTTTGGGATCAAGACAGCAAGAATGTTAAATCTGTACCATGTTCTATTCGCGACTAGACCCCACGAATGCACATGAACTCCTTTTCTGATTAGTTTTTCGCATTCCAGTGATTAACACATCTATGGACATGTTGCTAATCAGCACTGGAACTAAGGAATAACTTAATCTAGACATTTTCTGTACCAGGTCATTTTCCTAGCACTAGAGACAAGATAAAGGAATTTACTTCATCTTCCTCCAGTGTCCAGAATCCTTTCCTTAGACTTGGATCCACACTCTTTGTCCATCGGTAAATTAGTTGCATAGAGTCTCTTCCTTCCATGTAATAAGCAACTAGAAATGGAAGGAAATATTTTAAATCTGCTTCTAATGAGATGCTTCTAGCATTCTTGTTGTAACACATGGTAGTTATGACAAATACTTAATTTCTCATACATGACAGACATGTAACAAGAATGGAGAACACATGGTGTTTTAAGTACTGTTATTGTTTGCCCTGGAACTGTATGTATTGCACACACACACCATACCCAGCAACAAATCTTGCAACACCTGGGAGGATTTGTTTCCAAATTTTGATTGAATCCATCCTTGAAAGAGGATAGGCTCTTGGCATCAGATGTCATGGCTGAAAATAAACCTTTTAAAATAAAGGAGGAATGTCCAAGGATTCTATGAACTTAACTCCAACTCTTCAGAACAGGGACCATGTCACCTTTTGTGTTCAGAAAGTGCTTAGCCCACTGGGAACATCACAGAAGACACGACCTTGGAGAATCAGGCTCTGTGAGTAGGAGAGGGGTTGCCTTGGAGACCACTTACTTTTCTTGTAAGGTATATGGCTTCCTACTCTCATTTCCTGAACGAGCTGTAGGAGCATCTGGTCCTCTTCCTTTGTCCATTCTTTCCTCTTGAAGTCTTTGTTGTAGGCTTGAAACTTCTGCAGACACTGGAATGCGCTTCGGTTTGTCTTAATAAAAAGAACAAAGTTACTTGGATCACTGGGGACAAATCAACCTAGAAAAGAGAGGCTGACTCAATCTGGCTCGGATATGAACTTGGGGTGATTCAAATCCAGTCCTTGTAAGTATTCGGCCATGCCTGAGGGCCCCAGTAAGAGACCAGAGTTCAATTGTATTAGGCAACACACACCATGACAAGTCCTTGCTCAGAGAGCTTATAACTGCAGTTTAAGACAAGCAAGATAATCAGATGGAAGGGAGCACCAGGTGAAGTAAATTGATTATTATAACAGTTAATTCATGGTCCAACACCACATCTCACTGAGGTTTCATTGTCTTTCCTCCTTTCACAGACTGAGGCCAGGAAAGTCTATTATGGGCATCTAATCTGACCTCCTGTCTAATGCAGGCTGTGGAACCTCACAGAGCAATTTCTATATCCAGCTCCGACCTTGTAGTTGAACCTGTTACAAAGACTTTCAATCTTGATTGAAAGACTGCAAGCGATGGACAATCCATCACATCATTTGGCAAATCGTCCCACAGGTAAATTACTCTCCCTGTTAAGAAGTTTGTACCTTGTTTCCCCACTTTGAATCTGTTTAGCTTCAACTCCAGCCACTGGATCTTGTTAGGCCTTTGTCTGCTAAATTAGAGTGCTGCCTTTCATAACTCTTCTCCCCCCAAATAAACTGATCAAGTCACCACTTCGCCTTCTCTTGAGAAGCTAAATAAATTCAGCTTAAGCCTCTCCCTGTAAGGCATGTTTTCCAGACCTTGAATCATACTCACGGCTCTTTTCCCAACCCTCTCCAGTTTTTGGAAATCTGTTTTAAAAAGATTTGACACTGCGACTGGACATCAAAGAAAAAAATCTTAAACAACAAATAGTCCTGCAGCACCTTAGGCTGTGTCCAGACTCAGGGGTTTTTTCGAAAAAAGTAGCCTTTTTTCGAAAAAACTTCACCTGCGTCTAGACTGCAGCCGCGTTCTTTCGAAATTAAATCGAAAGAATGCAGCTTTTCTTTTGACGGTGGTAAACCTAATTCCACGAGGAAGAACGCCTTCTTTCGAAAGTGCTCTTTCGAAAGAAGGCGTTCTTGAAAGCAAACAGGCTTTTTAGAAAGAGCATCCAGACTCACTGGGTGCTTTCTTTCGAAAAAGCCGCTTGCTTTTTCGAAATTCCGCGTGCAGTCTAGACGCTCTCTTTCGAAAGAGGCTTGCAGTCTAGACATAGCCTTAGAGACTAACTTTGAGACCCATTAGTGAGTGCCTGGGCAAGTTAAAATGTTCCCCAACAGCTTTCTGTGATACCTTTTTGAATATCTGATTTGTGTGGGGAAAATTTTAACTTGCCCTGGCACTCACTAATGGATCTCAAAGTTTCCATATTACTACAAGCCAATTTCAAAAGCCAGCTTGAAAGGGAAGCTGCAGAGCTTAACTTCATTTACAAGTTTGATTCCTACAATAGAGGCTTAAACAAAAACCTTAACTGGATTACCCGCTACATTCCACATCCTAATGACATAAAAGGTCAAACACCAGGTACTGAAGAGTACTTAGAACCCTCTCCATCAGGTTCATGTAGCATGGACACTGACAATTTTTTTCCCCATTTTTTCTCCTTTCCCTCCCCATCCCCTCTCTCTCTGCTATTTATTTGGAACTTGGGCCCCTTAAACTCCATTCATCTGAAGAAGTGGGTTGTTCCCATGGGATTGTGAGCTTTCATCTACATTGTGTGTTAGTCTAAGGTGCTGCAGGACTATTCATTGTTTTTTAAGTTTTTTCTATTACAGACTAACACAGCTACCCCTCCTTTTCGGCTGCAAGGAGTTCATTGCTGCAGCACAAATGGCAAACTATTGCTGCCAAATTGGGCAGTTACGTACTGTGAGCCTTCAACTGGCCCTACCCAGAAAAATTCCCCACATAAATTGGAGTGTGTATTGACGCTATGAAGTGCTTATAAAATCCACAATCTTTTTTTTTTCCCTTGGTTGCTTCAGCTTCTATGAAGTGAAGAAATTAAGAGGGTTCCATTACTCCCTTGAGAGTTTTCCCACAAAAAGCATGTTAGCATGATTTCTGGCTCACATTTTCGTCAAGCAGCAAGAGGGTATGCAATAAAGAGAAAACTTATTAAGAGCAAATGTCCCTGTCTTTCAACTATGACTTGAATTACAAATGTAAGGTGTTTGGTAATCTCAGCCTCACCTCTGCTGGATGATCTAGCAGAAATATTCCTTTGATGCAATGTCAGTACTTGACTGGTGTCTTATCTGTTAGAGAAAGGCCCAGAACTAGAACAGCAGAAAGGCTACAGGTCAGAATGGAGTAGGTGTGGGAAGGTCTGCATACAGCACCTGCCTGTACTATGCCTTGGTAGGACTCAGCTCAGTTTATTCATTTCCAGAGCACTATAATTAACTTCCTTTTAAAAAACAGAATCCCATAGTACATCCATAGCATTAAAGTCACTTGTCAGCACTGACTGAATTATTTTCAAGTCTAACTCTGGGCGCCAACTAAATATTTGGTTCATAGTGCCAAGAACCTTACCCCAAGCTCCTGGGCTATAGTTTGCCAGTGCAGATGCTCATGTTTTGCAGCTACTTCCTTTAACTTCTCGATCTCCTCCTCATTCCACTCCTCCTTGTTGATGGTCGGATGCTCCCAGTTCTGCCAGAATTTCCGCAGCTCTTCTGCGTTGCGGCTTCCATCAAACTAAGAGACACAACATAAATGACCAGTCATTACCAAAATAGCCTAGCAACCTGAGTGAGATCGATGCAAAAGGCTTATTTGAAAACTTATTTAAGAAATAAGTTTTGCTGTTAATCTTTAAGAAAGGAGTATTTTTCCATTGGCTCCAAGCTTTGGAATCCCTTCCACAACGCCGAGTCTGAAACCTGGCTCCTCCCTTTTTGAACCCAGATGGATCTGTAGAAGTTCAAACAGGATTTAGGGTTGCAACCCTCTGAGGAGTGAATGGCTAAAGGCTGGGTTCCATTTCCCTTGTTCACCCAAAGTATTGTATTTAGCCAATATAACCCGTAGGTTATATTCGTTTTTATAAACCCTGTGCCCTGCCCTCCCCCGACAGGGTATATTCGGGTGCGGGGTATATAGGGTGTGTGTGGTTTTTTGGGGGGTTTTTTCCCCCCACACCCACACCCCGGAACGGGGGGGGGGGGAAGGGCCGGTGAGCGCTCCCCCGCCCGGAGGCTGGTGGTTCTTGCTCCCCCGCCCCTTCCTGCGACTGCGGAGGAACCAGGGGGATAAGTGTTCCCCCTCCAGGGGGCTGGAGGCTGCACAGGAACTGGGGCGGTGAGTGGCTGGTTAATTTCCCCCCCCCCCCCCCCACACACACACACCGTAAATTAGCAAATATACCCCCAGCACAGAAAAGTCTTGTATACCCCATGGGTTATACAAGATTTTTTTTTTTTACTGAAATAGAAAAAACGCGGGGTATATTTGCTAAATTACGGTAGGTCTTTATTTCACAACAGGTCCCACTGCAATCAATGGGGCAACTTGCAGAGGAAGGGAGGCAGAATCCAGGTCTAAGGAATTGCTCTAACTTACGTTGATGTTGGAAATCTTCTCCCAGTCATGCTCATCCTGTCTGTTTCCTAATAAGGCCTCCTCTGACAGATGGCTAAGGCAGGGGAGGAAGAAAAGATCACATTAACCACCAAGTCTCTTTCTTCACCTAATCTTGCCAAGTGCGGCACCCATCCAAACCTCGCCGCCTTCGGTGGGAGTTGGAGACTCTCCGAAATTCATCGTACCACTGTTAGGATGATTTGATACTGGCATTCGCATCATCTGTTTGCCTTCCCACTCTTAAGTTTTTCCATCCCTGTGTGGATTTTTTCCATCCATATCGGGAATACACTTTTTATCTGTGCTGGAGGCATGTGTGAATGTGCACCACCAGTAAAACCACCACCTAGCTCTGGGTGCTCTGCTAATCAGGGCATTTGACTCTGAGTGGTCACATAAGCACACAGCTCATAGGGAACAACTGCTGCACAGTACCATCTTTCTAGAGGCACATGCGTCCTTAGGCAGCAAAGGTGCCAACAAACAGCAAAAGGAGGCATGCACTTATATTTGTCTGCATGTCACCAGACAGTTTGGATGGGGTTGAAGTGATACAAGATTCTGTCTTCATTATGGAATATTTCCAAGAAGACCTAAGGGTTTTAGTCTCCCAATTCTCCCTGAATTTCAATGGAAGTTGGTTCTCTAAACTCTAGAGGTCCCTTGGAAAATACCAGCATCAACTCTGATTAATGGAGCAGAACAAAGCATGTATATGAGCAGCGTTTAGCACAAAAGGGACCAGTCTATGACCATGGCTCTTAGCTACCAGGACTACTCAATATTAGGTACACACTATTTAACTCCCTAAGTATACTGTAGCTGACAAAGCTGTAATACACCTACCATACAACTTGGTTAGAATTGTGTAAATCCTCTTATGGAATTTAGAGCGTCTGTAACAAAGACAGTAACTTAGACTGTGTGCATAAACTGTATTTTCTCTACACAGGGCCCAGACTTGGCAATTCCTTAAGGATTTGCAATAGGGGTGATGACAGGAATACAAAAAGTGCTGGCTACAAAGGGTTAATTTTTATAATTTAGACATGCCCAAATGGCATCTGAAAGAGGCACATTCTCACACACGTGGATCCTTGATGCTGACTTCCTAGGAGTTTAACTTTACCACAACTCTGAAATTCACTATACTATCAAGAACAGTGATCAAAGCTTTACCAAAGGCTTTGGACGCATAAACCCCCTCCCTACCAAACAAACATTCGCTTGCAGCACTTCACTACGAGAGGCAGAACTTAGGAAACAATGGTAGCATCTTGCTATTGAGAATTTTGGGTGTTAATATGCCACACAGCTGAGGATAAGGCCTCTGGGAAGGTTTGAGCCCTGCTTTTGGAATTGTTTGCAAGCCAGAATAAGGCAAGGTTTTCCCAGCTTCAGTCCATGTTTGAACTTTACAAATGTCTTTACATTAAAAAAGAAATCCCATAAAAGAGGAAGTGTCCACTTCACTAAGAATTTAAATCCTCACTTGATCTCCTCTATTTCACGCTCCGCTTCTTTGATCTGCTTTGCCAAAATCTGCTTTTCCATTTCATTCTTGGCTTTTTCCAGTTTCTGATTCAAATAGCTGAGCCTGTTTAAGGACATTTCCAAGATTATTAATTTAAAACCAACCAAAAAAAAACCCCACACCCCACATTAAACAGAAGCTAGGATAAGTGTTAAAAGGACAAGGTTAAAGCTGGCTGGCCTAAAAGCTGGATTCTTTCCTTTGCTATCCTTATTCCACAGAATCATAGAATACTAGGACTAGAAGGGACCTCAAGAGGTCACAGAGTCCAGTCCCCTGCCCTCATGGCAGAACCAAATACTGTCTAGACCATCCCTGATAGACTTTATCTAACCTGCTCTTAAATATCTCCAGAGATGGAGATTCCACAACCTCCCTTATTTCAAAAGTCCACATAGCTTTTTGCATTTGCCCCCACCTTCCAGAAACCTCCCCCCCCACGACACTCTTCCACATAGACCCACAGCTCAGTCTTTGACTCCTCAGCTCTACCAACTCCTAATCTACAACCCAGAACATGTGACAGACCAAGTGCTTTCCCCACTTCCATAAGCTGGATCTACAGAAGACCTGCAATGGCTGTGGCAGCAGCAGACAGAGAAGCAGCCAGCTCTGTGGCACAGACAAACTTCGCCCCCCAGGAGCTAAGTGTCCGGTGATACTAACTAGGAACAAGAATCTGTCTCCATGCGGTTCATTTTATTCTAGGATGCACACTACCTGCCAACCCCAAATGCTGCAGTTCCTGCGACAGAATTTGAAGGCCATACCAATTACCTTTGTGGGAAGGGAAGGATGGCTAGGAAATGCCTAGGTACTTGAGATATAAAGAAACTCTCAGTCTGCTGATTACATATGCAATATAACCACTGAGTAATTCACATCTCAAACTATGCTCCCTATAGTCACAGGCTGGCCATCCCAGGTCCAAACACACAACCGGCTCCCTGCTGTGCTTTGAAACCTCACTCCAAGCAGCAGTGACATGCACAGGCGGGAAGGGAGGTGGAAAGGATACTAGCTGGTAGTCACTCTCCTCGCCACTGCTTCTCTCAGCAGCAGCGATGGGACATAAGAAGCTTTGCTTACTTCAGTAACTTTGGCTGAAGCAGACGCTGCAAACGGTCACTTACTACTGATTTGCTCAGCAGTATCTTCTCTCTGCTTTTCCCTGGGGCAAAAAGAGATGAGGGCAAAAAAGTCACTAATGCAAGGCCATCTCCAAACAAACGTCTTGGCTTCAAGCCCCATTAAAGTATCCTCAGGCAGCAACATCTCTATGCCCGGACTTGTTCCCAACCCCTGCTCCGCCATACCCCAAGCTCATTCCTGCCCCTGCCTCCAAGCCCTGCCCCTGCTCTGCCCCCATTGCAGCTCTGCCCCTGAGCGATGGCAGCAGGGGTTGCCCCTCCCCCTAGGCTGATGCAGCAGAAAAGGAGCGATCTGACCTCAGCCCAATCCCATCCACGCTGCTCAGGAAAGCGGAGCAGGCCAGAACAGTATTGCTCCACTTTCTGCCACCACAGTGAAGTGGAGCAACGTGGCTGAGAAGTGGCGGGGCACAGCGGAGTAGGCAGCGGCTTGTTGCTCTGCTTCCTATGGATCCTACCACCACTAGTGAATGCAGAGGCAGGCACAACCACTGCTGCTGGCCCTAGCCCCCACCCCACCGATAATCCCTCAGGTCACCCCCAAAGCGCAGGTGGGATGGCTCTGTTCCCAGGGCAAGATCCTGCTTAGCTCGCGAGCTCTAACCGGACGGCCACACGATCTAACACGTGATGCCTCAAGACTGATGCAAGGGAAGGGAAGAGCCGTGAAACAGTCAGCCATGCCAATATTCAAGGCTCGTGGTGTTTAACGTAATTCAGAGCAGTCCTGTTTACTTATAGCACCTGCATCGTTTCCTATGGTGCACCAGGAGCTCTGACGCACAACTGTGTGAATGCAGAAGAAAAAACGAGGAAGAGGACACCAAAAACCTCTACATTTTCCAAGCCTGTTCTAGAACATGGAGCCGCACACGCAGCCAAGAGGTTTCTTACACTTTTTTACAAGCAGCTCCTCAAAGGATTTTATGCCCTGTGCGGTCTTCTCTCGGGTATCTTCATTGGCAGGAGGGCCCTAGGAAAGATCAGAGCTGTTAGATATAGCACAGACGTCACCTTTGGATTAAAACTTTAGCTCATTCCCAGAACTCTGACATTAGCGCTGCTACAAACCACATTTAATAATTCAAGCCTGTGCAGTCTCACTCTCCCACTGCCCAGGGCACTTTATAAAGGAGGAATAAAGGTGCTTGCATGCCCATCCCTTAGGGAGCTCCTCTGAGCTAGAATTTGAAGCTAGGAAACCGAAGGGAGTGAGAAGTTTATTGATTTGCCCAAGTCTACTGAGCTAGTGAGCACTCACTTCTACCCAGTGCTCAGTCCACTCATCCATGTGGAGCAGCAAGGGGCAACCTAGGCTAGTGAGTAGGCCACAGGAGTGACCCTTCTCACCCTGGGGTCCAACAAGATTGTTGTAACCAAGACGGTCTCCCAAGATGGATAGCTTCGCTAGAATGTCCAGGGTGTGCCGATTAGTGCTTTGATTGGATGCGGAGGAAGCACACGGCTCTCACAGTAAACGTTGTGTGCAAGCAGCATGTACCTCACTTCACACGCCCTAGCTGTATGTGCATGTCCTTTCAAGAACACTGGTCAAAAAAAGATACGCGGCGGGAAACCAGCGGACTCTAGCAAGCCTGCACATGGGCAGTGGTAAACAAAACGTCTCGTGGGGCACACGTAAAACCCCCGATGAGCCACAGGTTGCCTGCCATGGATGTCAAGTGTCTCGTACCAGCTGAGGACTGGGTGGAAGAGCACGTGACACCTGCCCATTCCAATTCAAATGGCTGAGTGATCAAAGTGCAGCTGTTATATGTATTATAGTGACTCGTGACCAAGGTCAGGCCCCAGTGGCCTAAGACATGCAAATGGGCTACTGACATGCTGTGAAGGCAGAAATGCACATTTATATTATAGCGGAATGGCTATGAACATACATTTTGAAGGTACTTGTGTGTCTTCTGGCTTATAAAGCACCCAGAATTTGGGGGGGTGGGGGGAGGGGAACACTTCTCCCTCTTTTAGATCTTAAGAGTCTGATAGACAAAGAGGTGGTGAGCAAGTGATCAGCTAAGTCCATCTGGCAAAAAAAAATAAAAAAAAACCAACCCACCAAAAACTTAACAGATACAGCGCAGTGACTTCAATGTTCAGCAGGTTCACCTCAGGAGGGAGTGCAAATAACAAACTAAGGCTAAGTGACATTGGAATAATGAGTGCAGTACCCATTTAGTTATACTTACAATTCCTGATGCTTTATCTTTGAAGTATGGCTTCATAAAATGGCCCAAGAACAGATTCAATGGTAAACTTCGGCCATCCCCTGCCTTTGCCGTCTTTGGACCAACTTCACACATGAGTTCCTTCTACAATACAGTCATTAATTGAAAACCATATACATTACTGAGATTTTTTTTAAAAATGATTCCCATCTCAAATTCAGATGGAGGCAGCACACTGTTATAAACATCCCAGGTGTACCCCGATTACCTTGCACCATCAGACTACATATATTAGCTGATCTTTTAAATGTAGTTTCTGTAATGAGCAAACACCGAGCTGTCACCATCCCAGTGCAAGCAAAAACTAACTACGCATATGTGCTACGTGTCAAAATCATAAGGAATGAATTTTCAAAAACCAGAATAGAAAACCACCAAAAAAATCCTGTTTACTTTAGGAAGATTAATACAGATAGTCCCTGACTTACGAACGAGTTACATACCAAACACTTGGTCATAACTCGATCTGTTCGTAAGTCGGATCCCATTCATTTAAATGCGACTGTGCTGTGCGTAAGTGGGGATCACGCGTTCATAACTCGGGGACCGGCTGTCATGCACTTAATGGGAGGTTGGTCATAAGTAAGAACGGTCGTAAGTCGATGCGTTCATAACTCGGGGACTACCGGTATCCCTATCTTAACAAGTTTATAGGCCTTGTGGATAAAGTTATTTCTGAAAAATTTAGTGCAATCTACTTTAAAAAGAAACTGCTTATTCACATGGTGCCAAATACGACAAATCTAGTTTACCTCTCACATTGATGGGGGTTTTTTTGCATCATTTGGTTTCATTTTTACTATAATGTGAGAGCTTCCCCTACATTAGGGGCACACTGCTTGGAAGTGTGTAACTCATGAATGGAATTACAAAAACACACAAACACATTAGAAGCAAGAGGAAGACAAAGGACACTAAATAAAAAGGGCAAATGATGCTTCCCTTTGCTGTTACTTAATAAACTCTTCAAAGTTACTGAGATTTAAAGATTATTCACCAAATAAATCACAATTCAAATACTCAATTCACTCTGATGTAAACGACACTTGTAGGACTCCCTTTCCCCAAGTTGACATGAATGGGAGCCAAAAACAACCCCCCCCCAAATCCCACAATCCAGTGTGCATCAAGGAACATTCTTCCAAATTCCACCTACCTGCTGTTCTTTGTTTTGTGCAATCAGAAGGTTAACTTCCTCTATCTTTTCCTGAATAACTTCCTGATACACCAGGTTCATCTGTAAACATGTTTCTGGGTCTGCTGGAAGGTTGTTATCAATGTCATCATCATTGCCACTGCCCCCTCCTTTCTCTACTTCCTGAGGAGAGGTGAAATAAGTGTAACTTAAGCAAACAAAAAGGAAGAAAACAAAGCTTGCTTTGAACAGACAGTGATTTTTATTTAACCAGCCATTACCATTAACATCAGGAATCTCACAACTATACTTCTCTGACCCAGCTGTCCCCTTTAGAGCTCTCACTGCCAAGACAAAGCTGATAGTATATTTCTCCTCTCCCTTTTCCGTTGCTGATTTTGAACTTGAACCTGCTGTTGATGCCAAGGCCTCCTCCCCTGATAATACGAGCCAGCCTTCCAGAACTAGGTCCCACTCATCTCTGCCAACTTCATGATTTCTAGAGTGCCTAGAGATAGTTTGTATGAACGATGCACTAAAAACATTGTGAGAGAAACAGCTTTTTTGCAAATGCACTACATCCAAATATCTAACTAGCCAGATATGAAATGCCAAGAGTCCTGCTGTGATGTCAACTGAATCTGACATACAAAGGAAGTCCCCTTTGTATGTGCTCTGTTATGCAAATATTATTAAATATTATCGGGGTTCACAGAAACTCTCACTCACTTAAAATATTTTATTTTTCTAAAGAAAAAACAGTAATCGGCTTATAAAAATGAAATGTAATTGTAACTTTTCCCTTTCTAGGTGCTACTTTTCCCTTGACCAGCTGCCACAATGTGAAAAGCTTCCTTCAGATGTATAAAGTTCTATCTGCTCTGCCTCTGTTAGCAGAAAGCTTAAAACACATCATTTTATTGAGATGAATTACCATTTCAGTATGGGCATCTGAATCATCATCATCCAGATCACCTGTTAGAAACAGAAGTACAAGATTAAATAAAATATAGAGGAAAAGACGACAAGAGCTTTGAAAACAAAAGCTTTGCAGCTAAGATGATCACAAGAAGAGAGAACAATATATAATTTCTTAAGTCTGACCAAACACCATTCTAGGTCACTGTTAAAATTGTCAAGATCAAACTTCAACCAATCACCCATTTGCAAACTTTTTTTTTTTGGGGCGCTTTGGAAAATGAAAGAACATTTCTCAACTACAGCTGTAATTAAGCTTCGACAGTGAGTTACACAAATAATCCAGGGTGCAGAACCAAGATGACTATGGCTCCAACCCTACAACGCTTAAGAAAGTGCTTAACTTAGAAGCTTGAGTAGTTCCACAAATGGCAGCAGTAAATAGTTTCCATTATTGTTCTCAACAAGACTACTAAAGGTAAGCATATACTTGGGTATGTGGAGAACTGGAGGAATGTGCACCATTTTCACCAAGACTAGCTGATGGTGGCTTAGTAGAAAAGTGGAAAGCATCATGTTTTGTATGTAAGTGGTCAGAGGTTCAAATATTGAGGAAGAAACGGATGTTCTCTTTTAGCTATACTATATCTCCTGCATGAAGCCCATTATTTCTGATTGAATTCCTAAGAGACACTCTTGAGCCTGTTACATGCAGGTCAGAGTAGACAATCATGACAGTCCCTTCTAGCTGTAAAATATTATTCTAAAGCTCTTTGGCATATATCATAAAGTGATTTTAAAATAACTAAGGAAGACCCTCATAGTCTCAAAGTTTTCAAGTGACCGCTTAGTATAAATGGTACAGACACAGGATTTTTGGCACACAACGAGAAAGACGTCATATTTAATTTTCTCCCATGCTACCAAACAAGTCTTTCATAAATTACAAACCAGACACAGAGAGCATTTTTCAACCAGGAAACATTGAGATTTAAGTTCTGCACACACATCTGATGTAATTATGAGATAAAGCCACTGTCTTTAGTATCCATCTGAAGGACACATATATAGGGCACAATTATAATAACTATAAGATATCAGAGACGTTAACTTCACACTGCAAGAACAGACCTATGTCAGAATCTGAATCCAGACTGGAGTCCGACACAAGAACTTCAATGCTTGGAATGCCCGGATCCAAGCTCTTTTCTAACTCCTCTATTTCCTGCCTGATTTTCTCTCTTTCGGCCTGTAAATCCACAGGCGACATGACTTCTGAAAGACACAGACAAGGGCACAAAAGTCAGCAAACACACATGTAATTTATGGCATGGCCTCCCCCTTCTCCCCCACTAGGAATGGGAGGATTGGTGCTGGCATCAGAAGTTTCACAGCCACCCTCACTCTCCCCAGCCCAGGCTCAAAGGGTGGACAGGTAAATGGCAATAGGGAAAGTCCCCTAGATACCCTCCCCCAGGAACACTTTCCAAGTGACCCAAATCATGTACCAACCCCTACACACAGCACAATCCTACCCCAGGAAGAGTGAGTTATATGGGCCCATGGTGCCAAGGCTCCAAGAATATTTCTGATTTGGGGCCCAGCTCCAGCAGTTAGGTGCCCAGGCTCTCCTCCAGTACCACCCATCTCCCCCCCCACCTGCTCATACATGGGGGACAGGGGGGTCTTGCTTGCTCTTGCTCCGCACACAGCTTCCAGCACATCCATGCAGCCTTTGGACTGAGAAGGGGGCCTCCACATGCTGCCCACCCCCCTGTAGCCAATGGGAGATGGGAGGGCACTGCCTGCAGACAACAGCACTCTGAGACACTCCCAGCCTCGGAGCCGCTGCCAGAAGCTGCTGCCCCAGGTAAGTACCACACCCCGCACCACCTCCCCGAGCCTTCAGACCTCCTGCCCCCTCACCTCTGACACAGTCCAGAGCCTGCACCAAGTACCCAAACACCCTCACAGAGCCTGCAACACCCCAACCCCCTACCCCAGCCCAGAGCCAGCACCCTTCCCCCACTGAAACTCCCTCCCAGAGCCTGAGGCAGGTGGAGGAAGATAGTCTGGGCGGAGGGCTGTGGGCTCAGTGATTGTTAGGTGAGGGAAGGGGTGTGGGCTTGGGCTGGGGGGTGTTTAGGAGGGAGAAGGGGGTGCGGGCTCGGGAGGTTAGGTGGGGGTGCAGGCTGGGGGGGTTGTTGGCTCAGGGAGGTTAGTTGGGGGGGTGTTTATGAGGAGGAGGGGGTGCGGGCTGGGGGGGTGTTTAGGTGGGGGAGGGGGTGCGGGCTCAGGGGGTTTAGGTGGGGGAAAGGGTGTGGGCTCGAGAGGGGGGTTACGAGGGGGTGCGGGCCCTGGGGGGTGTTTAGGTGGGGGAGGGGGTGCGGGCCCCGGGGGGGGGGAGTGTTTAGGTGGGGGGGGGGTTGGGGAGGGGGAGGGGGTGCGGGCCCCGGGGGGCTGTTTAGGCGGGGGAGGGGGTGGGGGCCCCGGGGGGCTGTTTAGGCGGGGGAGGGGGGGGGAGGGGAGGGGGTGCGGGCCCCGGGGGGGGGTGTTTAGGTGGGGGAGGGGGTGCGGGCCCCGGGGGGGGCGGGGGGAGCAGACTCCGGAAGCTCTGGGCAACCCCAGAATTTCCGGCCCCCCTCTCACCGCGCTCGCGCAGGAGGCCGCCGGCCGGGCCCGGGGGATGGGCCATCGCCGCGGCTCACAGGACGCCTCCCGGCCCGGCCGCACTGGCCCCGCCCCTCAGCGCCTAGGCGACTCTCCGCGGCCGTTAGGAGCGAACTTGATTGGGCAGCCGACGTCACGTGGCGGGGCGGGGCCAGGGTCGCTGTCACGTGCCCAGGGAGGCGGCTCAGGACTGGACTTTTTCCATCTCCCGCCCCGCCCGCCGGCAGCCTTGTCTGATTGGCCAAATCCCGCCCCGTGCTGGGGCCGCGGCGGTCACCTGACTCGCGGCGGGGGCTGGTGATTGGGCGCTTGGAGGCGGTGACGCTGCCTCGCTCACGCCGGGCTGTGGAGCGGCCGGGGGGAGGGGTTACTCGCTGCTCCACCAACCCCCAGCCAGCGCGGCTCGCGGACACGGGCGGGGCCTTTGCTGCCCCCTGGCGGGGGAGGGGGAGCTGAGCTCATGGGCTGTCCACAACACTGGTGGGTCTTGCACAAGAACCCGTCCACGTGCTTTTGCACAAGAGCATCCATGGCCATGCGGACACGCTCTTGCACAAGCAAGCTCTCATGGCCATGGGGCATTCTTGCGCAGGAAACCCCTGCCACGTCCACACTGCCCTCTGTGCACAAGAGCTTGCACTTGTTAGAGTTGCTCTTGCACCAGAATCCCTCTTTACTGTAAGTCTTCTTGCGCAAGAGTGGGCACCCCCTGCAGAAGAACAGCCGTTCCTGCGCAAGAACACACCAGCGGAGACAAAGGCATGTGTTCCAAACAGCACAACGCAACGCACACATTGTGGGACATTCTCTGTGCAGTAGTGAAAAGGCTCCGATGAATGACACCCTGGGCCCGCCAGGGCTTGATTTCGCCTTGATTTCAGAGGGTGATTCCTGCCCAGGGAAACATTTGCAGAGCTGCTTTTGCAGGAGGGAGGCGGGATAGGGCACCCGGCTAGCTCTAGGGCAGCAGGGGAAGAAGCATAGCCTGCCTGCAGATCCACTCTACAAGATGAATAATGGTGTCTGTGAAACTGACAAGACTACTTAATTGTACCTGACCAAAGCTACCAACCTCACTGCACAGAACAAAATCTATTCCGCATGTGGATGGAAAAAAAGGAGCATGGCCCTTGCTGCCTGCCAGAGCCCCATTGGCCCTGCTATGGGGGAATAAGGGCCTGGGCTCCACTGTTCCAGGGCAAGGGGAGCACAGCTGAAACCTAAGGACTTGAGCTCCAGGCAGGGGGCCTGTAACCTGAGCCCCACTGTACTAAGGATTAAAGTCCTCAGGCTTCAGCCCTTAAACCAGCCCTGGTGAACCCATTACAATGGAGTCGTGATCAACTTTGGGATCCCAATCCCCAGCATGAGAACTGATCTTAAATAAAAGTACCTACCTGAGATGCCTCTGCTGGAGTTTGTTGGTCCGTCTTCCTAGGCCTACCCTTCATGCATACCACTTGGCCCACCTCAGTGCTAAAGACTGAGCAAAACCATGTAAAACTGTGTTAGGGCTCTGCAATGTTTACATTCCCCACACTTCTCTTCACTGCATCTGCCATACTAACATTAGAAACTCACATTTGCAGTAATTAGTAACTCAAATGCTAATGTCTTTCCCTACTTCTCCATTTTCCAGTCACTAATACTTCATTGGCAGTTGTTTCGCACACTGAAATGTTAGCTCTATTGTCACATGTGAAATTTATAATCTGAATTATAGTATGAAATGGGAGTTTAAATTAGCTGTAACCACTCAAGGAGGATCTTGGAGTTATTGTGAATAGTTCTCTGAAAACAGCCACTCTGGCAGTCAAAAAAGCAACCACCACTGTGAATCATTAAGAAAGGGATAGAGGAGACAGAAAACACATTGTCTTTATACAAATCCATGGTACACCCAGATCTTGAATGCAGATGTGGTAGCTCCATCTCAAAAAAGAGATTGGAAAAGGTTCAGAAAAACAAATTAGGAATATGAACATGGCTTGTGTATGAGGACAGAGTAATACTACTACTTATCTTGTAAAAGAGCTGGCTATGGGGGGATATGATTGAGGTCTATAAAATCATGACTGGTGTGGAGAAAGAAATAGCACTTCCTTAACGCAAGAACTAAGGAGCACCCAATGAAATTAAGAGGCAACAGGTTTAAAACAAAACAAATATTTCTTCATTACAAAATGCAGCCAACCTGTAGAATGCCTTGTCCAAGTCCTGGCCTTCACAACATGCTCTAACAGATAGTCATGGAGGAGAGGTCTATCAATGGTGTCCTTACCCTCTGTTTGCCAGAAGCTGTGAATGAGCAGCAGGGAATAGATCACTTGAGTACCTGTCCTGTTCAGTCACAGGCAGCTGGCAGTGGACACTATCAGAAGACAAAAGCAGCGAGGAGTCCTGTGGCACCTTATAGACTAACCGAAGCGGGTCTTTGCCCACGAAAGCTTATGCTCCAACACTTTGGTTAGTCTATAAGGTGCCACAGGACTCCTCGCCGCTTTTGCAGATTCAGACTAACACGGCTCCCTCTCTGATATCAGAAGACAGGACATTGGGCTAGATGGACCTCAAGTCAGATCTAGTACAGCCATTCTTATAAGGAGAGTTCCTTGATTTTTGTAATTATAATGTTCACTTCAACTCAAATTTGAGTTCCCTGGTGTTTAAAACAGGAATTGTGTACACACACAGAATAAGCTATTGTGGAACTATAGATAAAAGTTCTGGCCCTTTTGGAAAGTAGTCCAGTACATAAAGCATCTGCTTCCACCTATACCCAAGTGACCTTTTTCCCATTTAAAAAGAATCCACAATTTAAGTTTCCCAAAACCAGTTTGTTTAAACAATCAAAAGCCACCTCAAACACACAGTATTTGCAGTTTAATTTCTTTTTTTTTTTAAAGTGTGGTTAAAAAACATCACAATTAAAAAGCATTTGTAATATATTTAGGAAGTACTGAAACAGTTAAGGTATTATTTATTGTATAGTCTCTTTCATATTTAATTATACAAGTGTTCATAAAATATTTTCTCCACCTCATCCTTCGTGGCACTAAAAAATACCTACAAAAAAGATTTATTTGCTCCCACCATTTATAAAATACTTTGACACAGTACTACTAGAGGGAATGAGGAAAAAAGGCAGTGAGCACAGTGTTTTGAGTCAAGGGCTCCAGTTCATTTTAATGGGAGACACATGCACAAAGAATAATAGCTGGGTTTTGAGGTTCCAATCCAGCAAAACACAGTGTATATGCTGTGCTGGATCAGGTTTCAGAGACCCAGTTGCTGCCATTGTACTGTCGATACAAGGTAAAGAAGACTAATACTGCACCACTGCATAACAATTCTCCCACAATAAAAATATTAAGGGTAAAGCTTGCATATTTTAAAGACACTACTTTTTTTTAAATATTAAAGTAAACAATCTTTAAAAATAGTGATTTCTATATGTAAACAACTCTAGAACTCTTGGGGTAGCATTCCTTTAGTGGTTCTTTCATGATCCATCATCTGAAATTTCAGAAATCCTGTCTATTGATTTAAGGAGTTCAGCAACAACCTGCAATGATTCTGCTCCAGAGACCAACTGCCTAGAATTTAAAAAACAAACAATACTAAACAGGGTAGATTACAAGTAGGATTGCTGATTAATCCCATTTAACTCATATAATTAACCCCAAAATGGATAATGATTAATTACACTATTAATCAATACAATACCAATTGAAATTTATTATTTTTGATGTTTTTCTATATTTTCAAATATGCTGATTTCTATTACAACACAGAATACAAACTACACAGTGCTCACTGTATTTATTACAAATGTTTGCACTTGAAAAATAGTATTGTTCAATTCATCTCATACAAGGATTGTAGTGCACTCTATTTTGAAAGCATAACTTAAAAATGTAGATGTTATTTTAGGACCTGCAAGTCCATTCAGTTCTACTTCTTGTTCACCAACTGCCATGAGAAACAAGCATGTTTACATTTAAGAGATAATCCTGCTTACTACTTATGTATGTTACCTGAAAATGAGAACAGGTATTCACATGGCACTTTTGTAGCCAGCATTGCAAGGTATTTACATGTCAGATATGCTGAACATTCATATGCCTATTCATGCTTTGGCCATCATTTCAGAAAAACATGCTTCCATGCTGATGAGCTCATTCAAAAAATGTGTTAATGAAATTTGTGACTGAAATCCTTGGGGGAGAATTGTATGTCTCCTGTTGTTTTACCCACTTTCTGCCATATATTTCTTGTTACAGAAGCTCAGATGATGACCCAGTACATGTTCATTTTAAGAACACTTTCACAGCTGATACGACAAAATTAGAAAAAGGTGCTAATGTATGATTTCTAAAAATAGCTGTAACACGTGACCTGAGATTTAAAATGTGAAGTGTCTTCCAAAATCCGAGAGGGATGAGGTGTAGAGCATGCTTTCAGAAGTTTTAAAGGAGCAACATTCTGATACAGAAACTACAGAACCTTGACCACCAGAAAAGAAAATCAACCTTTTGCTACTGGTATCAGACTCAGCTGATGAAAATGAATATGCATTTGGTCTGTTCTGCTTTGGATTGTTATATAGCAGAATCCATCATCAGCATGGGATGCATGTCTGCTGAAATAGTGGAAGCAGCATGAAGGGGCACCTGAATCTTTAGTGCATCTGGCATAAACATTTTGTGATGTCAGCTACAACAGTGCCATGTGAACACCTGTCACTTTCAGGTAATGTGGTAAACAAGCAGCATTCAGCATTTTCTCCTGCGAATTGTAACCAAACATGATTATCTAGAATTGGCTCAACAAGAAGTAGGACTGGTGGACCTGTCAGCTCTAAAGTTATATACATGGTTTTACTTTTTAATGTAGTTTCACTGTACATAATTCTACATTTTTAAGTTCAACTAAGTTAACTTTCATGATAAAGAGATTGCACTTTGATCTTATACTTGTATTAGATTAACGGAAAAATATGATTTATAATGCAAATATTTGTAATAAAAATATAGGCTGCAGTGTATTGTAGTTGAAATAAATATATTTAAAAATGTAGAAGACATCCAAAATATTTAAATAAACGGTATTCTATTATTTTTAGCGGTACAATTAGTCGCATGATTTATTTTTTTAAATTGCATGATAGCCCTAATTACAAGTAACAGGAAATATTGGCAGAAAAAGGGTGCATATGCAAAGAGAGAGAACAACAAAAAGGGCATTTGTAGCGTATTTATATTAAAGAACACTTATGCAACTTCAGCTGCTAAGAAAAACACTGCTCTGGAATTACAAAATTCACCTGAGATTCAAGTAGTTCAGGATTTACATTTTTTAAAACACTAGTTGTACAAAAGCATAATACTACACAGAAAACGGAATTCATTTTGAATGGTAACATGCAATTGTTTCCTTGCAATATGTGCAAAGCGCACACAGAGCAACATTGAGCTACTCTAAGGGAACCAAAAAGTGAAACTGTCCAGTCTATTTGTTCTGTCCAGGTTATGTGAAACATTCAAAAATGTAAACAAAAGGTGAAATCATGATCTGATGAATGTCAATGGAAGAGCCTCCCAGCACTGTCCTTATTTAATCTGTGGATTCCTGTCAGAACAAGTTATTTACTTTACAATACTCATTATAAAGCTGAACTTACTTTATTGAAGAGCGTGAATTTGTAATTACGCTGAGGAGATTCTGTAAGGCAACAGCTGCATTTTGTTTCACTACAGACAAACTAGCAGACTGGCCAGTCTTCAAGACTTCATTCTCTGTCTTGTAATTCTTCATCTGAACCTTAGGAAAAGGTTTAGTTTATTACAAGCAATTTTCCTAGAGAAGATACATATTTATCTATCTAAGATGGCATGAAAAAACAGGAGTACTTGAATGCTAACAACTTAGGGCTCTCTCCATTAGGAACATATGCTATCTTCAAGATCATGATTGCCACTTACAGTGATCAAAATTCTTCATGTGATCTTTGACCCAGGACTAAATCTTGGAAGCCTTTACTAGACTTGAAAGCATTTGTACTAGTCCCAGCAAGTGCTTCTAGCACTGGCAGATTGTTAGTTAGCAGCCCTGAAACCTGTTTCGTCCTGAACATCATTTTTCTTCAGATTCCCTTACTCAGTTACAATTGTGATATTATAGTAGTGGATTTTTCAACTTATTTACAAGCTAATATTTAATATCAGAAAGCTGGACTTCCAGGTGTTGTTTCTTTTAGCAGTGTGATAGCAGGCATTAAATCTGCTCAAATTTAGAGTGTGCACTAAGGATGAGGAAGAAGTTAATCTGAATAATATGATTTTAATGTCATCTACCACAACATACCCTGGCTAAAAGTCAGCGTTTGCACCAATAGAAATAAGAAATCCCAGATTCTCTGGTTTGCAAGATAAAAAGCCTCACAGTTGTCCCATGACTCTCAACTTCAGCATTGTTGAATGGTTGGTTCACAATGACTCAATATACATGCAATCAGAATACAAGAACATTTTATAGAAGATTAATCTACAAAAATAAGGCACAGGTAAGGCTACTTTCCCAGTAGCACTGTTATAAATTCTGTTCAGTATCAATATATGTTCACCCGAAGTTCATACAGTAAAAGAACCTTCAAAGGGAAAGGACAGCTTCATACCTGAAGTAATGCATTTTCCTGTTTCAGTTTTACAACATTATTTTCTGCTTTCACAGCCCGTTTCTGGAATACAAGATTATTTATATTGTGATAAGTGGCCAGAATGCACTATGCATTTTCCTAATACAGAGGAATGTACAAGTCCTACCTCAAAGAGACTAAAACATCATACCAAAGATCTGGAAGGGATACAACATTCCAATCAAGTGATCAAAGCAGCAATACATTTCTTTCTTCTGAATAAGGAAAAAATGTGCTCACTATAAACAAACAGACGACTTAATTACCAGCTTTCTTGCAGACAATGCCTTTACGTAAATAACTGTAAATTAGGCCTAAATTGGGTGTTTCCAGAGGGCTGCAGAGAAACAGCTGAATATGAGTGATTAAGATTCTAAATCAGGGGTGGGGAGCCTTTTTTGGGTCAGGGCCGCTAACCCACAGGAAGGAAAAAAAAATCAGCCGGGTGGGAGGCAGTGGGGACTGGAGTACCAGCACGGGCTCCCCAATGCTGGGAGTGAGGGGGAGGAGCCCTGGGCCCCAGGGGCCAGATCCAGGCAAGGCAGCGACTGCATCTGGCCCCAGGGCCTTAGGTTCCCCACCCCTGCCCACTATGCAACTGAGATGCTTTAGAATGGAACTCCACTCCTTTTCACAGCAGCCGCCCTTGCTTCAGAAGTGCTATCAGTAACATTCATTGGCTCCTATGAGAAGTGGGAGACAAACTGTCTCACGTTATTCAGGAGACAAGTTACCTAAAGGAAAAAGTTGAGCCCAAGTGACAGAGTTGAAGAGTGTTACCATTACTGACCCATACCCGCCTGCACTGCTTATGCTTCCCCCAGTGTTTGAGGAGGGAGACAAAAACCCATAGGGAAGCCCTGATCATGCTTCTACACTATAAGAACAAAAAGAAGTATTTACTGTCATCAACTGGAGATTCTGTTCTACATGCTGCACCATTGCTTCTAGATCCCGGGCCTCTTTTTGCTCTTTAATCCTGTTCTCTTCTAGTTTTCTTTCAAGCGTCCTTACCCTTGTTAAAGAGAACAAAGTGGGCATTTTATATGCATTCAAAAGGGAAAGATTACAAAATGTTGCAGGCAAGAAGATTCCATTATGGGTCCAATATTTCTAAATCATCTTAGAGCAGTGGTTCTTAACCTTACTGCAGCCTGCACCCCTTTGGTTCTCCAAATATGTTCTCATACCCCTTATTAAAAATCGTTGAAGTAGGTCAGTTCTTTAAACATAATATATATCATAAAAATCTGGCATGTCTCGCACCCCCAGAAGGGCATCTTGCACCCCCAGCGGGTGCGTGCACCCCAGGTTAAGAACCACTGTCTTAAAGGCTTTGGTATGACAAAAATTTTCATTCTAACACTGCAGAAAATCCACCCACAGAATTAGATTATCAGACTAGGCCTTGAGATTTGTTGGACATCCATTAGCGTTAAGGATAATTATGTAGCACAATCTCTGCACATGTCCATTCAGTCTCCCTCTACACTTTTTCTGCCTTTTGGCTAAGATCAACATGCTTTTCAAGCCATTGTGAGGTGTAGTCAGTGGGGATGCAGTGGGGATGCAACAATCCATTTTTAGGAAAGTGTGAATTGTCTCAGTACGTGAGGAAGCATGGTGCAGCAGAGAGAAGAATTACTGCATTCTAATTATAGTTCTGTCACTGACTCACCTGTGACCTGGGGAAATTTACCTAACCTCCCTACCACCAATTTCCCTACTGGTATATTCTCATTTGCCTCACAGGAGTGAAGTAAAGATTATTATTAATGCATTGCTTGAAAGTCTGAGGTGTATCAATATGCAAACTTGCCCACACTAAAACTGAGTTGAATAGGTTGTAAAAGAGAACAAGATTTGGCTCCAATTATTATTAAAAAAACCCAACAAGATACCAAATCAGGTTAACGTTTTACCTACTTTCCCTAATTTCTTTCTATAAGGAAATTCACCAGATTTCTTAGAAGCCAGTTTCTTAGCTGGAATAACTCTGTCGCAAGACGTCTTACAATAGCATAAACTGTCACGATCTTATTTTAGTCACTATCAAGGCATAAGAATATCAGCATTTTGTCTTTATTCATTAAGTTAACGATTTCTTTTCTGCTGTAGTATACATACTTGGCTGCCTGAGTTTCAGAGAGGAAGAGAAGCTGGTTAATCTTGCTTCTTAGTCTGGCATTTTCTTCTTGTAGCTGCAGAAAAAGTCTCATTAGAAATCAGTAATGTATAGACTTGTGATCATATCAATCTTTTTAGCATGCAAATAACCAGCAATAGCTGAAATCTTCCAGTCTCACTTCTAGAGCTGGAAAAAAAATCTTGTCACTTTCCAAGAATTAAATTCACTAACAAATATTTAAGAATATATCCTCTCCAAACCAAAATAATAATCTTTTCCAGCCGAGAAAAAAAGTGAGGCACAGAGAGACTGAGACAGGTGTGTACCTGTATAAAGATTATTGGTATGAATATATGACAAAACAATGAATGAATTGCATAGGTCACCCGGAGTGCCTATAAAAACCTTCATGTTATACCACACATTGTTACTTTTTAACTAATATTATAAAGAAAAAATTAGAAATATTTCAAGGGGTTTCATTTTATAGTCTTCCAGCTATGAAGCCAATTTGCCTTAGTACCATCCAGAGACTTCAGTGACAACAAGGATACATTTTAAAGACCCTTTATGGCAAGGGTGGGGAACTGAAGGCTCAAGGGCCAGATGCGGGCCCCTGGCTTGCCTGGATCCAGCCCCTGAGGTTCAGGGTTCTCCCCCAACATTGGGAAGCGCACACTGATGCTCCAGCTGTCCTCCTGTAGGGCTGGAGCACACAAAATCTACTAGCCTGGGCCCTCCAAGGCTCTCGCATACGAGGGATACATAGGGAGTGTCTCTCTCCTCACTTGGGGGCCACCTCGGTGAAGTTGGTTTTTTTTGGGGGGGGGTTCTTGCTTGTATGCAGCCTCCCAACTCATTTTTCTGTAGGTCAGTGGCCCCTAACCCAAAAAAGTTCCCCACCCCTGCTTTAGGATGATCTAAAATAACTTTTCTATAAAATCGTAAAATGCAAATTTAAGGTCCAAACTTCACTACCTACCAGATTATATACTAGAAAGCACAGGTGGATGGATGAATATCTTTTATTGGACCAACTTCTGTTGGTGAGAGATAAGCACAGAGCTCTTCAGGTCTGGAAATGGGGTCAAAGCTAAATACCAAGTGGAAGAAGTAAGTATTTAACTGCAGGGCCAGATTAACACAGGGGCTGGAGGGGCTGAGGCACACAAAATTAAATCTATAATTAATTATGTATATATTGGAACCAGCCATTGGGAGCAAGGAGCCAACAGACTTGACTGGTCCTTGGACAAGTTGGTGGGTGCCAGCTGGGTCCATGCTTCTGGAAGGGGCAGGGCCTTGGGCAGAAGGGGTAGGACTGCAGGCAGACAGCCCTCAGTGCTGCCTGGAAAGCAATGGCGGTGGCCAGTGCCCCAGACCCTTCTGAATCAGCAGGTCCCAGGGCAATTGCCTCCTTTGCCCCCACAATCAGCAGGACCTGAACTGGAGTTAAAGGGGGCAACACCATAGAGATATACTGTCCCCCTTCCCCTGGGGCATGTAGAGACAAGCCAGCAACTTCCAGGAGTGGCACACAGCATGCAGGCAGCCTGCCCAAACTCTGCCAGCTAGGAGCCACCTGTGGTAAGAACCTCCTGGCCAAAGCCTACACCTCACACCTTCTTCTGCGCTCTATCCTGCTGCCCCAAATCAGTATCCCCTCCTGCCCTCTCTAAACCTATACTCCTCACCTTCTCTTGCACCCAAACACTATGCCCCATCATGGAGCCTCCTCCTGCATCCAAACTCCCTCCCAGTAAGAAACTAATATAACAACTGCTCTAAAGTAAGAGGAGGGTTATTTTGAAATAGCTTAACTATATTCTACATGTTTTAAGATTGAAATGTAATCATAGAAAAGCTTTATGTAAATTAAAGGCAAATTCAATACAGCATTCATAGTCTTGATGCCATAATTGTGATCATTTTCTTCTACATTAGGAAAAAGACTTGTATAGAAGAGCCCCACAAAAATCTAATAGCCTTCAGTCCACAGAAGAGTTCATCTGGCCCTGTTTAGCAAGAATATTCAGGCCTGATCCATAATACTGTGGGACTTTGATCCAAGTCACACAGCTTCAGCTGTATATGAAAAACATAGCTGAAGTTGACACACTTAGATCTTACTGTGGTGTCCTTCCCTGCAGAGAATCAATGGCTGATGTTCTCCAGTTGGCCACACTTCTGAACTTCATGTTTAGGTGACATGCTGGAGCAGACACGACTGGGTCAAGTAGTGGTTGATTTATCATGACTATACAAGATAACTGCCCATGAGCTGGGCCAGTAGTGTAGACATGCCCTCACAGTGCTTTCCTCAGACCTGAAGAAGTGCTCTATAAGCTAGTCACTCTGACCCATGACAGTTTGTCCCAGCAGTGAAAGGAACTTACATTTCTTACAGGTACTGTCCTATTACAATTCATAAGAACGTAAGAATGACCATACTGACAAAGACCAAAGGTCCATCCAGCCCAGTATCCTGTCTGCCAACAGTGGCCAACACCAGATGCCCCAGAGGGGAGGGAACACAACACGTAATCCTCCTATCACCCATTTCCAAACAGAGGTTAGGGATACTATTCCTACCCACCCTGGCTAATAAATTCATGGAGGTTAGGTCCATCAATGGCTATCTAGCTCTTTTTCAAACCCGTTCAAGACCCAGTCTCCACAACATCCTCCAGCAAGGAGTTCCACAGGTTGTCTGCGTGCTAAGTTAAGAAACACTTCCTTTTGTTTGTCCCCAGGTCCCAGCCAGCTCTATAAGCAGCTCCCTGCTGATTTTTGCCCCAGCTGCACTTCCTTTCACTTCTGGCTGGTGCAACAAGAGAGACTCCTTCAGCCCCCTTGACTCCGACACCCCAGGCGCTCTGCTCCCGGGGAAAAGCTCCTAGCTCCTCCGAAGCCGGACACTCGTGCGCCAAGGCGGGGAGCCTTCCCTGCGGCGAGCTCAGCCACTTACCTCTCGGCGGTCCGGCTGCAGCGGGGGGTGGCGCCCGTCGCCGCCCGGGGCCAGGCTCCGCTCCTCGCTATCATCCAGCGGCCAGGGCGCGGCGTCCTCCAGCTCGGTGCAGGCGGTGGGGCTGCGCAGGGCTCGCTCCACGGCGGCGGGCTGGTACGAGCCGCTCCACTCCGCCTCCTCCGGCAGCGCGGCGCGGGGGTCCGGGAAGAAAGGCGCGGCGGCGTCCTGCGGGGGAGAGGGCGCAGGTGGGGTGGTGGGGGGGGCCGGGGAGCGCGCGCCTCATAGACTCATAGACTTTAAGGTCAGAAGGGACCATTATGATCATCTGGTCTGACCCCCTGCACAGTGCAGGCCACAGAATCTCGCCCACCCCTCTTAGAATAATCCTCTCACCTATGTCTCAGATATTGAAGCCTTCAAATACTTTGAAGGCCCCAACATGCAGAGAGTCCTTCAGCTGTGATCTGTGCCCAATGCTACAGAGGAAGGCGAAAAACCTCCAGGGCCTCTGCCAATCTACCCTGGAGGAAAATTCCTTCCTGACCCCAAATATGGCGATCAGCTAAACCCTTAGCATGTGGGTAAGACTCACCAGCCAGACACCCAGAAAGTTCCCTATAATGAATGGTCAATTAGTTACCAAGATCATGTTATTTCATCCAACCATCCCCTTATCATAGAATCATAGAACTGGAAGAGACCTCAGAAGGTCGTCAAGTCCAGCCCTCCGCTCTAGGCAGGACCAATCCCATCTAAATCAACCCGGCCAGGGCTTTGTCAAGCCGAGACTTAAACACCTCTAGGGATGGAGACTCCACTACTTCCCTAGGTAACCCATTCCAATGCTTCACTACCCTCCTAGTAAAATAGTTTTTCCTAATATCCAACCTGGACCTCTCCCACCACAACTTGAGACCATTGCTCCTTGTTCTGCCATCCGTCACTACTGAGAACAGTCTCTCTCCATCCTCTTTGGAACCTCCCTTCAGGAAGTTGAAGGCTGCTATCAAGTCCCCCCTCACTCTTCGCTTCTGCAGACTAAACAGACCCAAGTCCCTCAGCCTCTCCTCGTAGGTCATATGCTCCAGACCCCTAATCATTTTGGTTGCCCTCCGCTGGACCCTCTCCAATGCGTCTGCATCCTTTTTGTAGTGGGGGGCCCAGAACTGGACACAATACTCCAGATGTGGCCTCACCAAAGCCGAATAAAGGGGAATAATGACATCTCTGGATCTGCTGGCAATGCTCCTCTTAATGCAACCTAATATGCCATTAGCCTTCTTGGCTACAAGGGCCCCCTGTTGACTCATATCCAGCCTCTCATCCACTGTAACCCCCAGGTCCTTTTCTGCAGAACTACTACTTAACTGGTTGGTCCCCAGCCTGTAACAATGCTTGGGATTCTTCCGTCCCAAGTGCAGGACTCTACACTTGTCCTTGTTGAATCTCATGAGATTTCTTGTGGCCCAATCCTCCAATTTGTCTAAGTCACTCTGGACCCTATCTCTGCCCTTAAGCGTATCTACCTCTCCCCCTAGCTTAGTGTCATCTGTAAACTTGCTGAGGGTGCAATCCATCCCTCATCCAGGTCATTCATAAAGATGTTGAACAAAACCGGTCCTAGAACCGAACCTTGGGGCACTCCGCTAGAAACCAACCACCATCCTGACATCGAGCCGTTGATCACTACCCGCTGGGCCCGGCCTTCTGGCCATCTTACCGTCCATTTATCCAATCCACATTCCCTTAACTTGCTACCCCGCCCCCCCGCGCACCCCCCCTCCCCCTCCCGGCCCCCCCGCGGGCCCCGCTACCTGAGGGCTGGCGCCGCCCCGGGCCTGGCTGCGCACGAAGGCGCGGAAGGAGAAGGGGTTGGCCGCGTCGGGCTCCGCGCCTGCGGGGAGAGAGAGGGGCCCGTCAGCGGGGCGCACGCGGGGGGGGGGGGATCCCGGGGCGCCCCCTCCCGCTTCTCACCGGGCCAGGGCGGGAGCGGCGGGGAAGGGGAGCGGGGGGCGCGCCCCGCCATGGCCCCCCCTCAGCCAGGGCTACAGGCCGCGGGCCGGCGCCACTCTCCGCCCTTCCGGAAACGGGACCACCCGCGGCCGCCGGAAGCCCCGCCCCTTCCTCCGCTCTAACCAATGAGCCACCGCCTCCGGGCTCTCAGCCCCGCCCCGCCTGCGCACGCGGCTCGCGCATCCCTCCCCACGTGGCTTCCGCGCCGGCCGGGCGGAAGGGGCGGGCGAGCGGGCGGCGGCTCCCGGGGATAAGATGGCGGCGAACATGGCGCGCGTGCGGGGCGGCGCGTGGGGCCCGGTTCGCAGGTGAGAGCAGCGCCCCCCCCCCCGGGGTGAAATAGAACGGACCCCCCCAGTGACCCCCCCCCCCCCGTGACTCCGCACCTCCCCCTTCTGGAGCCCCCTCACCGATCTGTAGCCCTCCCCTCACAGAGGGGTCTCCCCCCCCCCACTGGGGCTCCAAGGCCCCTTCTCCCCGCCCCCCACCTCTTCCAGATTCCCCAGGAGTCCTGGTCCCCCCCGGCCCCCCCGACAGCTGCCCTCTAAGAATCCCCCTCCCCCCACCTCCCTTCCGACCTGCCCATCACTGGCGCCTCACTGCTTTGCCATCCCCTCCCCGAGGACCCTGCCTCCACCCCCCTCAGGGCTGCTGCCCTCCGCCCGCCCCTGCCTGCTCTCCACAAGTGACCTCACCAGAGCCTCGTGTGTCCTGGGGCCTCTTGCTCTCCGCTCAACCTTGCTGAGCCCGGAATAGAGACCAGGTCCCAGCCTGCACGTAAATAAGGGGGCCTATATAAAAGCAAATCTGACTGTCTTCCCTACCCAGCCTCCTTCTCTTGGGGCATCGTGCAGGGTTTTCTTTTGGCTAGAAACCCTCAACCGCAGGATTGTTTAGCCTCCTTTACAGTTTGCTGCAGGTTGAACAGCCCTTGGTAGACAGAATTGGAAACCTGATCAGCCTTCTGGCAGTGTGACTGTCACTACTGAGGTCAGAGCCCGTTGATTCCATGCATCTACTTAAGTACTTATTTGGCCCCGCTCAGCACTGTCGTAATACTAGCAGGGATGAGCTGGGGTGCCTATGAGAAACAGTCAGGAAAATCACTCAAATACTTCACTGATATCTTAAACTCTCGTTACATTTCATCACCTAAATTTGGGTTATTGCTGACTATGGATTATATGCAGGGCTCGACAAACTATGTAATCTACTCACCATGGGCGAGTAGATTACAACCCGGAAGAGCCGGGTTCGGGTGATCTGCACATGCGCAGATCACTGGACAACGCGGCTGGTGAGCGGGGCGAGCCCTGATTATATGTATGTTGTTACTTTTATCCACAAAAACAAAGTTTGTTTTCATCTAAGCACTGTTTAGGTACAATGATTTCTAAAAACCTGTGCGATGGACTTAGGTCTGGTGCACTGATTAAAGTTCTTATACAAATGTCTAGGTTTGGCCTGGCAGCTTACAGAAAATACAGCAGTGGTGGGGGCTGTCCCAATATCCCTCTCACGTCTCCTCTGCCTGGAGTGCCTAATCCCGTCTTCGCAACAGTTGATGGACAGGAGAGATTTGAAACCAAAGTTACCACACTAGAGAACGGACTGCGGATTGCATCACAAAACAAATTTGGACAGTTCTGTACTGTAGGGAGTAAGTACTGAATGACTTCAAGCAGGGGAAGTTCTATGACTGGTGTTATACAGGTCAGGCACAATGATCACAATGACCCCTTCTGGCCTTGGAATCTATGAATCACTGCATCTGGATCTACTGTATCTAGAAGACCACATCCTGCTTTGGCAACAGTGGCCAAATTCACATCGATTTTATTGGGAACAGATTTGGTATTTAGGTACCAATGTGATATAGACCTAGCTAATGGTTTGTCTTTGCTGCACAATTAACTTGAGTTATCTACGCTTGAGTTACTCCTCTTGCGTTAGTCTAGCTCAAGCCAGAGGAGAGGCACTGAGGGGTTGTGTTAACTTGATTATTAGCTTATACCCTGGTGAGCCAGCTAACTTGAGATAAAAGCACCTTGCTTGAGTCAAGGGGTTTTGTGTATGGACAGCAGTAACACTTGAATTATAACTCAAATTAACTTTGCAGTGAGGATAAGTCCTTAGTGATATGCGAAGTCAAATATTTACTTAGAAATAATCCAATGCATTGAAATAACTGTTTTAAATTGAGATGGTCTTTGCTAGTCTCATGCTTTCTCATGCTCGTAAAGCCAGCCAATGGGCTTTGAGGTTAAAATATTAACTTGTTTGTGTTTTTATCAGTTCTTATAAATTCAGGATCAAGACATGAAGCAAAATACCTTAGTGGCATTTCACACTTTTTGGAAAAGCTGGCTTTCTCTGTAAGTACTGTTAGTGACAATAAGGTTCCTAAAACCTCTGTGTTAAATACTTACCAAAAAAACTAAACTCAGCAATTAGTATGGCTATTTAGGCCCAAGTCTGCCTTCTTTGAGCACCTAAGATTTTTACTGACTTCAAGGAATGCATCTCAAACTCACTACATTTACTTGCCTTCAAGTGGAAGAAAAGCAAATGCTTCTGTATAGGTTACACTCACAAATGATAAATAAGTCTTACGAAGCATGTGCCTAACACTTTTTTCTTTTGTTAGTCTACAGCACAGTTTGGCAGCAAAGATGAAATTCTTCTCACCTTGGAAAAGCATGGTGGCATCTGTGATTGTCAAGCATCAAGGTACACGTCTTACACTCTATTTCCCCACCCATGAAAAGTTGTCATAATGGCTGATGGCAGCATGACTTCAATTTGCTTTTCTGTTCCCAGTAGTGACTTAATTTTTTGAATAGCAAGAGTAATCTATCTGTGGCAAATTGCAATAAGGCTGCTAGTGTAAATATAAAAAAGGAATTTTAGCACTTTACTATCTTCAAATTACTGGCCAGGTATCACCAGTTCATATATTCCACTTGTAAACTGAATGCAAAACATCTGTTTGTATTGCAGGGATACCACAATGTATGCTGTTTCTGCTGATGCCAAAGGCCTAGACACTGTGGTCAATCTACTGGCTGATGTGGTACTACAGCCCAGATTATCAGGTGTGAGAATCTGAAACACTGTTTCAGGAAAGGAAACGCAATCACTGCATTGCATGACACAATGATTTCAGAACTGCCATTCACTACAGCCCACTGATTTAAAGACTTTACAAAGTCCGTGTTGAGTACTGGAGCAAACATTAGGTCATTCTAGAATATTTTAATTATAAAAGTTAATATGGTTCTGAGACAGGCTAATCATTTCCACTTCCTTCTGGCAAGAGGGTGTGTTTTAGACTGTTTGCATCTATCTGAGAGGATGGCCAGAGAATATAGCCCTAATCTGCCAATGGATCCAGTTGATTGCTGATTTCCTAGCAGCCTCAGTCTTTTACCTAATGCTGAATAGTGTGCATTAGGGATGTGAGCAACTAGTCGCTTACCCCCTGCCTCTGTCTCTATCAGAAAGAGGCAGCAAAGGCAGGGGAGGAGGGGGTGCTTCAAAGTGACAGCACTGCGTGGAGCCTGGGGCCAGACCCCGGGCTCCACACTGCGCTGCTGCTTTGAAATGCTGCATGCAGCCCGGAGCCTGGCTCAGGCTTCACTCGGTGTGTCAAAGTAGCAGCACCATGTCAGCCTACAGTCAGCCGGGAACTGTCCCTGGGCTCCGTGCAGCACTGCCACTTTGAAATGCTGCACAGAGCCTGAAACTGGGCTCCCTGCGGTGTTTCAAAGCGGTAGTACCGCATGGAGCACAGGGTCAGCTGGGGACTCAAGAGTCCTCAGCTGACCCCAGGCTCCACGTGGCGCTGCTGCTTTGAAATGCCATGGGGAGCAGGGGGCCAGCGAGGGGGACTGCTTGAGTCCCCAACTGGCCCCGTGCTCCCCGCCGCACTTTCGCCTTTGAAGTGTAGCAACAGCCCTGGGCATGTTACACTTCAAAGGAGGAAGTGCCCTTATCAACTAATTGAATAGTCAATGCAAATTGCATCAACTATTCGATCAACCAAATAATCGAAATTTTACATCCCTAGTGTTCATGGACTTTTTTTTTTTTCTTCTGTCCCCCTTAATTTGAGCTTCTTTGTTTCTGGACCTCAAACAGATTCTGCTTGAGCCAACATCCCATGGTGTTTCTCACTGTCTGTGCAGGATCCTGGGAGTTCATTATCTGTTCAGTCTGTGTGGACAGTTGTTCACATCCTTTGTTCTCTCTCACCGTAGATGAAGAAATTGAGATGACTCGAATGGCTGTGCGGTTTGAGCTCGAAGATCTGAATATGAGACCTGATCCAGAACCTCTACTAACAGAGATGATACATGCGGTAAGCTGCTGTGGGGCTTGTTTCCCACAAATTGCTCTCTGCAATATGTGCTGCAGTCTCTCTCACCCCTTACTTAATTTCAGTAATACTTTTTGTCTGGTCTAAAACCAGACTTTTATTATGCTAACATAGAATTCCGGGAGTATTTTGCTTACATCTCCATTTTGAAACTCCATATTCTGCATGAGATAAAGTCAAGAAATTGCCTGTTAAGGTTCCAACATGGACTGATGTTGATTCACACTGCAGATGTTTGGGTGGGGCTCTTGATACTTGGACTTCATGCTTCTTTTAGAACTACCTATCTCCAGCATTCCATTGTTCTTCCTGCTTGTACCTTCAGGATAACTTACCTTGATGCAATGCTTTTTCTCTACAAGGATCCAAAAGCATTTCACAGTCTATTCATGTAGTACAACTGAAGTCTGGGCCCTGACTTTGCTGTAGGGGGGGGGGGGGAAGAACATCGTTCTACCCCTGGATGTATAGGCTGCAGAAACCCCTGCTCATACAAAAGGGCCGTGATATCATTAATATCCATGTAGAGCAGACCAGGGATGTAAAATCCTGCTTAATCAGTTAACTGGTTAAACATAACATTTAACTGGTTAACTGTTTAAATAGGAGCAGGCAGGGAGCTGGCTGAGTGTAGTAGCCCTGTGGCATGGGCAGTTGGACTGCTTTGGCAGGGCTGCTGGTTAACGATAACCTGTCATCATCACTAGATAAGGGGAAGGGAAGTCTCAGACCATAATTTTGTGGGAGAACAAAGCATTGTGCTCTCAATTAAGAGTGGATGTATATTCACCCTTCCAATAGGCAGCCTATCGGGAGAACACCGTGGGACTCAACAGGTTCTGCCCTGTGGAAAACACAGAGAAAATTGATCGGAAAGTGCTCCATTCGTACCTGCAGAATTACTATACACCTGACAGGATGGTGTTGGCTGGGGTTGGGATAGAGCATGAGCAGTTGGTGGCATGTGCCAGGAAGTATCTACTTGGTATAGATCCGGTGTGGGGAAGCAACAAGTCCGAGCAAGTTGACAGATCAGTCGCACAGTACACGGGAGGAATCGTCAAGGTAAAATAAAAGCAAGAACTAATCAGTGTGTCACGCAACTTTCTCTTGTGTTCAAGTAATAGGTTTGGACTCCCTTGATTTGATTATAATGATGCCTTTTCATTTTCAAAAGGGCATCTCTTGAGTTTACGATAAACAGCACTTGTACCCACAAAGCAGTTAATGACATCAGTGCTTGCTTGTACCTGCAGTTGCTTACTGTATAGACAGACATACAAGCTTATGAACATGCCACAAGCTCTGTGTGCGCCCATTGTGGCTGCTGCTTGGGAAATCAAAGTGTTTGATTTCTGTAATTTACCAGGCCAAGCTCTGAAGGTCAAATTCAATCCTAATTAGTTTTTTTCCCCCACACAGCTCGAAAAAGACATGTCAGATGTGAGTTTGGGTCCCACCCCAATTCCTGAGCTGACCCACATCATGATTGGGTTAGAAAGCTGCTCATTTTTGGTAAGTACTGTCTCAAAATTCATTGCTGTGCACACCCTAAACTAGCAGAACCCTGAGCAACCATGTTATTGTTCAAATGTTGGAGCTGTCTTGTGTCTGAGAGAACAAATACATGCAGAAAGCAGAGAAGTTTTTCATCAGTAGCCTGTTGAGGCTGGGGAAGGTTGTGCCAGCAGACTCTCAAATGCAGGAGTTTACTATCATAAGTATCCCTACCTCATTAGTCCTTGGAGACACACAGCAGTATTTGCATCGCTTCTAGTGTTCATTTGGGGCCTTTTTCCAGCTTTTTCCTTCTTCCACTCACTTTTGAGACCTGAGACACCTTGCACTGCATCTGCACTCTCTTACTGTGATTCAGGAGGAAGACTTCATTCCCTTTGCTGTATTAAACATGATGATGGGAGGTGGTGGCTCCTTTTCTGCCGGAGGGCCTGGCAAGGGCATGTTCACCCGTCTCTATCTTAATGTGCTCAACAGGTTTGTTTACCTTTCTCTTTCACGGAATACTGCCAAGGATTCTCCTCTGGATCTGGGCCCTGAACAGAAGGCTCCATCTGAAAGCCTGAATGTGCCCATTTAAAAAAACCAGCCCTTAGGCCCTTAGAAACTGAGGTTGCTTATTTGGGAGGAGGTGGGTGTAGTTCAGCTGAACACAGGTGCCCTGGAATCCTGTTGTCATCCACTGACCCATGTCATCAACTAGGGAGAAAACAATCTTGAAAATTAGCAGTTAATACAACCATTCCTGCATCCTACTGTTGACCCCCACTGTAGAAATGGTGGGAAGGGGAGTAAAAGACAGATCTGCACAGGAGAAAAGAATCGGGAAGGGAGATGTGTTCATAATGATTGGACTCGTTTGAATTCCCATCAGCATTTGGGAATCCTCATCTTGAAGATGAAGCACGGAGTATGTTGTCTTGTTACAGAGCTCTCAGATGCATGTTCTTGTACTTACAGGCATCACTGGATGTACAATGCAACTTCTTACCACCACAGTTATGAAGATACAGGTCTCTTGTGTATCCATGCCAGTGCAGATCCTCGACAGGTACATGGCTCTTAATGGTAAAAGCCACAAATTCATATAAAGTAAATTTGTCACAGATTTAGAGTAGCTCTTTCCATGTTATCCTTAAGCAGCGATTGGTTGTGTATAAAATGTCAAAACCTAAATCATTCACACTTAGAGGGTACAATATCTTAGTCTGCAGTGGAATTGCCTGAGCATAATGGCCAGGTTCCATCAGTCTGTGTATCACTTTAATCTCAAGGATGGCTCAGCGTAAGGTTCTTGTCTAACATGTAATGGGCATTGGGAAAGTTCCCCACTCTGGAAGAGAAAATCCTGTTTTCCCACTCAGCTGACTATGTATGAAGGTGAATTGGGTTTATGTATTCCTGACCCACTGCCATAAACATCCTCCTCAAATCGCTCAAGTGCTGCGCACATCCTCTGTCCTCTTCTGGCAAAGTTCCCTTCTCGTGGACGGGCATTGCTGCTGTAGTGCCCCGCTATACTTTTCTTGTATTCCCGCAGTTCAACCAGGAAGGGGTTTGAATCTTTCAGACTCCAAAAGGGGAGTGGCAAATCTCACACTGCTATCCCTGGGTTTTTTATTTTTTTGCTTTCCTTTCTTTGCTTAAACCTGAGTTGAGAGAATGAGCAGGTATTGTTCTGGTTTTCTTTCAAAGACTCGCTTGTTTTTATAGGTCCGAGAAATGGTGGAAATAATTACAAGAGAGTTCATTTTAATGGCAGGAGCAGTAGGGGAGGTAAGCTGCCCAAATTCTTTATTTTAAGCACAATCTCAGAACTGAAATACCACAGTGATGGGCCCTAGCTCAGCTGATGAATTTCATACGCAAGGTTTTGAATGTACATTTCCTGCTGACTGGTATTTCGCCTGCCTTTAACGTTCTAGTAATCATAACAGCTTCTCCACAAGGAGGCGGGTGTTTGTAACAACCATTTTTTTTGAGTGTACTCGTGGCAAAAATCTATGTAGAAGATGAGACTTGTTGCCCATTCTTGACTTCTCACCACTTTGTTCTGGAACCAGCTCTGCTGACTTACTGAGCACGTTCCTTTTCCTCTTAAAAAACCCACCTCTGCAGACTCATTCCAGCTGTAAAGCCCACCCCAGCTCCAGACTTATGCTGACAACAGAATGTGATGTTGATGTCTCCCAGTTATTCCTAGAGGATGATGACTCTGTACAGCGAGTAGCTGCCAGTCCTTAGACCAGTCTGCTGTATTTTTTGTTGCCATACAGGTAGAATTGGAGCGAGCAAAGACCCAGTTGAAATCCATGCTTATGATGAACCTAGAGTCCCGGCCAGTTATCTTTGAGGATGTAGGAAGGCAAGTGCTGGCAACAAACACAAGAAAACTCCCTCATGAATTGTGCACTCTGATCGGTGAGTAATCCCCACTGACTGTGCTCTGACAGTGTTGAACTGCGGGTGTGCTCTGCCGGGAATGAAACTGCTACCAGATTGATGCCTTTACGCAGGAGCTACCTCACCAGTTTGGGTGGGATATCTCTCTAAATCCTGTACTTAATAAAATGGGAGCTTTTGGCACGGTGCTACCTGTGTAGTTCTGGTCCAGTTCTCCAGCACAGTGGGCTCTTAGCCCCAAGTGAGGGGGGCAGGGAAGCTTCAGCAGAATCCCCCAGTATCAGCGGTCACTCTAGAGATTCAATATTTTTGTCAGTATTGGACAAATGTCCAGCTCACCTTGCTCTGCAGGGTACAGTATTTCAAATACAGACAGCAAATCTAACTAGCAAGGTGATGAAGTCTAAGCCAAAACCCAGTGAGATCACTGGAAGTTACGCCATCCCAGTTCCGGCGTGGGCTTTCTCTTCATCTGACCAGGCCACTTAATGTTTCTGATCCTCAGTTTCCTGGGGTGGAACAGGCATACCACTTCCCTCCAAAATATCTCCTGACACGAGAGAAGTGACTGTGTAAATGGAAGTGCTCGTGTTGCCCATGCAGCTGGAGGGTCTTTACTCTAAGCAAGGCTTAAAAAGACACTATCAATTTGATTTTTAAATTCAGAGCCAGCCCCATAAGGTGCTAATGGGCAGCTCTGGGACTAACCCCCCACAAATCTGGGCCCAGTTCTGCCACTCACCTTATTCCTGTCTCTTCCATCATCTGTGTGTTGTCTCTGAATTTATTTCAGCTTTGCTGCTGGCATTACTGAGAGGCCCTCTTAGCGCAAGAGCGATATGGTCGGGTTTGTGTACCGAAACCAGAGCAATTGACGTGACCCACAGAACATAAGAACGGCCGTACTGGGTCAGACCAAAGGTCCATCTAGCCTAGTATCCTGTCTACCGACAGTGGCCAGCACCAGGTGCCCCAGAGAAGGTGGACCGAAGACAATGATCAAGCGATTTGTCTCCTGCCATCTCTCTCCAGCCTCTGACAAACAGAGGCCAAGGACACCATTTTATCCCCTGGCTAATAGCCTTTTATGGACCTAACCTCCATGAATTTATCCAGCTTCTCTTTAAACTCTATTATAGTCCTAGCCTTCACAGCCTCCTCTGGCAAGGAGTTCCATAGGTTGACTACACGCTGTGTGAAGAAGAACTTTCTTTTATTAGCTTTAAACCTGCTACCCATTAATTTCATTTGGTGTCCTCTAGTTCTTCTATTATGGGAACTAATAAATAACTTTTCTTTATCAGCCCTCTCCACACCACTCATGATTTTATAGACCTCTATCATATCCCCCCTCAGTCTCCTCTTTTCTAAACAGCACTGTGAAAGCAAGTTTTCTCTGATCTCAAAATAATTGTAGCAATTACTTAGCAGTTAAAAAAACTCAGAGGTAAATGCAGTTGCAAAGCTGTGTCCCTTTAACTGGGCACAAGTTAAAATCAATTAACTTCCTTTGTGAGATGGTTTGAGACTCCTAACTTCCCAACTGCTTACGAGCTAGCTCAGTGCTCCAGTTAGACAGGAGGAGTCTGAGACAGTGCGACAGAGCTGGAATCCAAATGCAGGCATTCCAAGCATAGACCCAGCAATGAAACTATTCAGCCGCCACAGCAAAGCTTCTTCCTGTTCTAAAATGCATTTAAAATAGCTCTTTTTGTCATCGTCTGCAGGTAACGTGAAGCCCAATGACATCAAGAGAGTGGTCACTAAAATGCTTCGTAACAAACCAGCCGTGGCTGCCCTGGGTGACTTGACGGAATTGCCTACGTACGAACACATTCAAGCAGCACTGTCTAGTAAGGATGGACGGTTACCGAGGATGTATCGGCTTTTTCGATAAAGCAGCAACTGTCATCTAGATCAGGAGACTTAACTTTTTTGATACCTATTGTTCTTTGGATTATGTCACTGCAAAAAAGAATATTTACATGTACACGGTGTAAATATGGGACTTTTCTTGTAGCTAAGATGGCTTCAGATGTTCAGAATGTGAAGCGTTCATGCTGGTATAGGCTTACAGACCTGTCCTAGCTCTGAATAAGTACTTTGGTCATCAATAAATTCTGCCTATCACAGAAGGCTGGGTGTAGGCCATTCTCTTGGCACTTTGAGTGGCAATGTGGTGAAGCAAACATCATCATTACAGGTGAAGGGCTAAGCATACTGATGAATTAGCCATGATCTTAGTTGCCACTTGCTTTAAATAACCAGTATTACAAGGGAAATGTGTACATGTTTTTTCTTCATAGTCCTGGGCATTGATGGTTCCAACCCAAACTGCATTGTACTCTTTAGTAAAGGAGATTGAGGTAGAAATACATTTCATAAATCAGTTGTCCTCCAATCTTGTAGGCTGTACACAGTAATGCTGTCATTTGGGGAGAATTGTTACAAGTACTGCTAATGTAAGGTAATGTTTTAGTCCAAATATGACTAATCAAGTTGAATTAGGACACTTGAACAACCTGTCCCCTCAAAGTTCTGAGTTTATACCTAGTTCATTTGAAAATAGCTTCAATAATCTGAATAAGATTGCTGCATGTGCTTGTTAGACTTATTATGGGTAACATACTAAGGGCAGGTCCGTACTATGTGGAAAAGTTGATCTAAGCTACAGAATTTGAGTTACATCTGTACCCCCATCAGAACAAAATGAGTAAGGGGAGTTGATGGGACAGTTTCTCCTGTTGACCCAGCAATGAGCTAAGCTATGTCAATTTTGGTTATGCTACTGGAGTCCAAGGGAGAGTAATCAGTCAATTTAGTAGGGATGTCAAGGTGTAGTCGACAAGATTAACTGATAAACCTAGGCTTATCAGTTAATTGTATAATCTTGTCAACTACACACATTTTGCCCCACCCCTTGCTGCTCTATATCAAGGGCAGCAAAGCAGGAGCTAGTGGCTGTGAGGAGCTAGCTTAAATGCTGGCTCCCTATGAGCACCAGATCCACCTACCTGCCTCTGATAGAGGCAGCAGTGCAGAAGGTGAGAGGGGCAGGCAGGAGCTGATACGCACAGGGAGCTGGCTTTCAAGCCAGCTCCGTGGACCCACTTGCCCACTCCCTGGCTGCCCCCTACAGAGGCAGAAGGACAGGCAGGAGCCAGTGCTGGGGCAAGCTGGTTTAAAAGTCAGTTTCCCCCTCCCCCAGCTCTGCAATGCTGCCTGCCTCCCCTTCACATGCTGCTGCTGCTTCTATCAGAGGAGCAGCAAGAGGGTGGAGGGCTGGGGAGGCTGCCAGGAAGCAGCCTCTGTCCATGAGGGGCCTGAGCTCCCTGTGGACAGAAGCTGCTCTATGGGGTGCAGAGTAGCCTATTTCTGCAGCAAGCCTGGGCCCATTGCAGGCAGAGGCTGCTGCCACCTCACACTGCTGCCTCTGTATATCAGGGGAGCAGGGATGGGGAGTGGGCAGCTAGTCCACAAGGGAAGCTGGTTTTTAAACTGGCTCCCCTCACAGACCAGCTCTGCCTGCCACCATGTGCTGCTGCCTCTGATATACAGAGGCAGCAGCCCAGGATGCCAGGGGACTCTCCGGGCGTGGCATTGGAACGCGCTGGCTCCTGGCCTCGGTCCCAGGGACTACAGAATAGTCTTGTAACCATGAAGATTTCATGCAGTTACATGACTATTCAATTACACTATCATTCCTACAATTCAGTAAGTCTTCACTAGACTTGCTAAATCGAGTCCCAGTGGATCAATCAATGCAATGTCAATCTGTTTGTAGTACAGACAGGCCCTTGGCTGTAGCTTTCCATCAAGTACTGTGCTGTTGGACAGATCCTCTGAAGGGTGTGGCCTGGTAGATACTGGGGGCACAGAGCTCACTTGAAATTAGGTTGAACCTAAAGCGCAACTAATGGTTTCTTGCAAACCAAAGCAATTTACCTTGATAACTGCCAATCTCCCCAGGAAAGATTAAGCTGAATTAAATGTCAGTACAGATGAATGATTTGTATAGAGAGCTTAGTCTTGAAGGTAATTGGTTCTTGCTGAAAGCCCAGCAGAAGGCAGTTTATAGAAATCCACAAAAGAATACCACCAGTAACAGGGTTTAGTGACCTGTTTTTCAGACATGAGAAAACATCACCTTTGACAGGTGAGATGTAATATCCAGTTATATACAATAGCTGATCTCTCTAGGCATAAATAATGAAGTCGTGCAGTGCTGCAATTAAATGATTTGGTACCTAAGCCATCAAGCTGAGCAAAAGGTTCAGAAGCAGCTTTTAGCAACACAACATCCATTGATGTCAGAGGAAGCTGCGCATGCTCCTGGAGCAGAGAACAGACCCAAAGTGGTGCAGCGGATACTAAAAAAACACAGCTGCTTTTTGAACCGTAGTATGTTGTACAACACACAGTTGTGTCCTGTCAGTTGTGGCGTGTATCTTTGTCAAGGAAACAAATAAAAACATTGAAATAATTGGGTGCGATTAGTAAGTGAACACGATCATTTAGAACGTTATCGACGCCAATGGATTTCTAGGAGGCTTTGCTGCATTGATAATGACATGTTTTTAAACTTAACCATAAACATTTAGAAAAACAAGAACCTTATCCTATGTTACAGCTGAGGAAAGACATGATTTGCACCAGGCCACCCAGATAGTGAGCACAGGTCACAGCCTTGATTAGAACTCTACTCTGCTGTTGCTCAGCAACAAAATTGGCTCTGTTTGGTTTTGATGTCACTGCTGCATGTACAGGAACCTTCACTCTCCACAAAGAATTTATGGCACAGGGGCAGTAGGTCCTTTTCTAGCTTAGTATTGTTCCCACAAGAAATCTACCACTCAATCACAATTTACAAATCACACAGTCTGAGTAAAATCTGCTCCTCGTTTTAATTGTAAAAAGAAATAGGGACAGAAAACACACTAATAGGTGCTTTAACATGAAAATGCTGAAACCAGAGATGAAGTTGGACTTTTCTTTATCATTTGTAGGCTACATTTATGGTATGAAAATCTCATTTAAACCAAAATCTGATTTGTTCTTTAAAGGGGATGGAGAGACACATTAAGGACTCCAGCCCATCAGGTGCTCAGGTCAGTAAAGCAACACACTTGAGCACATGGTTAACTTTCAGCACATGAGTAGCCCACAGACTTCAGTCTTGCTGGATCAGGGCTCAACACCTTGCAAGATTGAGCCTTATATTTCTTCCTTAAAGCATCCAATTCTTATTTTCTCTCCTATATGCACAACAGTTCTGCCCTGAGATCTCAGCAAGAGTTTTTTTCACGGGGATTAATACATGATTACTGAGAGCAGAATTTTGGTTTAAAATGTGAAATGGCGATTTATTACCAGTCAAGAGTAGCACTTCTCATAGGTATTTTCAGAGTTTGGACTGATCACAGTACTGGTATAGTATACTAAAATATATTTTTTTCATCCCAAGATTACTGTGGAAGTAGGTGTCTGCAAAATACCTTATAATTACAATGGAACTTCCTCTAAACCATCTGCTTTGTATTTTCTGTAGTAATGTGGTTTAAAAAGTGTTATATTTAACCAACAATTCAAGCAAGGTCAGCTCATGAGAAATGTTACAGTATTAACTGTCATGTACATTTTAATCAGTGTAATATTCCACACTTAGGCTCTCTTGCGCAAGAACATATGCAAATGAGGCACCGCGATGACAATCGCTGCACTTCATTTGCATACTTAATGAGCAGCCGCTCTTGCGCAAGAGCCATTCTGCTGCTTATTTTCAGGCAGAACAGCTATTGTGCAAGAGGGGGTTTCTGCACAAGGAGCAGTGTAGACTGCTCCTTGTGCAAAAGCCCCTTGTGCAAAAATGGTGGCTCATTAAGTATGCAAATGAGGCACAGCGATCGTCATCACTGTGCCTCATTTGCATATGTTTTTGCACAAAAGAGTGCAGAGTGCCTTCGCCGTCAGAGGAGGCCCTTTTAAAGAGAAATTCTCCACATTTTTCTGATTGGGAAGCAAATGGAATGGGGGGGCATAACTTCTCCAAATGGAGAATCAGAGAAGGAACAGAACTGAGTTCTTTTGATTCCTGGTTCTTGCTCTGAATATCTCCCAAAGGCAGAAACAGATTTTTCTCCCACCATAAGTAGCTTTTTTTAGTGCTCTCTTTACTTAACCACTTTTTGCTGGATTTTTACACAATAGCCCTACCAAGGCCACTGTTTACAGCTGCGGCATCTATTGCTGCTGCAAGCATGTGAAATTTCTCACTGACACAGAGATGGGATCTCCACTATGGAGGATCCATAAATTATCAACATCCGTTTAGGAACTCTTGACTTCATCTGAGAACATGTGCTGCTCTCAGAGATTAATATGCACCCTTAGCAACAACATAGTCATAAAAATAAATACTAATTCAAAAGGCCATATTAAATGCACGTTGATTATTGTACATCCACACAGAGCTTGCTGCAGTGGCCCACAACAGCACATCTATTATAAACAAGCATCAACCTGAGAGAGAGACTGCTCAAGATCTCTAGTTGGTCCTCTTGGGTATTTTACAGGATACTGTACATTTGGCTATAGATAAATACATAAACTGCTGACTTCAATGCCCTCCTGTGATAGATACTTAGAAAGCAAGTATCCAAAATAAAGAAAACCGCAATGGTCTCCTTTTTGCAAAATTTCCTTGAGTAACCGCTCTAATCCAAGACCGCGTGTCCCAATAAGACGCTTTGTCTTGGGTAAGGCTAGACTTATCACCTAACTATACATCATGCTGCTTGCAAAGGAGTTTTGTTAAAAGTGACCTGATTGAATAAGCCGAGGCATGTTTTGAATAGTCCCTTTTCTGCAAAAGCACTCAAGTTCTTTGGATTAGCTCATGCAAATGAAACTTGAGAGCTGAGGTTTAAGACATCTAATACAGGCCACAGCAACTGTCATGCTGGTGCTCAAACCAAGACCCCTTCCCTCTTGATCTGTACCTCTGCAGATGTGGAATCAAGTAGTCTTTGCCTTGGTCTGAAAACCTCCTTTATGACACCATTTGCAGCTTTGTTGCTGAGCTTTAAGGTCAGGAAACAGCACAGACCCTGCTGGATTTTTGGTCTTTTAATTCCTGCCGCTTCTGAAGTTCCCTTGTAATTCGTCTTTTTATTCCAATTAAGTAAAGTTCTCTGTCAAACTGCCCTGCAGCGAGTGGGATGCTACAATACAAAGAAAAGTTGTTAGATTTGCACAATATGCACAATTTATGTTGGCTTAGAGCTCTTTGATTAGTTTAGGACACAACAGTAGCCAGAATGAACTTTTCCATTTTCTCTTGCACTAACATACGTCTGTAGCTCTGATGTTAAGTGAATCTTAGTGTTTCTCTAGCATCACAAGTTAGGCTTTACACAAGTCTTGTTTGGAGAGACTAGACTGAGTAGTAAAAGCGAAACGTGCCCTCAATCTGAGTATGAAACTTCCAGCACTAATGGGAGACATATCTGAGGCAGCAGCGGTCAGCATTGGGCCCTTAAGCATATGACTGTCAAATAGCAAGAACACGTAGGCTACGTCTACAGTGGCATGATTTTCCGAAAAAGCACTTTT